>NC_066847.1:8476739-8810389 GCF_001640805.2 Lates calcarifer | reverse complement strand
GACTTACTATACTATGACATTTTTTGAGTATTTTTGACATCATACTATACTATGACATTTTTGAGTATTTTTGACATCATACTATACTATGACATTTTTTGAGTATTTTTGACATCATACTATACTATGACATTTTTTGAGTATTTTTGACATATATTTTGACATCATACTATACTATGACATTTTTTGAGTATTTTTGACATCACTATACTATGACATTTTTGAGTATTTTTGACATCATACTATACTATGACATTTTTTGAGTAATTTTGACATTACTATACTATGACATTTTTTGAGTATTTTTGACGCCATACTATACTATGACATTTTTGAGTAATTTTTGACATCATACTATACTATGACATTTTTTGAGTATTTTTCACACCATACTATACTTGACATTCGACTATACTCATTTTTTTGACTTACTATACTATGACATTTTTTGAGTATTTTTGACACCATACTATACTATGACATTTTTTTGAGTAATTTTTACTAACTATGACATTTTTGAGTATTTTTGACATCATACTATACTATGACATTTTTTGAGTATTTTTGTTTTTGAGTATTTTTGACATACTACTATGACATTTTTGAGTATTTTTGACATCATACTATACTATGACATTTTTGTACTATACTATGACATTTTTTGAGTATTTTTGACATCATACTATACTATGACATTTTTTGAGTATTTTTGACATCATACTATACTATGACATTTTTTGAGTATTTTTTGACATACTATACTATGACATTTTTTGAGTATTTTTGACATCATACTATACTATGACATTTTTTGAGTACTATACTATGACATTTTTGAGTATTTTTGACATTTTTTATGCTACTATACTATGACATTTTTTGAGTAATTTTTTACTATACTATGACATTTTTTGAGTAACTACTATACTATTTTTTGAGTATTTTGACATATACTATACTATGACATTTTTTGATACTATACTATGACATTTTTGAGTATTTTTGACCATACTATACTATGACATTTTTTGAGTATTTTTGACCATACTATACTATGACATTTTTTGAGTATTTTTGAATAGACATTTTTGAGTATTTTTGACATCATACTATACCATTTTGACCGACATTTTTTGACACTATACTATGACATGCCATACTATACTATGAGTATTTTTTATACTATGACATTTTTTGAGTATTTTTCATACTATACTATGACATTTTTTGAGTATTTTTGACATCATACTATACTATGACATTTTTTGAGTATTTTTGACATACTATACTATGACATTTTTTGAGTATTTTTGACATACTATACTATGACATTTTTTGAGTATTTTTTGACATCATACTATACTATGACATTTTTGAGTAATTTGACTGACATTTTTTGAGTATTCATATACTATACTATGACATTTTTGAGTATTTTTGACATCATACTATACTATGACATTTTTTGAGTATTTTTGACATACTATACTATGACATTTTTTGAGTATTTTTGACATCATACTATACTATGACATTTTTTACATATACTATTTGACCATTACTATACTATGACTCATCATACTATACTATGACATTTTTTGAGTATTTTTGACATACTATACTATGACATTTTTTGAGTATTTTTGACATCATACTATACTATACATTTTTTGAGTATTTTTGACCCATACTATACTATGACATTTTTTGAGTAATTTTTTACTATACTATGACATTTTTGAGTATTTTTGACATCATACTATACTATGACCGACATTTTTTATTTTTGACATCATACTATACTATGACATTTTTTGAGTATTTTTGACATCATACTATACTATGACATTTTTTTATTTTTGACATCATACTATACTATGACATTTTTTGAGTATTTTTGACATCATACTATACTATGACATTTTTTGAGTATTTTTGACATCATACTATACTATGACATTTTTTGAGTATTTTGACATCATACTATACTATGACATTTTTTGAGTATTTTTGACACTATACTATGAGAGTATTTTTGACATTACTATACTATGACATTTTTTGAGTATTTTTACACCATACTATACTATGACATTTTTTGAGTATTTTATTACTATACTATGACATTTTTTGAGACATAGTATTTTGAGACATTTTTTGAGTATTTTTGACATTTACTATACTATGACATTTTTTGAGTATTTTTTACTATACTATGACATTTTTGAGTATTTTTGACATCATATATACTATGACATTTTTTGAGTATTTTGACATCATACTATACTATGACATTTTTTGAGTAATTTTAACATACTATACTATGACATTTTTTGAGTATTTTTGACATTACTATACTATGACATTTTTTGAGTATTTTTACTATACTATGACATTTTTACTATACTATGACATTTTTTGAGTATTTTTTGACATCATACTATACTATGACATTTTTTGAGTATTTTTGACATCATACTATACTATGACATTTTTGAGTATTTTTGACGCCATACTATATACTATGACATTTTTGAGTATTTTTGACATACTATACTATGACATTTTTGAGTATTTTGACGACATATACTATACTATGACATTTTTTGAGTATTTTTGACATCATACTATACTATGACATTTTTTGAGTATTTTTGACATCATACTATACTATGACATTTTTTGAGTATTTTTGACATACTATACTATGACATTTTTTGAGTATTTTTGACATCATACTATACTATGACATTTTTTGAGTATATTTGACATCATACTATACTATGACATTTTTTGAGTAATTTTAACGCACTATACTATGACATTTTTTGCCATACTATACTATAACATTTTTTGAGTATTTTTGACAATAATATACTATGACATTTTTTGAGTAATTTTGACAATACTATACTATGACATTTTTGAGTATTTTTGACATCATACTATACTATGACATTTTTTGAGTATTTTTGACATACTATACTATGACATTTTTTGAGTATTTTTGATACTATACTATGACATTTTTTGAGTATTTTTGACATCATACTATACTATGACATTTTTTGAGTAATTTTGACTATACTATGACACGACTATTTTTGAGTATTTTTGACATCATACTATACTATGACATTTTTTGAGTATTTTTGACACCATACTATACTATGACATTTTTTGAGTATTTTTGACATCATACTATACTATGACATTTTTTGAGTATTTTTGACATCATACTATACTATGACATTTTTTGAGTATTTTTGACATCATACTATACTATGACATTTTTTGAGTATTTGACATCATACTATACTATGACATTTTTTGAGTATTTTTGACAATACTATACTATGACATTTTTTGAGTATTTTTGACATCATACTTACTATGACATTTTTGAGTATTTTTTACTATACTATGACATTTTTTGAGTATTTTTTACTATACTATGACATTTTTTGAGTATTTTTGAGACATTTTTGAGTATTTTTGACATCATACTATACTATGACATTTTTTGAGTATTTTTGACATCATACTATACTATGACATTTTTTGAGTATTTTGACATACTATACTATGACATTTTTTGAGTATTTTTGACATCATACTATACTATGACATTTTTTGAGTATTTTTGACATCATACTATACTATGACATTTTTTGATATTTTTGACATCATACTATACTATGACATTTTTTGAGTATTTTGACATCATACTATACTATGACATTTTTTGAGTATTTTTGACGCCATACTATACTATGACATTTTTTGAGTATTTTTGACATCATACTATACTATGACATTTTTTGAGTATTTTTACTATACTATGACATTTTTTTGAGTAATTTTGCCTTACTATACTATGACATTTTTTAGATGACATTTTTTGAGTAATTTTTGACATCATCATACTATACTATGACATTTTTTGAGTATTTTTGACATACTATGACATTTTTTGAGTATTACATACTATACTATGACATTTTTTGAGTATTTTGACATCATACTATACTATGACATTTTTTGAGTATTTTAACACTATACTATGACATTTTTTGAGTATTTTTGACATCATACTATACTATGACATTTTTTGAGTAATTTTTTTACTATACTATGACATTTTTTATACTATACTATGACATTTTTTGATATTTTTTGACATCATACTATACTATGACATTTTTTGAGTATTTTGACATCATACTATACTATGACATTTTTTGAGTATTTTTGACATACTATACTATGACATGAGTATTTTTGACATCATACTATACTATGACATTTTTTGAGTATTTTGACATCATACTATACATTTTGAGTATTTTTTACTATACTATGACATTTTTTGAGTATTTTTGACATCATACTATACTATGACATTTTTTGAGTAATTTTAACGCCTTACTATACTATGACATTTTTTACTATACTATAACATTTTTTGAGTAATTTTGACATCATACTATACTATGACATTTTTTTGAGTATTTTTGACATTACTATACTATGACATTTTTGACATGACATTTTTTGAGTATTTTGCTATCTATGACATTTTATTTTTGACATCATACTATGACATTTTTGATGATGACATTTTTGAATACTATTTGACATTTTTTGAGTATTTTACTATACTATGACATTTTTTGAGTATTTTGACATCATACTATACTATGACATTTTTTGACATCATACTATACTATGACATTTTTTGAGTATTTTTGACATACTAGACATTTTTGAGTAATTTTTATACTATGACATTTTTTGAGTATTTTTTTACTATACTATGACATTTTTGAGTATTTTTGACATCATACTATACTATGACATTTTTTGAGTATTTTTGACATCATACCTATACCTATGACATTTTTTTGAGTATTTTTGAACGCCATACTATACTATGACATTTTTGAGTATTTTGACATCATACTATACTATGACATTTTTGAGTATTTTTGACCACATACTATACTATGACATTTTTTGAGTAATTTTAACCTTACCTATACTATGACATTTTTTGAGTATTTTTGACTCATACCTATACTATGACATTTTTGAGTATTTTGACATCATACTATACTATGACATTTTGAGTATTTTTGACATCATTACTATACTATGACATTTTTTGAGTATTTTTGACACCATACTATACTATGACATTTTTTGAGTATTTTGACTCATACTATACTATGACATTTTTTTGAGTATTTTGACATCATACTATACTATGACATTTTTTGAGTATTTTGACGCCCTTACTATACTATGACATTTTTTGAGATCGACCATACCTATACTATGACATTTTTGAGTATTTTTGACATCCATACTATACTATGACATTTTTTGAGTATTTTTGACATCATACTATACTATGACATTTTTTGAGTATTTTTGACGCCATACTATACTATGACATTTTTTGAGTATTTTGTTGACATACTATACTAAGATACTAACTATGACATTTTTTGAGTATTTTGACATCATACTATACTATGACATTTTTTGAGTATTTTGCTCATACTATACTATGACATTTTTTGAGTATTTTTGACGCCTATACTATACTATGACATTTTTTGAGTATTTTTGACATCATACTATACTATGACATTTTTTGAGTATTTTTAACGCCTTACTATACTATGACATTTTTTGAGTATTTTGCATATACTATACTATGACATTTTTTGAGTATTTTTGACATCATACTATACTATGACATTTTTTGAGTATTTTTGACATCATACTATACTATGACATTTTTTGAGTATTTTTGAACGCATACTATACTATGACATTTTTGAGTATTTTTGACTCATACTATACTATGACATTTTTATGCCATACTATACTATGACATTTTTATACTATATACTATGACATTTTTTGAGTAATTTTAACGCCTTACTATACTATGACATTTTTTGAGTAATTTTAACGCCTTACTATACTATGACATTTTTTAACGCCATACTATACTATAACATTTTTTGAGTAATTTTGACATCATACTATACTATGACATTTTTTGAGTATTTTTGACATCATACTATACTATGACATTTTTGAGTATTTTTGACGCATAATATACTACGACATTTTTTGAGTATTTTTAACACCTTACTACTCTATGACATTTTATTTTTGACATCATACTATGACAGTTTTTGATGCCATACTATACTATGACAGTTTTTGACGCCATACTATACTATGACATTTTTTGAGTAATTTTAACACCTTACTATACTATGACATTTTTTGAGTATTTTTGACATCATACTATACTATGACATTTTTTGACATCATACTATACTATGACATTTTTTGAGTATTTTTGACGCCTTACTACTCTATGACATTTTTTGAGTAATTTGAACGCCTTTCTATACTATGACATTTTTTGAGTATTTTTAACACCTTACTATACTATGACAGTTTTTGAGTATTTTTGACATCATACTATACTATGACATTTTTTGAGTAATTTGAACGCCTTACTATACTATGACATTTTTTGAGTATTTTTGACGCCATACTATACTATGACATTTTTTGAGTATTTTTGACGCCATACTATACTATGACAGTTTTTGAGTATTTTTAACGCCTTACTACTCTATGACATTTTTTGAGTAATTTGAACGCCTTACTATACTATGACATTTTTTGAGTATTTTTAACGCCTTACTATACTATGACATTTTTGGACGCCATACTATGTTATGACAGTTTTTGACGCCATACTATATTATGACATTTTTTGACATTTTTCTATATTTTATGACGCCTTACTATACTGTGGCGTTTTCTGACATTTTCGATGTCCCACTATAACGTGACATTTTTACTTCTATTTTGGATTACTATTACTTCTGTATTGCTTTTATTACATATTACTTTCACTGTTACCTCTAATATTAAATTACTTTCACCATTACTTATTACATATCTTTTACATCTAACTTCTGATATTGTTAATTACTTTTGAATTACTTCTATTAATACAAATTACTTATACATTATAGAGCAGATCACTCATTTTATTACACTTTTCTGACATACTGAATACTGAACATAAACAGTTTAATTTCAGTGCTCTGTGTTACACAGTTGATGTAAAGCTGTTTGTGAATTACCTGAAGGCTTCTGTCCTGGTCTCAAAGAAGTTCTTCATTGTATGAAGACTCTCTGCGATCGTGGACTACGTCTGTGATCGCGGACAGTGTCTCTGAGATTATGGACAAGGTCTCTGTGATCATGGACTATGTCTTTATGATCGTGGACGATGTCTCTGAGATCATAGACGGTGTCTCTGTGATCATCGACAATGTCTCCATGATCGCGGGCAATGCCGTCAAATCGGTGACCCCCGTCTCCGCCGATTCTATCGCAAGGTCTCTACGAAGCATGGGACAATATCTCTGATCATGGACGACGCCTCTCTCATCTTTGACAAGGTCTCTGCGATCATGGACAATGTATCTGATCGTGGACTATGTCTCCCTCATCCTCAACAATGTCTCTCCGATCATGGACCATGTCTCTGCGATCGTGGACGATGTCATGGATGAAGTGGTGACACCTGGACAAAATCAAGAGAAATATGCAAAGGAAAATGATCAATACACTACTACCTATTCCTCATCAACAGTTTAACCATGATGAAAACACAGAGAAATATTCAACATTACAGTTGAACCACAACATTTAACAAAACACTTTGATGCCTTACTATACTATGACATTTTTTGACATTTTTCTACATTTTATGACGCCTTACTATACTGTGGCGTTTTCTGACATTTTCGATGTCCCACTATAACGTGACATTTTTACTTCTATTTTGGATTACTATTACTTCTGTATTGCTTTTATTACATATTACTTTCACTGTTACCTCTAATATTAAATTACTTTCACCATTACTTATTACATATCTTTTACATCTAACTTCTGATATTGTTAATTACTTTTGAATTACTTCTATTAATACAAATTACTTATACATTATACAGCAGATCACTCATTTTATTACACTTTTCTGACATACTGAATACTGAACATAAACAGTTTAATTTCAGTGCTCTGTGTTACACAGTTGATGTAAAGCTGTTTGTGAATTACCTGAAGGCTTCTGTCCTGGTCTCAAAGAAGTTCTTCATTGTATGAAGACTCTCTGCGATCGTGGACTACGTCTGTGATCGCGGACAGTGTCTCTGAGATTATGGACAAGGTCTCTGTGATCATGGACTATGTCTTTATGATCGTGGACGATGTCTCTGAGATCATAGACGGTGTCTCTGTGATCATCGACAATGTCTCCATGATCGCGGGCAATGCCGTCAAATCGGTGACCCCCGTCTCCGCCGATTCTATCGCAAGGTCTCTACGAAGCATGGGACAATATCTCTGATCATGGACGACGCCTCTCTCATCTTTGACAAGGTCTCTGCGATCATGGACAATGTATCTGATCGTGGACTATGTCTCCCTCATCCTCAACAATGTCTCTCCGATCATGGACCATGTCTCTGCGATCGTGGACGATGTCATGGATGAAGTGGTGACACCTGGACAAAATCAAGAGAAATATGCAAAGGAAAATGATCAATACACTACTACCTATTCCTCATCAACAGTTTAACCATGATGAAAACACAGAGAAATATTCAACATTACAGTTGAACCACAACATTTAACAAAACACTTTGATGCCTTACTATACTATGACATTTTTTGACATTTTTCTACATTTTATGACGCCTTACTATACTGTGGCGTTTTCTGACATTTTCGATGTCCCACTATAACGTGACATTTTTACTTCTATTTTGGATTACTATTACTTCTGTATTGCTTTTATTACATATTACTTTCACTGTTACCTCTAATATTAAATTACTTTCACCATTACTTATTACATATCTTTTACATCTAACTTCTGATATTGTTAATTACTTTTGAATTACTTCTATTAATACAAATTACTTATACATTATACAGCAGATCACTCATTTTATTACACTTTTCTGACATACTGAATACTGAACATAAACAGTTTAATTTCAGTGCTCTGTGTTACACAGTTGATGTAAAGCTGTTTGTGAATTACCTGAAGGCTTCTGTCCTGGTCTCAAAGAAGTTCTTCATTGTATGAAGACTCTCTGCGATCGTGGACTACGTCTGTGATCGCGGACAGTGTCTCTGAGATTATGGACAAGGTCTCTGTGATCATGGACTATGTCTTTATGATCGTGGACGATGTCTCTGAGATCATAGACGGTGTCTCTGTGATCATCGACAATGTCTCCATGATCGCGGGCAATGCCGTCAAATCGGTGACCCCCGTCTCCGCCGATTCTATCGCAAGGTCTCTACGAAGCATGGGACAATATCTTTGATCATGGACGACGCCTCTCTCATCTTTGACAAGGTCTCTGCGATCATGGACAATGTATCTGATCGTGGACTATGTCTCCCTCATCCTCAACAATGTCTCTCCGATCATGGACCATGTCTTTGCGATCGTGGACGATGTCATGGATGAAGTGGTGACACCTGGACAAAATCAAGAGAAATATGCAAAGGAAAATGATCAATACACTACTACCTATTCCTCATCAACAGTTTAACCATGATGAAAACACAGAGAAATATTCAACATTACAGCTGAACCACAACATTTAACAAAACACTTTGATGCCTTACTATATTATGACATTTTTTGACATTTTTCTACATTTTATGACGCCTTACTATACTGCGGCGTTTTCTGACATTTTCGATGTCCCACTATAACATGACATTTTTACTTCTATTTTGGATTACTATTACTTCTGTATTGCTTTTATTACATATTACTTTTACTGTTACCTCTAATATTAAATTACTTTCACCATTACTTATTACATACCTTTTACATCTTACTTCCGATAGTGTTAATTACTTTTGAATTACTTCTATTAATACAAATTACTTATACATTATAGAGCAGATCACTCATTTTATTACACTTTTCTGACATACTGAATACTGAACATAAACAGTTTAATTTCAGTGCTCTGTGTTACACAGTTGATGTAAAGCTGTTTGTGAATTACCTGAAGGCTTCTGTCCTGGTCTCAAAGAAGTTCTTCATTGTATGAAGACTCTCTGCGATCGTGGACTACGTCTGTGATCGCGGACAGTGTCTCTGAGATTATGGACAAGGTCTCTGTGATCATGGACTATGTCTTTATGATCGTGGACGATGTCTCTGAGATCATAGACGGTGTCTCTGTGATCATCGACAATGTCTCCATGATCGCGGGCAATGCCGTCAAATCGGTGACCCCCGTCTCCGCCGATTCTATCGCAAGGTCTCTACGAAGCATGGGACAATATCTCTGATCATGGACGACGCCTCTCTCATCTTTGACAAGGTCTCTGCGATCATGGACAATGTATCTGATCGTGGACTATGTCTCCCTCATCCTCAACAATGTCTCTCCGATCATGGACCATGTCTCTGCGATCGTGGACGATGTCATGGATGAAGTGGTGACACCTGGACAAAATCAAGAGAAATATGCAAAGGAAAATGATCAATACACTACTACCTATTCCTCATCAACAGTTTAACCATGATGAAAACACAGAGAAATATTCAACATTACAGTTGAACCACAACATTTAACAAAACACTTTGATGCCTTACTATACTATGACATTTTTTGACATTTTTCTACATTTTATGACGCCTTACTATACTGTGGCGTTTTCTGACATTTTCGATGTCCCACTATAACGTGACATTTTTACTTCTATTTTGGATTACTATTACTTCTGTATTGCTTTTATTACATATTACTTTCACTGTTACCTCTAATATTAAATTACTTTCACCATTACTTATTACATATCTTTTACATCTAACTTCTGATATTGTTAATTACTTTTGAATTACTTCTATTAATACAAATTACTTATACATTATACAGCAGATCACTCATTTTATTACACTTTTCTGACATACTGAATACTGAACATAAACAGTTTAATTTCAGTGCTCTGTGTTACACAGTTGATGTAAAGCTGTTTGTGAATTACCTGAAGGCTTCTGTCCTGGTCTCAAAGAAGTTCTTCATTGTATGAAGACTCTCTGCGATCGTGGACTACGTCTGTGATCGCGGACAGTGTCTCTGAGATTATGGACAAGGTCTCTGTGATCATGGACTATGTCTTTATGATCGTGGACGATGTCTCTGAGATCATAGACGGTGTCTCTGTGATCATCGACAATGTCTCCATGATCGCGGGCAATGCCGTCAAATCGGTGACCCCCGTCTCCGCCGATTCTATCGCAAGGTCTCTACGAAGCATGGGACAATATCTCTGATCATGGACGACGCCTCTCTCATCTTTGACAAGGTCTCTGCGATCATGGACAATGTATCTGATCGTGGACTATGTCTCCCTCATCCTCAACAATGTCTCTCCGATCATGGACCATGTCTCTGCGATCGTGGACGATGTCATGGATGAAGTGGTGACACCTGGACAAAATCAAGAGAAATATGCAAAGGAAAATGATCAATACACTACTACCTATTCCTCATCAACAGTTTAACCATGATGAAAACACAGAGAAATATTCAACATTACAGTTGAACCACAACATTTAACAAAACACTTTGATGCCTTACTATACTATGACATTTTTTGACATTTTTCTACATTTTATGACGCCTTACTATACTGTGGCGTTTTCTGACATTTTCGATGTCCCACTATAACGTGACATTTTTACTTCTATTTTGGATTACTATTACTTCTGTATTGCTTTTATTACATATTACTTTCACTGTTACCTCTAATATTAAATTACTTTCACCATTACTTATTACATATCTTTTACATCTAACTTCTGATATTGTTAATTACTTTTGAATTACTTCTATTAATACAAATTACTTATACATTATACAGCAGATCACTCATTTTATTACACTTTTCTGACATACTGAATACTGAACATAAACAGTTTAATTTCAGTGCTCTGTGTTACACAGTTGATGTAAAGCTGTTTGTGAATTACCTGAAGGCTTCTGTCCTGGTCTCAAAGAAGTTCTTCATTGTATGAAGACTCTCTGCGATCGTGGACTACGTCTGTGATCGCGGACAGTGTCTCTGAGATTATGGACAAGGTCTCTGTGATCATGGACTATGTCTTTATGATCGTGGACGATGTCTCTGAGATCATAGACGGTGTCTCTGTGATCATCGACAATGTCTCCATGATCGCGGGCAATGCCGTCAAATCGGTGACCCCCGTCTCCGCCGATTCTATCGCAAGGTCTCTACGAAGCATGGGACAATATCTTTGATCATGGACGACGCCTCTCTCATCTTTGACAAGGTCTCTGCGATCATGGACAATGTATCTGATCGTGGACTATGTCTCCCTCATCCTCAACAATGTCTCTCCGATCATGGACCATGTCTTTGCGATCGTGGACGATGTCATGGATGAAGTGGTGACACCTGGACAAAATCAAGAGAAATATGCAAAGGAAAATGATCAATACACTACTACCTATTCCTCATCAACAGTTTAACCATGATGAAAACACAGAGAAATATTCAACATTACAGCTGAACCACAACATTTAACAAAACACTTTGATGCCTTACTATATTATGACATTTTTTGACATTTTTCTACATTTTATGACGCCTTACTATACTGCGGCGTTTTCTGACATTTTCGATGTCCCACTATAACATGACATTTTTACTTCTATTTTGGATTACTATTACTTCTGTATTGCTTTTATTACATATTACTTTTACTGTTACCTCTAATATTAAATTACTTTCACCATTACTTATTACATACCTTTTACATCTTACTTCCGATAGTGTTAATTACTTTTGAATTACTTCTATTAATACAAATTACTTATACATTATAGAGCAGATCACTCATTTTATTACACTTTTCTGACATACTGAATACTGAACATAAACAGTTTAATTTCAGTGCTCTGTGTTACACAGTTGATGTAAAGCTGTTTGTGAATTACCTGAAGGCTTCTGTCCTGGTCTCAAAGAAGTTCTTCATTGTATGAAGACTCTCTGCGATCGTGGACTACGTCTGTGATCGCGGACAGTGTCTCTGAGATTATGGACAAGGTCTCTGTGATCATGGACTATGTCTTTATGATCGTGGACGATGTCTCTGAGATCATAGACGGTGTCTCTGTGATCATCGACAATGTCTCCATGATCGCGGGCAATGCCGTCAAATCGGTGACCCCCGTCTCCGCCGATTCTATCGCAAGGTCTCTACGAAGCATGGGACAATATCTCTGATCACGGACGACGCCTCTCTCATCTTTAACAAGGTCTCTGCGATCATGGACAATGTATCTGATCGTGGACTATGTCTCCCTCATCCTCAACAATGTCTCTCCGATCATGGACCATGTCTCTGCGATCGTGGACGATGTCATGGATGAAGTGGTGACACCTGGACAAAATCAAGAGAAATATGCAAAGGAAAATGATCAATACACTACTACCTATTCCTCATCAACAGTTTAACCATGATGAAAACACAGAGAAATATTCAACATTACAGCTGAACCACAACATTTAACAAAACACTTTGATGCCTTACTATACTGTGACATTTTTTGACATTTTTCTACATTTTATGACGCCTTACTATACTGTGGCGTTTTTTGACATTTTCGATGTCCCACTATAACGTGACATTTTTACTTCTATTTTGGATTACTATTACTTCTGTATTGCTTTTATTACATATTACTTTTACTGTTACCTCTAATATTAAATTACTTTCACCATTACTTATTACATACCTTTTACATCTAACTTCTGATATTGTTAATTACTTTTGAATTACTTCTATTAATACAAATTACTTATACATTATAGAGCAGATCACTCATTTTATTACACTTTTCTGACATACTGAATACAGTGGTGACACCTGGAGGAAATCAAAGAGAAACATGCAAAGGAAAATGATCAATACACTACTACCTATTCCTCATCATCAGTTTAACCATGAAAACAGGGATAAATATTCAACATTGCTGAACCACAACATTTAACAGAACAATTTTACACCACGTGACATTTTTATAACATTCTTGATGCCTTAGTATAACATGACATTTTAGCTTCTATTTTGGATTACTTCTGCATCACTTTTATATTACAGATTACTTTTACTGTTACCTCTAATATTAAATTACTTTTTCATTACATATCACTTCTAAATGCACAGATAACTCTTACTCTTACTGTTGCAAACGACATCTAGTGACAGATTACTGTGACTATTACATCTTACATCTGATATTGGTAATTACTTTTACATTACTTATATTAATACAGATTACTCAAACAGATTATTTCTATTATTACACTTTTCTGATATACTGAATACTGAGCATAATGTCAGTGCTCTGAGTTGGACAGTTGATGTAATCCCACATAGAACTGGACTAGACAATTGTTGACAACCTCAACTTAATATATGGTCGCACATCCTAAGGAAAAAATAAATTCCTGTGAAATCCAATTATTTCTCATTTTATTTGATAGACAGACAATTAACTATAATTTTTGTTACTTCTCCCCAGATAATTGTAGTAAAAAAATCAATAAATATTAAGGTCGGAACTGGGATCGTACTGTATGAAAAGATTGAGAGCAGTTACTGACATTAATAATTCAGCTCATTGACAAAGTTTTTTTTTCAGACTGGTTAAATGTTCAGGAGACATACCTATTTGGTCTGTGAGGTGATGTTGGTTGCTGGTGTTTCCATTTTAGCAGAGGCTGCATCAGCAGAACAAGCTAACCTGGAACACACAAGTGCAACACTTAAAACACGAATACCAAAAAGAAATAAAAACTTTTCACCACTAAAAGTCAAACAGTGTAGGTGAACATGACACTGAAAACACTGAAGCCTTGACTGAACCTTGACAATCACACTTTGAGCTTGGAGGTGTACAAAGTCATTATTTACTAACCTCAGAGAGAGCAATACTAAGCAATACTAATAGAAATAAACTAAAACAGTAATTTTCACTTCCAAGTTTAGTTCTCTTTAGTTTTAACAAAATTATTGCAGAGTATCAGGAAGTTCAAATAATAATAATAATATCCAAACAAACTGTTCTCAATCAAGTATCAAGTCAACACAAACAAGTGAGGTAAACACTAATATATACAACAGGAGATGAATGGATGACCATGGACAGATTACTGCAGCACAGAGGCAAAACAAAGCAGCTACGCAAAACTGCTATAACCAAACACAAACCTGAGACACACAACAATGTCCAATGAACACAGAGACAAAAGGCTGATCACGCAAAGTTGCAAAACGATCACAATTAGCTGCTGAGCCGTTGTTCCAGTTTAACTGGTGATCCTGTTAACTGCTGATGTTTGTTTACATTTTTTGCTTGCTTTGCTCCAGATGTTGCTAACATCTTGTCGGTCGCAGACTCGTCATTTTCGGTAGAGGAGCCTACCGTGTGCTTGTTTAGTGTGACGAGATATTGAAGACCTCGCCGAAAAACGCATATACATCACCAGATAAAATGCATATCCGTTTCAACATCACCTGCAGTCAACAACCCGAAATATGCTGCACAATAAATAAATAAATAAATGTTTAGCGAGTCCCACGACGGGATTCGAAACGATAAAGCTTCAGCGACAATAAACAGGCTAGAACTTGCACCACTGTAAAATTATAAATCAGCCTGGTTTCTTGTTGAGCTTTAGGACTGTGTCCATTCTCAGAGGACTGATCTCCTGCTCATCTAAGGGAACATCCACCACCACCTTCTCCAGGCCTTATTAGTCATTTTTGATGCTCGCTATTAAGTAAACAGGGACTGTTTATGTTAAGTTGTGACTATCACCAGTTGACATGGGCGTGTTTCATGAATCAATAACAGGTGTTAAACGACTGACAGATTGACAGATTTATACACTGAAGGTACGGTAGATATTAGCAAACGGGTGGCCTGGTTGTGGTTTATATGCTGAAGTTTTATCGTTTCGAATCCCGTCGTGGGACTCGCTAAACTTATTTATTGTGCAGCATGTTTCGGGTTGTTGACTGCAGGTGATGTTGAAACGGATAGGCATTTTATCTGGTGATGTATATGTGTTTTTCAGCTAGGTCTTCAATATTTCGTCACACTAAACAAGCACACGGTAGGCTTCTCTACCTGAAAATGACGAATCTGCGACCGACAAGATGTTAGCAACATCTATAGCAAATATCAGCAGTTACAGGATCAGCAGTTTAACTGGAACACCGTCATGAATGGGCTCAAAATGAACAAGACAGAACACAATCATCAACAACACAGCGACCGCAAAGAGAAATAAACAAACGCCCACCGACATCTCATCCGTTCACCTTATGCCATGGTCACTTTAGCCACAGAAATATAAACACACTATTACCCACTCTTAAAAATGGCTGAAATTTAAATAAAGCCAAGAGATACAATTAAAAGAGCACGCTAGTGCTAATGCTAGCTAAGCTTGCTAGCTTACCTCCGCGCTGCCGGTTTGCTCAGCGTCCAGCTTCAAACAGCTCCAAAGCTTGTTCTGTAATGACGTTTCTCTGCGTAAAAACAACACGAAGCGACGACTCAAACGTTGGTCTTACTCCTTACTTTCAATCATCTGACACTGTTTAATCCGTCGCACTGCTCTGCCCTGCTCTCCCAATACTTCCATGTGCTCTCCACAGACTGTATCTTCCCGCTGCCGGTCACGTTGAATGACGACATGCGTCGGCAGCAACAACGTCACACGCAAGCCAATCTCGATATGTCAGACTGGTTTGCAAAGCTATAAACAGAATTTATTCAACCAAAATGTGTTGTGTCTAAACATTTCAGGCCAGAAAAGCACGAAGAAGAAAAAAGTATGAAGTATGAAAACAACCAGGGCAATGTGTTCAAGTGTAAAAGGGGAAAAGTTAGATGTAGAAAACCTGCTAGAGGAACACCTTGGGAGAGATCACATTTTTAAAATTCATTTCTGTTTTATTGAGAACCATAGGCTGAGAATAAAAAACATGGGCCACCACATTGTCAGGAGAGTGAAAACAGATGAAATATGAAGGATCTAAACTGAACAAAATTTATTAACAGCTTTCTTGCTGGAAATTAAAACTTTAGTGTTGGTGCACATATGTCAAACATGAGCTGTCAGAGGAAAGAGAACAAATAAATTAGATCAACCTTTGGAGCGATAACCAGAGAAGATAACTGATCTGAAGTATTGTATTACAAGACTGCCACTTAAGCAAGCTTCACTCAGAAAGTAAATTGTTTTCTTCACCCTACAAATAAACATAACTTCTTAAAGACTACAAACAAGTACATATCATAGATAAGCTGTTAGAATTTCAGGGCAGTATTTTTTTAGCTGTCACTTTATTTATTCCAGTCCTCTAGTAGGCACAAAAACGTGCTTGTGTAAATTATTTATTAGTTTCAAAGAGTCCCACAGACTACTGAATATATTTTCAAGCTACCCATATATGACAATCAGAAGTGTGATCCCACCACCAAAAGAAAATTATTGTGTTACAGACATTTCTTCAATTCTCACTTATTGATGACTCAGCACCAAGGGACAGGTCTGAAATTCCCAGTCATACAGTATACCTGTCGATCCCTGATCACTGTCTCCCAACTGTTCAGTACCCACTGCAGCCTTCACTTTTAATTAGCTAATTATATAACCAAGAAAACAATGATATTTAAAATGAAAAATTGCTGGTCCTCCATGTGTAGAGGTGAGATATGAATGAGAGGAGATGCACATCATGGTATCAGAAGCATCAGTGCCAGCAGCAGGGTGAGGACTGGGGAAGCCACCATAACAGGAGAGAAGCCAAATATGCTACAACAGAAAGAAAGGAATTGATTGAAAACAATAATACACACATGCCTTTTGTGGTTTAAAGTGGAAAATTAGTTTGTGTAGCAAACACGTTATTAGATGCAAAAACTACATTACTGTGCCTTGTAACCAAATGATGCTTAACAACCTCGCAGGTTTTATAACTAGCAAATTTCAAATTCATATTAAAAGCTAATTCCAGTGCTTAATTCTGCATCATTCTTTAAGCTTTGTTTTAAAGTGAGAAGTTGTTTGCTGGAAGTGTATTTAATATCCTACCGTGATGAGCATGGGCCATCATCCATTTCTTTTGGAGGATGTCCCATAGTCACTGGTGGCACGTGAGGACATGGTAGAGCACTTCCATTGACTAGGGAAGTGAGATCTAGCAAAAGAAGAGAGAAGTTCCAGAAACATCATACAACAAAATTTCCATTTAGGTATGAAGTGATTTAAATCTTTCAAACATGTTTGCTGTAAAATTCCAAACAGAACAGGTTTATAATCAAAGTCAACAGTGAGATCATTTTGATCAGCCTGCCTTGGAAGTTGAAGGCAAAAATGGCACTCCCTCCCTTGAGGAAGTCTCTGGATTTAATTTCTTCAAAAGTCGCAAAATAGACTCTGCCAAGCAAAGGTCCGGCATACACAGTCTGATTATTCTCATCCACGAAGGAGGTTCCAATCTCACGAGGGTCATCCCAATAAAAGTAACCTGTATAAAGAGAATATCTAGATTGTAAAAGTACATAACCAGCGAAAACATACAAGTGTGCTTACGTGGTTGTGAATCTCTTTCACTCAGTGGTTAGTGAATTTATTAATTATAAAGGATTTCTCTGTGTTCTGTTAAACTTACCCTGAGGGCTGGTGTGGGTTGGGTCCGTGGTGATACTCCTTTGTTTTGTCATGTGGTGCTGGATGTTGGGCGTCTGATCCAGCAATTGGAAAGTCACCTGCCTTTGGGGGCAAGGCCACTCCAGCTGGTCATCATATTTGCCAGACAGAAATTGTACAAACAGTCCGACAAAACTTTGGTACAGTACTACTGCTACCCGGTAAGAATAGCCCCCGCTAGAGTACTGTCGTGGGCTGTATATTGTGGTTCCAAAACTACTGGTGCTCAAAAGCTTCTCAAAATCATTAAGCTGTATGGTAACATGTGGACACTCGATCTCAGACAGATTGATGTCATCAATTGAGAAGCCGCCTGAAGAGCTTCCTGTTCCTTTACGAACCTCAAACTCCACCTGGAAGTGCTTGGTGGTGTTCAGGGAAACGTGTTTGAGCTGCCAGTGAGACGTTGGTGGGCCTGGAAGAAGAAAATGTCACACATTCATGATTCATCATCGTTGTAAATGCCATTTAAAGCAGATGACACGGATAATCATAGTCTGACATTACCAGCGATATATCCCACGAGACGGAGGGTTCCTTTAACATCCTGTTCATCTCGAAACTCTCTGATCCAGATGTGAAGTTCGTCAGACTCGCTCCCATTGTGGTAATAGTAGAACTGGAGACAATGGACACGACACTCCCTATTGGAACTCATCCTGTGGGTCTCCAGCCAAGCTGAGTCTCCCTCCTTACCTGATCTTGTGCTAGCATGCATGAAGTAACCTGCATGACCTAGAATAATGTCCAAAATTAATTTGTCCTCATATAAGGTTTGTAAAATTCAAGCAAATGATATATCAGGGAGATTTACGTTATACTTTCCCCAAAGACAGGTTTAACTTGTTTTTTTTAGGCAAAATCTGTCTAAATATGGAGATTTTGGAAATTTTAATTTGGATCTTACCCTGATGACTACTGCCAGTGGGTAGGCCAGTGTGGTCAGAGCTAGGACCCCCGTAAGCATGTGATACTATTTCCCAGCCAATGCCATTCTGTGAACAGCGGTTCATGTGACACATGGTCCCATTAGAAAAACCGCAGTACATCTTAAATGCAATGGTTGAGTCTGTAAAGGTGAATGAAGAACACAGGATTTAGTACTATTAAATGACATGGGGAAATCAATTTATTAAAGTCTATAGACGATAAATACATTACATTTTGTGTTATAGCTGCAGTCAGGTGTATGTTTTGTGGGTAATGGTTTATTTTGATCTGTATTATATTATCATCACAATCAAGATTGACTACAGCATATTTTCATTCTTTAATTGTTACCACAGAAGCCTCATTGCTGCTAGGATTCTTTTAGAGCTGTCTCAAAGGGCAAAGGTTACACTGTAAAGTGTTTTGAGCTGTGTGTCTGACTGGCTATATAATGAATATGGGCATATAAATGCTGGTGGCGAGAGAGGTCAAAATGACATCATGGTGGTTCTAGTGTTAAATACAATTGAAAATGATTAAATAAAATGGTTAGGTTAAATATTTTTTATGAAATAACATGCTAATTAACAAATAATAGAACTTACCTACTACCTCTGGTCCATTCTGTAAAAATATTTGAACAGATCAGTAATGATGCAATTCTAAGATAGTTAGGTCATGGTTTGTTCCTTAGATATATAGTTCTAAGGTAGTTTACTCTTAACGTATCATTAAATACAGTATTATTAGTTAGTACAGCAGAACACACCCAAAAAAACGTACTGGTCTTAGGTTTAGTTCCGAGGAAGCTGCCAAGATCACCACACAAAATATGTAGCCTTTCATCTTTGTAGTGTATCTTGAACCACACTTAAATTGTACAAGAGATTCTAAAAACCATGAGAGGAAAGATAGATATATTATTACTGAATATACATCAATTATATAATTTTCATTTAAGTTAATTTGAAAATATATTATGTTTGTTTAATTTGTAATTAAAGAGGACAGAAAATGGCAATCATGTTTACCTTCTGCCACCCTGTCTTTTCCTCAACTGCACATGAGAAGCTGTATCGTTAGGAGAATCATGCAGCTTCATTGTTTGATGAATAATTGCTGTATAGGCAACAATGCTGTCAAAACAAAAATCTTAGTCATGGTAACGTGCGTTGATAGTAGCTGCACATGTCAAATTGTTATCAGATTTTGGCAAATGCACACACAGGGTGCTGGGAAACTTTTTTTTCAGGTATAAGTTACATAATAAATAGTCAGTGTGTCCTACTGTCTCAGTTGATGATCTTTTTATATTTTTTTAGAATGTCTACTTATTTATCAGAGCATTAGCCTTGTTAGCCTCTTAATTGTTATGTATCTTGATGTGTAATTAAACTTCACAGTAAATCTTACACTCTGGATAAGTTAATCAATATTAAAAGTTCTGTACATTTCTTACCACAAACCAGTTTTGTGTCTTGTGGTTGAGGATTTTTTAAATTCATCAAATACAGGGAATATCTGACTGAAGGTTGCTAAAAACAAGATTAAGAATAGACCATGCCATGTTAGCAGCTCTGTGAGACTGTATTTATGCACTGCATCAGCATGCTAACAGGCTCACAAGTGCTGTGAGACAGTGCTAACTTGCTGATGTTCAGCAGGTATAGTGTTTTAACATGTTCACCATCTTAGTTTAGTGTGTTAGCATGCTAATATTTGCTATGCTGCACAAAACACAAAACAGGCTGCAACTGAGGCTGATGGGAATGTTATGAGTTTTACATGTATTTGGTTACAATCTATTTTTGATTAAAATTTTGACCTGATCATTCAGTTTGCTGTTGTGGTGTCATTTGGACATACACTGATGACAATCAAGGAAAAACAAATGAATAGAGGACCTGAAGAATAGAGGAGCTAAAAAAGAAGGAAGATGATAACTTCCTATAAATGGGGAACAAGCTAACTTCATTTTTGTGAACACTATGGGAGTAAAGTATGCATATAGGAGGGAAATCTCAGTTTCAGTCTCTTCTGCTTATCTAAGAATTGGGTTGCAGTGGCAACAGCCTAAGCAAGGCATTCCAGACATCCCTCCCAGCAACGTTTTCCAGCTCTTCCTGGGGGATTCCAAGGCGTTCCCAGGCCAGAAGAGATATATAGTCCCTCCAGCACGTTCTGGGTCTACCCCAGGGTCTCCTCCCAGTTGGGTGTGCCTAGAAAACCTCCAAAGGAAGCCTCCCAGGAGGCATCCTAACCAGAATTCCAAACAACCTCAACTGGCTCCTTTTGACGCAAAGGAGCAGGGGCTCTACTCTGATCTCCCTCCGGATGTCCACGCTGAACCCGGACACCCTCTGGAGGACACTCATTCCAGCCGCCTGTATCCAATACTACTACTAATAGAAATAAATTAAAAGCTGAATTTTTACTCTCAATGCTTAGGTTTAGTTCTCTTTAGTTTTAACCTAATTATTGTAGAGGAAGTTAAAATCTAATATTCAAACAACAAGTAATGTAAACACTAATATACACAACAGGAGATGAATGGATGACCATGGACAGATTACTGCAGCACAGAGGCAAAACAAAGCAGAGAGGCAAAACTGCTATAACCAAACACAAACCTGAGACACACAACAATGCCAAATGAACACAAAAGACTGATCACAAAGATGCCAAACGATCACAACTTGATGCTAAGCCGTCACGAATGGGCTCAAAATGAACAGACAGAACGCATACATCAATGACACAGTGACCGCAAAGAGAAATAAGCAAACGTCCATCGACATTTTATCCATCCACCTTATGTCATGGTCACTTTAGCCACAGAAATATAGACACACTATCACCCACTCTTAAAAAAGGCTGAAAATTAAATAAAGCCAAGAGATGCAATTAATAGAGCAGCTAATGCTAATGCTAGCTAACGCTTGCTCAGCATCCAGCTTCAAACAGCTCCAAACCTTGTTTTAACCACCAGATTTGATCTGTAATGACTTTCTCCACGTAAAAACAACATGAAGCAAGGAATAAAAATGTAAACAAAAATTAAATCAGTTAGTTAGGCCTGTCGCTGGTGAGATTATTTTCTCATATCACATAAAGATCTCTGGCATATTGGATTTTCATTAATTTCAGGAACATAAAGTTGACATTCATTATAGTAGCACATGAGGGTGGGAGGGGTCTTTATGTATTTAGACTTGTGAATAAAGCATTAGGCTAGACAAAGCAAAGTATTGACCATTAGGTCCAATTCTGTGTCTTTTAAATAATCAAAAATAGTATTATAATATATAACAGGCATTGTTTGGGTTGTACTATTTATCCAGTCCATGAACTGTTTCCAGAGCTGCTGGACATGAGAACATGAAGGGAGGAGATGCTCTGTTGTTTCAATATCACTTTCACAAAGAGCACATTCATTGCTCTCAAAACCAAACCTCAAAAAATCACTAGAGGGACACAGATTATTCATTATTTTGTAGTGAATTTCCTTTGTGTGGAACTGGACATTTGAAGAACTTTGTTTCCAATTTGGATACTGCTGATTCAAAAGATGTGTTCGACTATTTATTTACTCAAACAAAGATGTGTTGTTTCTATTTGTTGTTTACATTTCAGGCCATAAAAACAAGAAGAAGAAAAAAGGGCATAAAAGGGGAGAAGTTAGATGTAGAAAACCTGCTAGAGGAACACCTTGGGAAAGCCAGGAGAGCAAAAACAGATGAAATATAAAGGATCTAAACTGAACAAAACTGATTAACAGCTTTCTTGCTGGAGATTAAAACTTTGGTGCACATATATGTTGACATGTGTTGGTGCACATATGTCAACCATGAGCTGTTAGAGGAAAGAGATCAAATAAATTACATTAAGCCAGCTTCACTCAGAAATAGTAATAAAGTATAAAGTAATAAAGTAAATTGTTTTCTTCATCCTACAAATGTAACTTCTTAAAGACTACAAACAAGTACATATCGTAGATAAACTGTTAGTTTACAGTGCAGTTTTTTTAAAAATTTATTCCAGTCCCCTTGTAGACACAAAATTATTTATTAGTTTCAAAGAATCCCACAGACCACTGAACATATTTTCAAGCACAACCAATCCCACCACCACCAAAAGAAAATTATTGTGTTACAGACATTTCTTCAATTCTCACTTATTGACTGACTCAGCACCAAGGGACAGGTCTGAAATTCCCAGTCATACAGAATAGCTGCCAATCCCTGATCAGTGTCTCCCGACTGTTCAGTACCCACTGCAGCCTTCTCTTTTAATTAGCCAGTTATATAACCAAAGAAACAATGACAAAGATATTTAAAATGAAAATTAGCCACAGGCTGAACTACTCAGCTGAATTACTGAATCAGCCAGTGGCAAATTTGCTGGTCCTCCATGTGTAGAAGTGAGATATGAATGAGAGGAGATGCACATCATGGTATCAGAAGCATCAGTGCCAGCAGCAGGGTGAGGACTGGGGAAGCCACCATAGCAGGAGAGAAGCCAAAAATGCTACAACAGAAACAAAGGAATTTATTGAAAACAATAATACACAGTGAATTTCTGACCAGTATCTTGTGGTACTCTCTTCACACCTAGTGTAAAATGTGTGAGTAAATTTGAATACCTGTTGTCATCTGTTGTTTGAGGGGGTGGAGGTGGAAGGGTGGTGGGTAAGATCCTGTGAAAGACATTGCATCATTTGGAAGTCATATTAAAAGCTAATTCCAGTGCTTAATTCTGCATCATTCTTTAAGCTTTGTTTTAAAGTGAGAAGTTGTTTCAGTGCTGGAAGTGTAATTAGTATTCTACCGTGATGAGCATGGGCCATCATCCATTTCTTTTGGAGGATGTCCCATAGTCACTGGTGGCACGTGAGGACATGGTAGAGCACTTCCATTGACTAGGGGAGTGAGATCTAGCAAAAGAAGAGAGAAGTTCCAGAAACATCATACAACAAAATTTCCATTTAGGTATGAAGTGATTTAAATCTTTCAAACATGTTTGCTGTAAAATTCCAAACAGAACAGGTTTATAATCAAAGTCAACAGTGAGATCATTTTGATCAGCCTGCCTTGGAAGTTGAAGGCAAAAATGGCACTCCCTCCCTTGAGGAAGTCTCTGGATTTAATTTCTTCAAAAGTCGCAAAATAGACTCTGCCAAGCAAAGGTCCGGCATACACAGTCTGATTATTCTCATCCACGAAGGAGGTTCCAATCTCACGAGGGTCATCCCAATAAAAGTAACCTGTATAAAGAGAATATCTAGATTGTAAAAGTACATAACCAGCGAAAACATACAAGTGTGCTTACGTGGTTGTGAATCTCTTTCACTCAGTGGTTAGTGAATTTATTAATTATAAAGGATTTCTCTGTGTTCTGTTAAACTTACCCTGAGGGCTGGTGTGGGTTGGGTCCGTGGTGATACTCCTTTGTTTTGTCATGTGGTGCTGGATGTTGGGCGTCTGATCCAGCAATTGGAAAGTCACCTGCCTTTGGGGGCAAGGCCACTCCAGCTGGTCATCATATTTGCCAGACAGAAATTGTACAAACAGTCCGACAAAACTTTGGTACAGTACTACTGCTACCCGGTAAGAATAGCCCCCGCTAGAGTACTGTCGTGGGCTGTATATTGTGGTTCCAAAACTACTGGTGCTCAAAAGCTTCTCAAAATCATTAAGCTGTATGGTAACATGTGGACACTCGATCTCAGACAGATTGATGTCATCAATTGAGAAGCCGCCTGAAGAGCTTCCTGTTCCTTTACGAACCTCAAACTCCACCTGGAAGTGCTTGGTGGTGTTCAGGGAAACGTGTTTGAGCTGCCAGTGAGACGTTGGTGGGCCTGGAAGAAGAAAATGTCACACATTCATGATTCATCATCGTTGTAAATGCCATTTAAAGCAGATGACACGGATAATCATAGTCTGACATTACCAGCGATATATCCCACGAGACGGAGGGTTCCTTTAACATCCTGTTCATCTCGAAACTCTCTGATCCAGATGTGAAGTTCGTCAGACTCGCTCCCATTGTGGTAATAGTAGAACTGGAGACAATGGACACGACACTCCCTATTGGAACTCATCCTGTGGGTCTCCAGCCAAGCTGAGTCTCCCTCCTTACCTGATCTTGTGCTAGCATGCATGAAGTAACCTGCATGACCTAGAATAATGTCCAAAATTAATTTGTCCTCATATAAGGTTTGTAAAATTCAAGCAAATGATATATCAGGGAGATTTACGTTATACTTTCCCCAAAGACAGGTTTAACTTGTTTTTTTTAGGCAAAATCTGTCTAAATATGGAGATTTTGGAAATTTTAATTTGGATCTTACCCTGATGACTACTGCCAGTGGGTAGGCCAGTGTGGTCAGAGCTAGGACCCCCGTAAGCATGTGATACTATTTCCCAGCCAATGCCATTCTGTGAACAGCGGTTCATGTGACACATGGTCCCATTAGAAAAACCGCAGTACATCTTAAATGCAATGGTTGAGTCTGTAAAGGTGAATGAAGAACACAGGATTTAGTACTATTAAATGACATGGGGAAATCAATTTATTAAAGTCTATAGACGATAAATACATTACATTTTGTGTTATAGCTGCAGTCAGGTGTATGTTTTGTGGGTAATGGTTTATTTTGATCTGTATTATATTATCATCACAATCAAGATTGACTACAGCATATTTTCATTCTTTAATTATTGTTATAGGTATTTTCTACTGCCCAAACTGCAACTGCATGAACTTGAACCTAGCTCAGGCTTGTACTGTCAGCTTGTATTAATTGATTGGCATCAGGTGTGTCACATGTCCCTCACAATCACTGTCTCCTTCACAGCTGTGTGACTACATGCTGACTAATAACCAATCATATCCATGCAGGAGAAGAGCATGCCCATCATAGTACGAGATCATACTTATCACCTTTATTCTGCTGATGCACTCCTGTTAATTGCACTTGCTGCTGCAACTCAGTCCATCACCACAGCCTCATACGCTATATTTTTTATTTAGGTATTGCTGTTTGAGCTAAAACTCACTGAGTGTTCATGAAAGTATCTGTAAAGCAGGGTTCTGTAGCTCTGCCACAGAAGCCTCATTGCTGCTTCCACCAATGTGTTTAACCACTCGCTATGAATGGTCAATACTTTGGCAGAAGTGTCTTGGCTACTTATTGGCTCTGACCAATTGCCAGGAAACCAGTGGAGCACCCAGGATGTTACAAGTCATGGCCAAGAAACATGTCTGTCACATAACCATGTGTAAAATTGTCATTTCTACACTTTGATTTTTATGCAGATTAAACAAATGAGATATAAAGTGTTATTCATTGTGCTTTAGAGGGACTGTTAGATGCATATTGTTGCTATTTGATGGAGACCAGCCTGCTGTTTCCCCCTGTTTATAGTATTAGATCTTCTCATCTAACTTGCCACCAGAAAGTGAAAAAGCACATTGCACATCTAGTTTTAGTTGCCCAAACCTGCTTCAGACCTTAAACATAGAGGTGACGGGGTGGATGTTGGTCATCAGAATCATTTTTGTGCTGAAACTTGTCATAATTTTGTCAGATAAAATGATAAAAAAAAGTCAGAAAAATTATGCTGAATTGGAAAATATGAACTATGACTATGAAAACACCAACAATTACTTTCTTTTGGATAATAACAAAAACATGTTGTGCTTAAAGGTGGTTAAAGGTGTTGCACTCTTTAAATTCCAAGTACTTACTGCATTTATAGCGGAGGTTCAGTTCCAGAACATCACTGGGACTCATTTCCTGTCTTTGACCAATCACATCCTGGAATTTTGGGTCTTTGGTGATAACTGTGGATCCATTGCCATTACTGAATGCATCTTTGCTATAGTGCATCACTGACCAATAGTCGTATGCGACTCCATGAGTGGTAGAGGATTCACTGCTGACTTTTTTAAAATTATTCTCATAACCTAGATGACATATATAAAAGCAAACCATCAGTTACATTATATTTAATTAACATATTGATTATTCATGAGACATACTTGGTTTTTACATAATGTAATTTGATCAACTGATTTATTAATTTATACTTAAGATAATCCTGCTTTTAAGTGACAATTACTATATTACTTATATTATTTTATATTTTAGACCCTCATACACCTGTAACATATCCAAGATAAATACCTGAATATAAAGAATGGGAATATTATAATGAAAGTGTTTTTGGAACCTGACAGGATGTTCTCAAATGCAATGGTCACATAGTCATCTCTGTCAGGTCTGGACTGTTCATGGTAGAAGCCAAGAGCGTGGAGAAACTCATGTTCAACAGTGGAGATCTCATCACAGTAACTGCCAATAGAGAGGTCCTGTCCGTTGCTGAATACTTGCCCAATATATGAGTAACATCTATGAAGGAAAAAGGACTTGTCAGTATAAATCACATTCATATCTTTATGTAATTTACCTGCCTGGGTTGGCCAGAGATTTTATAATTAGACACATACATTTCATCACTATAGCACCTTCATGCTTTTAAATTTGGAAGAGTTAATAAATGTCATCTTAGTCTCAGTGATGAAAGAGTGCTGGGTCATTCTGTTTCCAGTCAGATAAGGCTGTTGTAGCACCGTCTCAGATTTTGTTCAAACCTTGTCTATCTCATGAATGGGTCCCAAAACCAAGGCGTGTCAAATATTTCTTTTCAAATCTTGTGTTTTCATATTTGAGCAAAAATACTTCTCAGGCCTTAGTTTTGGGACCTAAACATTAAACAGACAAACTTTGAACAAAGTCTGAGATGGTGTGGCAACCACTTCCCTGGACTCTGTACGAATGACCCTGCTGCTAAAGAGCATAAGTTGATCTGACTGGCGTTAGAATAAGTGCTTTATTCAGTGGCACAGGCAGTTGACATTCAAGTGAACTGTGCTAACTGTGGTAATTAATCATCCCTTTACATGTGAGTTTTAAGTAAATTACCTGAGTGTAATTTCTATATACAGGATCATACAGAACTTTGTATGTGCAAATGGTTATTTAAAATCAGAGTGGTTAGGGCAAATAACAGTTATTTTACATATCAGTTAACCTGTCGTTTATATTTGTTACAGATCATTTATTCTATAAAATGTTAGAAAATGGTGGGAATCAAAAGTGTAAGTTGGAAAAAATGTCAAATACAATACATACCCGTCTAACTTTTGGACATTAATATAATATTTCTCAGAGTCTCTTAGTTTGAAGTCAATGCATGACTTCAACCTGAACTGGTCAAAGGATTTCAGGATGACTCCTTTTGCGTTGATCTCTTCCATTGTTCATGGTTATTGTTTTATGGGAAAGAACAAAGAAATGACAATGTAAATGCAACTGATAGATGAGGTATTCTTTCATATGTATTTTGCTCAGAGACACTGCTTTAAAAATCCCCCCTAGATGCTCTGGTGGCAGGGTGGAGCCACTGTTTTGCACAACATATTTCACTAACTTCCCCAAGCAGTGCAGCCACCTGGAGAGCACATTTTATAGGTGCAGTCCCTTCTATCATATCACAAATATTGTAGGCTATTATACCAGAAAGGTATGTCTTTACCAAGGCCTTTATCCAAAACATATGGGACAGGGGACGTCCACAGCCCGTCCCCATCAGGGATGGCACTCCTTTGTATGTTCTGAGGCTACAATTTAAAAGAAATATGACACAAATAATGGATACATATACATTTATCTTTTTTAAAAATAATAATAATTTGGCTACAAAAATGCTTAACTCACCTCCACAATATCATCATGCACTGAATCTAAGATAAAGGATAAAAATTATTTTTTAGTTTTTTTTTAACAGAACCCAATAACAGTATTTAATGATATTTTTGTGCCTATGAATCCACAAAAAAGATGCTTTTTCAAATGAAGTATGAAGTTAACAAATCTCATCACAGGGTCCATTTAAGAATATCAAAATGTTAAACTTTACCTTTGTTTGCCTCTGTAATGTCCTTTTCTACACCAATGTCTACAAAAAAAGTAAAATTAATTAAATTTAAAATTGAAATTGAAAATGATTAAAATGATTAGGTTAAATTATTTTTATGAAATAACATGCTAATTAACAAATAATAGAACTTACCCACTACCTCTGGTCCATTCTGTAAAAATGAATATTTGAACACATCAACATATGTAATGATGTAATTCTAGGATATATAACGAGACATAAAAACAGTGTATCTGCTGTTCTGGTTATTGGGAACCACTACTATTACTGCACTGGTCTACAGGTAAAACTCAGATTTGAAATATTCAAATTAGTTTAATGTTTCCATTCTGTGCTCAGGATTTAGTAGTACCTCAATAGTGTAAATTCCAAATTTCCATCAACATCACATCATTAAATCACAAATTCAACACTTCAAAAAAGGACAGGTAATTTACTCTATGGTACCATTAAATACAGTAGTATTAGTTAGTACAGCAGAACATGGCTAAAAAAAAACTTACTGGTCTTAGGGAGAGTGCCGAGGAAGCTGCCAAGATCACCACAAGAAATACGTAGCTTTTCATCTTTGTAGTGTATCTTGAACCACACTTACATCGTACAAGAGATTAAATTAAAAACCATGAGAAGAAAGATAGATATATTATTACTGAATATAGATCAATTTTATAATTTTCATTTATGCTAATTTGAAAATTCAGTTTGTTTAATTTGTATTTAAAGAGGACAGAAAATGCCAATCATGTTTACCTTCTGCCACCCTGTCTTTTCCTCAACTGCACATGAGAAGCTGTGGCTGTAACAGGAGAGTTTTAAGCGGAGATGACAGCCCACTTGCATAACAAACTGGTTTTGAACACTTCTGAGAATCTCATGCATGCAGCGTCATTGTTTGTTGAATAATAATTGCAACATGCACTGATAGTAGCTGCACGTGTCAAATTATTATCAGATTTTGTCAAATGCACATACAGGGTGCTGGAAAATTCCTTTACTGCCAGACACACAGTAGAGCGCACCTGTCACACACTCAGATTTTTTTCAGGTATAAGTTACATAATAAATAGTCTGTGTATCCTACTGTCTCCAATGATGATCTTTTGATCTTTTTTAAAATGTCTACTTATTTATCAGAGCATTAGCCTTGTTAGCCTCTTAATTATCATGTATCTTGCTGTGTAATTAAACTTCACAGTAAATCTTACACTCTGGATAAGTTAATCAATATTAAAAGTTCTGTACATTTCTCACCACAAACCAGTTTTGTGTCTTGTGGTTGAGGATTTTTTAAATTCATCAAATACAGGGAATATCTGACTGAAGGTTGCTAAAAACAAGATTAAGAATAGACCATGCCATGTTAGCAGCTCTGTGAGACTGTATTTATGCACTGCATCAGCATGCTAACAGGCTCACAAGTGCTGTGAGACAGTGCTAACTTGCTGATGTTCAGCAGGTATAGTGTTTTAACATGTTCACCATCTTAGTTTAGTGTGCTAGCATGCTAATATTTGTGATGCAGCACAAAACACAGAGCAGGCTGCAACTGAGGCTGATGGGAATGTTATGAGTTTTACAGGTATTTGGTTACAATCTATTTTTGATTAAAATTTTGACCTGATCATTCAGTATCAGTCAGTAATATAAATAGAGACCAAGCTAAGTTAAGAACACAATGGGAGTAGATTATGAATATAGGAGGGAAGTGATTTTCACATTGCTGCATCACAGTGAGCTTTGGTGCTGCGTTGTGTTTTGATCAAGTGATTGATTACTATCTTATGTTTCCTTTTTCTATGTTGACTTGTTACCTCATACAGTGTACAGAATTAAACTTGCCTGCTGATCTTTAGGCCAAAATAAACTGCCATTGAAAAATAGGGTAAAAAACCACACATCAAATGAATGAAAATGACTTCACTGAAAGATCTCTTTATTAGCTGGTGATTTAGTTAGCTTTACTGATTACATGCGGGATCACATAAAGCAGTTAAGATGAAGGATGGAGGTCCACTTGAATGAGGGATGGAAGAATCTCCATTTCTTGATATGTCCTATTACAAAAACATTATAAGGTAAGGTGACAAAATACATTCAACAATCTGCAACATAAGCAACAAATCACCAACACAAGCAAAATAAAACTTACCATTTTAAGGCAAGGTTGATTTAGTCTGAGTCAGCTTTTGTGTCCAATCTAAAGAATCACAAACTAAGTGATTTTAAGTTTTATGTGATTCACTTGGCAGAAGAGAACAACATTAAAAAAAGGTCACTTTAGCTCAGAATTTTACAGTTTATTTCATAAAGTCTTGAACTTACCCTGTGCCACATGGTTCTTTGTCATAGTTGTTTGGGTAGGTGGTTATAAATGTTCTTGGTGGAAGTTTTGGACAAGGCAGAGTGCTTTTATGTTGTAGACTGGAGATATCTATTGTATACATTTTAGGTGATTTTAACGAGATAAAGACAAAAGAAGAAGAAAAGTTTGCATAACTCTATATTAACGAAAGCAAGGAATGCACCATAAAAGTTCACCTTTGTAATCTATAGATTTTAGTAAAGAGTTGAAACATATAATGTTACATTTCCACTACAACATCAAAGATTTACTCAATAATAAATCTGATTAGGATGAGACATAATTGCTCACCTGTCATTGAAAAGAGGAAGACAGCAGTGCTTCCCTTCAGGAAGTCTCTGTTCTTAATTTGCTCCAGGAGGAGAAATGAGTTGACTCCAATGAATGGGTTTGCGTACACGGACTCTCCATTCAGTCTAATTCTTCTTCCCACTTTATGGGGGTTGTCAAATACAGCTGTGGAAAAACAGAAAACATGTTTCCTGGTAGGCATATATCAGAGATGACAGTGAGTGGTTGTATTGATAGGTCAACATCAGTCACAATAGACCACGGGGATATATCTTGTATAGACTCACTTGATGATGGATCAGTAATTAGGTTGATCTGTTTGGACATCTGCTGTTGAATTTGAGGATTCTTGTCCAGCATGATAAAGGTCAGCTGCCTCCATGGGCAAGGCCACTGCAGTGCTGAATCATTGTTGCCTGACATTAAACGAAAATAAACTCCAAAAAAAGTTTCTCGCAGAAAAATTGACACCTGGTAAGCATAACCATCTGTAGAATACAACCGAGGGCTGAGCAGAGAACTGTCATAGTCAGCGGTTGTCAAAATCCTCTCAAAGTTCTTAATTTCCCAGACATTATGTGGACACTCAGATTCAGACAAGTTGATGTCATCAATGGAAAAGCCTCCTGTAGAGTTTTCATCTCCTTTACGCACCTCAAATGCAACCTGGAAAGGTTTGGAAGCATTCAGAGGAACCTTGTGAAACTGCCAAGCAAAGGTTGGTTGACCTGAGGTGAAAAAAAATGCTTTTACCAGTTGTAGTGTATAGTTTTTGTTTTATGTTTTGTCAATCCACCCTTATGGCCCAGACTGAAATATCGCATCACCTACTGAAGATGTTGCCCTCATATTTTGTACAGATATTCTTAATCCCCAGAGGATGAATCCTAATGACTTGACAATGACAATGGTCCTGAGACTTTTTTTCAAGTGCTGCCATGAGGTTGACATTATTGATATTTTGTGAAGTGTCTCAGAAAAACAACTGGACAGATTGCCATTCAAATTAAACAGACATTCATGGTACTCAGTCCTGTAATGACCATAAATGATATTCCAATCAGCCACAGCTGTATTTTGTGTTTAGTGCTCATTAACAAATGTGAGGCCAACATACAATACTAAGATAGTTAAGCATGGCTGTAGACTCTTAAACACTGTGTTTTTTTCACTCTGAAAGTAGCATTTCACATCTGTATTTTCCTCACCAGTGATCTGACCCATGAGGTGGAGATTTCCTGTAGAGTTCCTCCCATTCTGAAATTCTCTGATCCAGATGTTGAGCTGGTCTGATGGGCTCCCACTATGGTAATAGTAGAACTGGAGACACTGGACATGACACTCCCTTGTTGGGCTCATCCTCTTGGTCTCCAGCCAGGCTGAGTCTCCCTCCTGTCCTGATGCTGTGCCAGCATGCATGAAGTAACCTGGAAAGCGTTAAGGCAGAACCATTTTTCAGTTAGTTATTATTGTAATCCTCATGAAAGTTAGGTGTAATATTGTCTATAAACAGGCTTTACCCCTTGTCTTGTTGAGGTTGGTGTGGTCAGTAAATGGCCCACCAGCAGCAACACTCATTCTCTTCCAACCTTTGGCCGAACCTTTTCCACAGCTCTTCATCCCACAGATATTGAGGCTGGAGAAGCTACAATACTCCAGAAAAGAAACTGATGTGCCTGTGGTCACACAGCAAAAATGTACATCATAATATACTGTAGCAGAATTCTTGTCCTAAATGAATTAGAATTAGTAGTATTTCAGCATCATGAGAACAATCACAACTTACTGCAGTTATAAAGGCAATTCAGCTTATACACATCAATAGGGCTCATTTCCATTCGCTGGCCAATTTTGTCCTGGAACTCTGGTAGCTTAGTGATAATTGTGTTTCCAGAGTTTTTAGAAAAGAATTTTTTGCCGTAGTGCATCACTGATAAGTAGTCGTATGGAGCATTAAATGTTGTACTTGTCCTTGGGGTTAATTTCTCAAAATCTTCCTTGGATCCTGTGGACCAGACAGACACATAATAATACACGAAATGCATTATAACAGTTCATTGTCATTGTTGTTGTCATTGTCATTGTTCATTTCTAGCATTTTCACTTTAAGGGAATAAAATAAAAATAAAATAAAAATCAGAAACATTTTAAAAGATAGGGATGTCATTGTACCATCTCTGATGTTCTTCCAGATGATAGTTACATAGTCATCTCTGTCATATCTTGCTTGTTCATGATATAAGCCCAAAGCATGGAGAAACTCATGCTCTACTGTTCCAAGATATCCACATTCTGCACCAATGGAAATAACTTGGCCATTTTTAACAGTCTTTCCAACATAAGAATAACATCTGCTGAGAGAAGAAGAGTGACACATAATAGACAGAAAAATCAGTTCAGGGTTAGAAGGCCAGATTGCCACAGTGAAGAGTTAGTAGAGTATGTTCAGGGAGGGAAAATAAAACAGAATTACCCTTCATACTTTCTGACTGAAAGGTAGTACTCTTCAGACTGTCTGGGCTTGAAATCAATACATGACTTTAAACGGAAATGTTCAAAGGCCTGCAGAATGACTCCTTTAGTGTTCATATCTGTGCTCATACACACACATATACAAAGCCATGGTTAGCATTCTCCACCATAGTTAGCCTTAAGATTTGTTCATGCAATATATAAACAGTAATGAAGGGAAAGAGCCTATTCCCATCACTTACCAAGGTTGTCTTCAAATACATAAGGAACAGGATTGTCCCACAACCATTCTCTATTCAAAATGGCATTCCTTTTGACTCTTGTCTTTTTCTTAATTTCCTTGGGTGAAGTGAAGGAATTAAATTAATATAAACAATCTCAACATGTTATCTAGCAAAAAGAAAGACAAAATGATGAATGACACACATGGCTTACTTTCATAATGTCACCCTGAAATAAATCCAGACCTGGAGGGAACGATGATCAGTATTGTGAAAGCATTTATGTAGTCTAATTCATTCTTAACTACAACTAAAATCTCTGCCCTATCTTACCTTTATTTATTTCTGTTATGTCCAGGTCCTCCTCATCATTAATCTCTTCAAAAACAAAAAACAAAAAAACAAACCAGATTATATTTTGATATTTACATACCCTCACACATACACAATGTATCACTGTATATTCTGCTATCAGCTATGCTAAAGATTGTAGATTAAAGATAGTCAGTGCTTATGAAAATGTTTTTACGATTTTAATTTCTTACCTGTGAACAGTGTCTCAAGAGACTAGAAATGAATAGATTAGAGATCATGAGAAAATCAAACTGGAGTAACTTCAAACACAAATATATGCAACTTTCTGTAAAAAGCCATAATAAATAAATATACTTACCATGGAAAGGTGAAATATACTCAACACAACAATAAGGTAGTTATACATGACTGTGAATGAATGTCCCAAAAATGGTGAAGAAAAAGTGAACTATTGGAATACTGTCTAAAGCTGCATTGCTCCCTTTGTTTTTGTCATTCAATTTACAATTCTTCCCAAATGATTCTTAAATGTTCTTCTTGGACCAAAAACACTTTCTTTTTGTTCCACCACACCTCTAACAAATATGTTTAACTCTGAGATAAGCGAAAGCACAAATGTGTAGGGTTCTTCCACAAACACAAAACTCACTAACTAAACATTTTAACCACATTTTCCCTCTAGGCCGATCAAAAAGTAAGCACATTATCGTTTGACAAATATCAATCCCCCAGTGCCCTCAAGCAAAATGGATAGCTGTGTGTGAAGATGAGAAAAATGGAGACACTACTGTACAATAAAAATCTTGTGTAAAAAGATTTTTTTTTAAATTTAAACTTTTAATTGTTGGAGTGCAAGCAACAAAGAGGTAAAATTTGTCGTTAATGCATTACTTCCAAGACAACATTTCACCTTTATTTCAGTGTTTGTTGTATGTACTCAAGCCCTTTAACCAGTTCATCTAGTTTTTTGACAGCACTCTCACATCATATATTCTGCTTGCCTGCATTCTGTTGCAAGACCAATATTTCTGGAAGCAGTACAGTACAGTGAGGCCAGTAATAAGTGGTTTGAAACAATAGAGCACAGCAGAGAGCTTTAGCCCCTGTCATGCAAAACAAACCACACACCACCTTTTGAGTTCCACCATTTTCCTCAGTTCAATGCATGAATAATCATGATGACAGGTGTAAGGTTTAACCTTTGACACAGAAGATCTTGCTGAAACTCTTGGTGGAAAGATTTGTGAGAAGTTACAAATACTGCTCACACAGAGGTAGAATTATCTCTGTCAAACAAAGCTCTTTTGAAGATCATTTTGAGTAAATATGAGTTTACTCAAGTTTAATAGGCCTGTGTAGCAACCTGCCTGTAGCACCCTATCCACATACCCTTATTTCCCCCTTCTCCATTCCCCTTCACTGCCCAGCATGTTGATAAGCCTATTATGGTGAAATTATTATTTGTGACAAGACTGGTACAGAGAGAGAGAGTGAGAGTTATTGCAGAAATACTTCTGCTTCTGAGATGAATGTTAAATTTCAATGGACATTGTACTTTGCACTTTGCATCACATAGGAATATGTTGGAGGATTTTTCTTTTGAAACACCTCAATCTGTAAATCTCAAAGAATTCATGTTAGCGTCTTACATAACAAGCAGCCAGAGCATTTTCCTGCAAAAGTAGTTTATTGGAAAATATGTAGAATGAATATTAAAACTCATTAAATGGCAATTAATGGCAATAGAATAATTATCCTCTTGGGAAATCTAATTTTCTGCAGAAGAGGCAGGAAGTGTATGAGTGTAGTCAAACTTTGCTCTAGTACTGTGGAATAAAATCAGTTAGAGTCAGTAAAGGAAGAAAAGTATAAGACTAAACCTTCGACTCTCAGAATATCTCCTGGGTTTATAGAGTTAGAAATATACCTGTTTCTCTATCTGTGCGGAGCAAAACTGACATTTTCAGGGTGTCAAGAGTAGGTTTCCAGCTTTCAAGGTCACAGAGGCTGTCAGCATGGCTCCTGTGGGAAAATACCAACAGAGTGATTACAACAGAGAATGGTATATTATATAATGCTAAAGCTGTACTTATGTAAGTGCAAACCATTGAAAGTTATAGGGACCAGTACTACTAATGTATGTAATGCCATTTATATTGAATTCTTATCTCTCCAAAATACCAGTGGGTTTCTGAAAGTACTGAGGTTAAGAAATAATCAATCAAGCGACCTATATGACAACTTAATATGGGACAAAGAAACCTTCAAAAACTCTGATTTGTGACACAGAAAAAAGAACTGACCAACCAGGACTGTACAACGCAAAACCTGAAAAATGAAACACAGAAAATGTAACATAGTACAGATAAATAAAACAGGTGTTTCAGTCTTGACAAAATTAAAGTTTCCCAATTGTCAAGCAAACAGTTAGTTGATTAACGGATCAGTTGGTTGAGAGAAAATTACTTAATCATTAAAGTTTTTTTTTTTATCAAACACAATACACAATACCAAAGATAAGTGTAGATTAGCTTTAGCCTAGTCAATTAACTGATTCATATAAAAATTAAGTGACAGATTTCAGCCCTAGTTATAATCATTGATCTCATTAATATCAAGCATATTAATTACAACACAGCTGAACACAGCTACTGTATGTACTGAGTGTAATCTGTAAATACTGCCATTGATACAAAGCAGATTTACCTGACTCCAAATGACAATATGAATGCTGGTAGGGGGAAGTTGGTTGGATGGTTTTACATCTTGTCAGAAGAGGCAGGGGGAGTAACTGGTTTTGTAACAGGAGTATTTCCACATTCTTTGGCATAAAGTCTCCTGTGAACCAGCAGCTACGCACAAACCTTTCAACACATTCAATTGTATTTTGGTTCTTTCTTACTATTTGTCTGTCAGCTGCATCTCTTACAGTTGGTTTAAGCAGGTTCCCTTATCATCTGTCTGCATCAGAGTCATGTGGTTGAAGTTAGGCCATATCTGAAGCTTAGGAAGGTCTGAGCCATTTAGTTGCAGACTCTATAAATCTGTAAATGAAAACATAAACAAGTGTTCCATATGAAGTTATGTTCATGAGGTCTTAAATGGAGCAGTGTCAGAAAGTTTTTGGCATGAAAAATAATGACAAACATGCAGTGAGATGTTAGGCCTTCTGCTAAGTGTTGGTATTACAAATACTATCTGTTGCTGAGTAAAAGAAGCTTTAGCTGATGAAAGTGACCTTAACTGGTGATGGTTTAACTTTACTGTAATCTATCCAGACACTCTGACAGAACATGATTGAATATGAAACTAGCTGGACTCAACTGCTACATTGACTAAACATTGTTCATAACACAGAAATGTACAGTATTTGCACGATTTCATAAAAATAAAGATGTTTTGCCATTGAATGCAATGCAGCCTTAGAAATATCAGCATCATACAAATTCAGTGAACAAGCAGATGCATAAAATATGTAGTTTATCTGGTTGTTATTTTCCTTAGCTTCCCTGTCATACTGTCTGATCCAGATGTTGAGTTGGACTTTGTCACTTCTGCTATGGAAATAGAAAAACTGGAGGAATTAAAGCTGGCTCTTTGGATTCATCCTCCTGCTCTGCATTTTGGTGCCACTCCCCTCTTTTCCAGAAGCCATGCTACACCTACACACAACTGATCACTAAAGTGATCCCCATGCAGTTGGCAGAAACACATTTTTGTACAGAAATGAAAAACAGAAAAATCCCAACTAATGAGAAACTACAATTTCCAGTACATTTGTGGAAACTCTAAGCTGGATACTGAAATAGCTTTTTACAGAAAACTCACCATCTTGATTTGTTGATGTGCCATTTCCACGAGAAGAGTCTGTCTGGTTCTCTGTCAACGTAATGAAAATGCAACAGTGTTGTATTTCAGATGCATCAGCTACTAATTAGCATTTTCAGTGGCTCTTTATAGAACATCCATCACAATGCTGTTGTCCGGGGGAACACAGAAACAGCAGTTAGAGCAAGGTATAAATGAATACTATGATGGGGATAATTACTGACAAAAGGATATAATGCACAGCAGCTGTTCCATTAAAGAGAAAAAATGATTTTGGGAGAAAATGGTGTTTTTGACAGTTAAAATTAAATTAAAACTAAAATCATGCAGGCTCATACCTCCCTGTGAACTCAGGCTGGCATGGTCAGAAGACGGCTTGACTTTTGTGCTGCTGACTGCCTCCCAGCTGCTCCTTCCTGCAGCACAAAGAGTCACATCATACACTTTCTAATTCTTGACCACTTACATCTTGGCACTCAGGCAGATTAGTCATGATGGTGGATCTATTACAATTAGAGAAGGCACCTTTACCACAGTGCATCACAGATGTGTAGTCATACATTGTTCTAAATGTCATGGTGTAATTTGAACTATTGAAACTGTGCTTTTTTCCTGAAAAAAACACAATGGTAAGTTTAGTATCAGTTTCCTCTTCTTAAAGGTGACCCATTCATTCAGCTAGAATTTAAACAAACCTTCTTTTATATTTTCCCAGACAACAGTCACATACTCATCTCTGTCATATCTTGACTGTTCATGCCAGAGGCCCGTGCATTAAGAAACTCATGCTCCACGATGGCAAGGTGATCACACCACTGCAAACAAATAGAAGAACAATGTTATGAATCAGCAAATCAAACAAGTTAATCAAGTTGTTTATTACACTCTTTTCTTCACAGCAAAATGAATGCAAAGATTATTTCCTTGTCTTACCAAGGTTCTCGTCAAACATGTACGAAACTGGTATCTTTCATCTGAACTGGTTTTCCATAACAATGTTCCTGTCACAGCTCTTTGGAATCACACAGAAGGAACAAGACGCTTTATCATACCAAACTTTAAGTATCGTTCAAGTGTATTGTTTTAAAGCTGTAACAGCAAATGTGCTCATACTCATTAGGAATATGTGTCCTTCATGTAGATTCAGATCTAAAAAAGGATGTTTATCGTTATTTTACTCTGCAAATCCAAGTGGCAAAAAAGTACTGTTTGATTCATGTATGGATCTTTAAATGCACCTTTTATAATCTCAACAATGTCTAGATCTTCTTCATACCCACTGCCACCTAATAAGGCACAAGATAACTGAATGTAAAATAATTATTACAATTAAGGTAATTACAAAGGTAATTACAGAGAAACTGTTGTTTGAAGCCATTATGAGCAAGTTATTCTTCATTACAAAGCTGCTCTCTTAGTCTACTTTACATCACCTCCACTGCCTCCGACAGATGAAACAGGCTGTGGACACAAGCAGACCTGTAATGTGAGATGAATGATACAACATTTGATCGCAGTGGTAATGTTCCAAGCATCACTGCTGATATGAATGTGAAATGAGTCGAACTCAGCAGTAGAGATATAAAAACAAACGTCTTCTGTTTGGAAAACGGAAAGCTAGATTTATCAAAGCTAGACAACTTGTCAGAGGCCTAATGGGTTAATTTCTTTAATTATTATTTTTGCGAATACTTTTGTCAAATTACTGCAATATAAAATGGAAAAGAGGGCATGATATAATGTGTGCTATGCACAAACATCATTGCTAGTAAAAAAAAAAAAACTTAAAGAAACAAAAAACCACATACCAGACAGTTCACCAGACAAAGAATTACCACGAAACGTAAAACTGTCAAAGAGATGAAGAAATATGATCTGTTTCCATACCAGAAATGCATGCAATCTGCTCCTTATAAAAATTAAGGTTTCCCAATTGTCAAGCAAACAGTTAGTTGATTAACGGATCAGTTGGTTGAGAGAAAATTACTTAATCATTTTTTTATCAAGCACAATACACAATACCAAAGATTAGTGTAGATTAGCTTTAGCCTAGTCAATTAACTGATTCATATAAAAATTAAGTGACAGATTTCAGCCCTAGTTATAATCATTGATCTCATTAATATCAAGCATATTTATTACAACACAGCTGAACACAGCTACTGTATGTACTGAGTGTAATCTGTAAATACTGCCATTGATACAAAAGACAAAAAGATAATGCCTCATTACACCTGTTGAGACTTACAGTAAATCTGTCCCTGAGTGAAACACCAGGTCAGCAGATAGATACTAGACAAAACATCAGCGACTGCTAATTTGAACAATGTGAAACCTCTGTTGACCAGTGGACTTTGGACCTCCAGCGGAATCATCATCCTAAAGAAAACTACAGATTGACTGAGAAGAGGATATGATTTAAAAGACTTGTAGGCTATGTTTTCATTAAACATCATACTGGACAATAGTTTAACCTCTGTCTTTTGTTGTTAACAATGACATTACTCCCTGTCTGCTTGGGGTCTGACAGGAAGCCACTGTAGGCCTATGTGCAAAAATAGTATTAATAATGATAAAATTAACATCACAACACACTCAGTCTCCATCTTCAGCCTTCCTTCAGCCACTGTAAGTTCTACAGGCACTTGCATTTTCTATGACAGAAGATTAGGATCGCCACCTAAATGACAGTATGGCCACACTATATACATAACAAATGAATGGAATTGCCTTGTTTCATTTAGCAAATTCTATCGACCTTTTGTCTAATGTCTCTCTTAAACTGACAAGATGACTGATGCGTGACAAGCATGAAAGGAAGAGGGGTGTGTCAGGACATCCAAGTCATAATCAGTAAACAAATGAATCATTCTTAAGCTTCCATTCATCGAAACAACACACCATCAGAAATGTGACATTTTCATTTACCCAGACAGGCGCCTGCGCTGACAGACATCTTTCATACATCTCAGACTTGCTTTGAATACTGATTAGATGAGTTTTACTCACGTGTTCTAACACTTGTTTTGGATATTTAATCATACTGAAATTTACAGTGTCATAAAAACCTGTCATTATGTCTCTTACTAACTGTGGTGCCAGTGTTTAAGAAACTTAAAATTAGGAGATGTGAAAATAACCTGTACTCGCATACTTCATTTCACTTCACGTCATTGTACCTTTTAAGCCCTTGAAAACTGGACTGTTATCTTAGAAACAAAAACTCAGCTAGTCTTCTTTATCATAACTGTGTTTTTGATTTTCTGCTACAACATACGCAAACTGTTATCACATTTTGTGTTCACTTAGTACCAGTATCAGTCATAGTATGAAAGTGATTGATGGTTTTAGCCTTTAAACAATGTGCATGCAATGTATTATTGTGCATTGTGTTTTCACAGCCAGGGACATTTTTGCCTGCTGAGAAAGAAACAGTCAACCATAAAATTAAACACATTTATACATTCAGTTCTCTCCTTCAGTAGTGCAATAATGAATTAACATTACTCTGAAACTAATCTCTGTATTCTTTATAACCAGATTATATTAGTTTAAGGCCCAGAGTCATAGATAAATATAAAAGTAAATCACAGTACACAAAGAATTATTCTACCATAGGAATGTACAGCATGAACATTTAGTCTATTTGTGAATTCATTCTTCATTGCTCTGATTTTATTCACACTCACGCTTTTACACTGCTCAGTCACTAGGTGGGAGTGTAGCCTCTTCTATTGGCGCATGGAACACTGTCATACCCTTTGGTCTCACAGTACTGGATGATGAATTTGAACTGCCTACTATGGCTGTCAAATAAATGTAGGGAAGTAAAAAGTACAATATTTCCCTCTGAAATGCAGATGAGTAGAGATGCAAAGCAACATAAGATTCAACTACACAAGAAAACAACAAGTACCTCAAAATTGTTATAGCACTTGTGTATAGTTATATTCCACCGCCACTTTCAACCTTGTTTTTCAAAGGCCAGAAAGGTACTATTTCCTTTTTGCAGTCCAACACAATCAGACTCCAACAAATAATACTTTTGTAAAGCTTATAATGGTTAATTTTGTTTGGATTGGCTCTCGCTGTTGATCAAAGATAGAGATTTTTGAGGCAATCTGTGGAAAGTAAACATACTTTCAACGAAATTTAAACACCAGCTTCATATGTTTATTGCAGGGCTGTTGTATTGTATTATGTTTAAAGTTTTCTCATCTTCAAGTACATCTCATAAGCACTCTGCTCTGAAAGCAGCCCAGCCCACAAGGAACAACAACACGGAACAAACAACACAGCTTGAGAGCATTTAAAATGACCCATTAACGTGAGACAGCTATCTTCACATATCCACAGGCACTGATCTGCTTTTTCAAACTTGGAGCAACAGTCTAGTAACAATCCCTTATCTACATCAAAACAACAATGAATCTCTATTTGTCACTACAGTGAATAAGGCAAGATGCATCTTGTTCAAAGCAACTTGTGTGCGTCAAACAACAACTCCCCCCTCTCAAGTGGCTCCCGTCATAGAGTGTGAATGGGGCAGACATCAGTCTGGCCTCCAGTGTTGGAAAGTGGCCGTTGGGATGAAGGTCTTAACAATGCCTTTTGGCTGTTTTGACTGATAATCCAGTGTGACTGGTGCTCCTGGGAACCCACACAAGTGCTAATCAGGTATAAAACAGACCAACACATGAAAATGCGAGATCAGGTTTGCATTTGTAAAGCCCCACGGAGACTTTCAGTAGTTTGACCAATTTACGCCTCAGTGACTGTTGCACTTTTACCATCCTGTAATTCAATTAAGCCAGACTGAAAGCTAGGGAGTTACAGTTAAGAAAAAAGTGCGAACTTATATCTTACAAGTGCATCAGTGACTTCTGATATTCACACAATCCTTCTCTCTTCACATTCAAGTTTTTGTATTTGCTCTGAAGTAACCAGGGAAAAAATATGCAATTGTGTGCGTGTGTTGTGCATACATGAGTGTGCATGTACAGTTGTCACTGGACTCTGGCCCTCCACGTTGGATGCTGGCACTGTCAATAGGGGTAAGATAAGAAGGATCGGGCTTTGTGGTGTATATTGACAGCAAGAGGTTGCACAATTGTTTTTATGACAGAAAGAAAAGTCGGAAACAAATAAGAATCCTTCTGATTTGTTTTCCAACTGATTTTGTTTCATGTGTAATCTAATGGGATAAACCCATAACTGATTTCTCTGGGTCTCTCTCACATCACGTTGGTCATCCACGTTTCTCACAGCAATATCTCGATTTTAGCGTTGACACCAGAAAGGTGCAGTTTCACGACAAGCAATGACAAGTACAAGAATAAGAACAACAGTCTGCATCTGGAAAAAACTAGGGAAACGAAACTGGAGCTGGGACATGTTAAGGCATGGCAGATGGCTGCCTCCTGGGAAAAAAAAACAGCACATGCACCAATGTGGCTTGTGACCATAGTACTCCCTGTGTTTATATCATGATCATGGTTTGTCTGTTCTTTCTGGATGGCTTGTAAATACACTTCATGCTCTAAAATGGTTGTAGAAATACATGTTGAGAGAAGATTTGTGTGGTTAGATTTACAGATTAGAAACATGTTAAGTATCATAAAACATAAAACAAACAAACATCTGACCGTTTAAATTTTCCAGATTCATCTTTTTATTTTTTCATAACTTACAGAAATGACAAAAACATACAGTTTCCAACTTCACAACACACAATAAAAAGTATATACATGTTTAACAAGTGCAGGGGTTTGCTTTGCAAATATTGCACTTAACAATAAATATTATGTTGTAGGTATACACCCACTTTAATTTGGTTTACAGTATAATTCAGATATTTAAATTATGACATGCTTCAAACAGAGGAAGACCAAACAAGTCCAGCATCTTGGTCAGTGATGGAGCAGGTTGACTATGGAGGATGACTTAGTTGGCATTGACAAAGGACTGGTAGAGGGACATGAGCTGGGCCTGGAGGTCCTGGGCATAGGGATCCAGCTTTTCTCTCAGGTCCTCAGCATAGGGGGCCACCATTTGTTTCACCAGGTTGGCTCTCTGACTTAGCTCGACCTGGACCTTCTCGGTCATGGGGGCCACACTATCTTGGAAGTCCTGCAGGTGTTGGTCCACCTTCTGCTTTAGGTCATCAGTGTAGGGCCCCAGCTGAGCCTGCAGGTCCCTCACACTCTTCTCCAGGCTGGTCTTCAGCTCCTCGCTCCTCTGCATCAGTGTGGTCCTCAGGGCCTCGGAGTCCAGGTTGTCTGCATAGGGGGCCAGCTCCTGTTTGAGCAACTCCACTTTCTGCTGGATCTGGGCCTTCATGTCCTCGGTGTAGGGCTCCAGCTTGTCCCTGACAGAAGTCAGCTCTTGGGTCAGCACATTTCTCAGCACATCAGCCTCTGCGGTGATCTTGGTCATCAGGTCCTGGGCCGCGGGGGGAAGCTGCTCCTGGATTGTGACAGCGTACTTGCTGGCCATGTCAGCGCTCTCTGCCAGGCGGGCACTGAAGGACAAAGTAATGGTTAGACCATCAGAGGTTTGTGCAACACTGACACATGACACTCATAGGCTCAGTCATCATGGTCCTGTATGCCAAACCACATACTTGACTTCCTGTCCCAACTGAGACTTCCTGATCATCTGCAGGGTGTCATCAGCTGTCTGGGTGGCCTTAGCAATGTAGTCCCAGAAAGCATCAGTCAGCACTTCCAGCTGTGGCTTTGGTGCATCAGCATAGAAGAGGTTGGCATTGCAGCCTGATGGATGGAGACAAGATCAGCTTGAGAGTGACGCGGATTTTTCAGCCATTTAGTTTTTTCTGATTGCTCATCAAGCAATGCTGCATTAGCCTAAGTTAGTTTGACTTAGCTATACTGAAAAGATAACAAAAGCTTGCAGCTTACCAGACAGCACTGCAATGGCCAGTACCACAAAGACTTTCATGACTGCGTCTTGCTGAAAAACAATTATGATCTAGTTAACTTTTAACCTGTATCAACAAAGTCAAAACATTTATATTTGCCTCTTAAAGTTTTCTTTTGGAATATGGTATAATTCTCACCTGCTTTTGGCTTGAGTATCTCTCAGGATTTAGCGTGCTTGTGAGTGTGTTGGAGTGGTGCTTCCGTGTATATATACTGAAGCCAGATGACAGTTGTAGTCAAGAGCCCAAAGTCCAGGAGTCCCTGCCATGTTGTCACAGTGGCTCCCTTCCTGTTTCTGCTGCTTCTCCCGTCTACTATCACATGACCGCCGAGGCCACAACGCAGACACCATCTTTATACTAAACTGAGGTTACATGCCTTTTAGGAATTTCCTGACAATAAAATATTTCACCACAAGAAACTTTGCAGTAGTTCTCCTCTGACCCGTCTCTAGAAGCCATTTAGGATATAGTGATTAACTGCCCACTGAGTTCAGTGCTAACAGCCTGCAGATAACTCCAGACACCTTGGTATCCTCACACCAGTGGACTTTGTATTAGGGTCAAGCAACGTGAGTAAGATAGCGTGAGGCACTCAAATGTTTTCTCAAAAGGCTTAAAATAATCACACATAATATCCAGTATGTATCATTTGTTCCAGGAATCAATCAGTAATGGAGTCACTTTTGCGTAACCCTTCAAAAGTAGAATATTTTTCTGCTGGCTGTCAAGGTAGCACTGTACAGTTTACATTTCAGGCCTTAATACTGGAACTGATGGCAGATGGTAAGAATTATTTTCAGAGCGACAGGGAAATGGGAGATAAGTATTTAAAGTACTCAGTGTTGTCACAGTCTTTTGTGGCATAAATATAAATCAGGGCTGTACTAAAATCTTATGAATGCAGACATCAGTGCACCGATTCAACTTTATAGCACCTTAACTGGAAGTGTGTTTAGCTCGTTATATAGTCATGATAATAACAGTATTCACTGGCAATGCTTTTTGTCAGTATGTGATCCTCTGAAAATTGCTTCAACCTTCAAACTATTAATGTATTAATTTGCCACAGAGTAATAATTATAATAGTTCATAATAAATTCAGCAAACTACTTCTACTATAATTTTTTAAATATAAAAAGATGGAGTCCTTTAGCATGCTTGATAAAAGTCTAAAACAACTCTCACAAAAATATCCAAATCTTTTCAATAAAATGTCCTACTTTCAAGTCTCAGACACTAAATGGGATCTTTTTTTGTCTAGGATAACAAAGGGGGTAACAACTTGAGGAAAAAAATGCACTAAAATGCTGCTCTCTAAAAGTGGTCTCTGAGAGTTGAACTATGGTATATCTGGTGTGAAACAGCAGCTACTTTGTCCTTCAGAAGCTGACGGTGTCTGAGTCTACTAACCTTTGGCCAGACTGACACATGGGGATTTGCTGAACGTTAGCATGACACAGAAACTAGAACCATAAGTTATGGTGACATCAGCTGGCAAAATGTCAAGCTACTAGGGACAATAAAGCACATATCATACAGTATATCTAATCAAAGCTAGACATCAAAGAAAATAAAAGACAGAGGTTCTGTTTGTCTCGGTAGAGAGTTATTTATGGCAGAAAAAAGCTGACAGCTAAGTGATTATAGAGATGTGAGAGGACAGGGTTAATTTAGGATTAAACATATGGATTTTGTCACACTCTTGACACAGATTATTCACACACACACATATATATATATATACATATAGAGTTATATCAAGTGAGCCCATAAAAGACATAAGACAACAATAGACATGAATTCAAATGTTAAAACATGGTATGTGCCACACAATCACTGATATATGATGCTATAGAAACTGGGTTGTGTACTCAGTATACATATGTATGCCGCGTGGATACTCTGGCGCAAGACATCAGCGAGGATAGGAGGGTGAGGCTGGGTGACAGCAAGGCACTAGTACCTGGACTTTGGGATCATTACTTTCTGGCTTGCTATATAAGCTGCAGAACCTCGCCAGCTAAGCACAAGCACAGTGAAGTGGATTTGCAGATACACTTGCAAACTCAGGTCTAAGAGCCATGAAGGTCCTTGTTGTGCTCGTCCTTGCCGTTTTCAGTGGTGAGTATGATGGCAGAATATCATTATTCTATTGGTTGAATTTTGGAGTATGAAAATATATCAACTGGTCATGCTCATGATGAGGAACTGTAAGCCTTTGTGAGGGGGTGAATATGCACTGTCAAACCTCACAACAGGCTGTCATGCATGGCTGAAGCTAATCTTGTCTCCATCCAACAGGCTGTCAAGCCAACCTCTTCTACGCTGATGCACCCAAGCCACAGCTGGAAGTGCTGACTGATGCTTTCTGGGACTACGTTGGCAAAGCCACCCAGACAGCTGATGAAACCCTCCAGATGATCAGGAAGTCTCAGTTTGGACAGGAAGTCAGGTAGGCCATATAAAATGTGTGACCATGTGTGACATGCTAATAGTGTAAAGAACTGGCAAGTGAGACATACATTTTCCCATCTAGAATATGAACTTCAGACTAAACTTTATCTCTTTGTTTACTTTCATGTCTAGTGCCCGTCTGACAGAAAGTGCTGACATGGCCAGCACATACGCCGTCTCCATCCAGGAGCAGCTTCCCCCTGCAGCCCAGGAGCTAATCACCAAGGTCACCACAGAGGCTGATGTGCTGAGAGAGCGCGTGGGCCAGGAGCTGAACACAGTCAGGGAGAGGCTGGAGCCCTACACCGAGGACATGAAGGCCCAGATCCAGCAGAAAGTGGAGCAGCTCAAACAGGAGCTGGCCCCCTATGCAGACAACCTGGACTCCGAGGCCCTGAGGACCACCCTGATGCAGAAGAGCGAGGAGCTGAGAGTCAGCCTGGAGCAGAGCGTGAAGGACCTGCAGACCCAGCTGGGGCCCTACACCGACGACCTGAAGCAGAAGGTGGACCAACACCTGCAGGAATTCAAGGAGCGCGTGGCCCCCGTGACAGAGAAGGTCCAGAGCGAGCTGACCCAGAGAGCCCAGCAGGTGAAAGAAATGGCCACCCCCTACGTTGATGAGCTGAGGGGAAAGCTGGACCCCTACGCCCAGGACCTCCAGGCTCGTCTCACCAACCTCTATGAGTCCTTTGTCAAAACCAACTAAGTCAACCTCCACCTCACTTTTAACAAAAACAAACTGCATCTAAAGAAACACAGTTTCAGGGACATCCATGTTGTTAACAACATGACAACACAAGCTCACCAGTTTTGAAATCTGAAGATGTCTTTAGACATATTTACAGTGTTAAACAAAGATCAATTATAAATAGAGTGTTGGTCTGTGACCACGCAACACAGTGTTCTCTCTATATATTATGGCAATAAAATAAAAGCAAAACATAAGTGCATGAGTCTGTTGTGTTATTTACAAAGTCATTGTGAAATTATTATTAATTTTTTGCAGGTGATGTCAGTATATTTTGCAAATTTAAACAGAAAGCAATTACACTCATCATCACTTAAGGGTTTAACAAATGTTCCATACATGAAAACATAAGGAACAGAATTGTTCTTGGACTTGGTTGTCACACAATACTGATTAACACCAATTTCTGAAAAGAATTAGTGCCCTCTGGTGAACATGCAGAGTCACTTCAGTGTATATTCTTGTCCTTACAGTAAATGGGCAACATAGTGGCCAGCTAGTTTTCATGCATGGATTTCAATTTTGACATTTACAACAAAAGCAAGAAACATTCTATATTAACTCCAAAATCAGTGGTGAATAAAGCCTTTCTTGCTTGTTCAGCATCTAGTTGCAAAATCTTGCCCCCCAACGCCACACCCTGTTAAGTTTCAGTTGTGGGTATTGGACAGGGCATGTCCAGGTTTGTCTCTGCAAGTCTGGAAATTCATAAACACATCGTGCTTTCACCTTGTTTTTTAGTTTTTCCTTTTGTGCCTCCATCCCTGCCACCAGATCGCTCCCACGCTGCCTTACCCAGTGGCAAACAACATTCCTCTGTTCTGCCCCCAGCTGTCATAGGCTCCGCTCACTGTTAACCCTCCGCGCGCACATACAGCTCTGATTTCTTCTTTTGTCTGATTATGTGAGGGTGTTTAGTTATATCCTGAATATTTTTCAAGTTAAAAGTTTTAATTCCTTTCCTGATGTATTAATATACTGTAAATGCTTTTTGGGTTTCACTGGGTTTTGTTTTTCTTTTCTTGTTTTACTCTATTACAATTTCTCTCCCTATATGATAAGAGTTTATGACTTATGACCTGAAGATTTTGAACACAGTCATTATATACTTCAATAGAAAAGGGAAATGCAAACATAAAGGGAGCTACACTGAAATAAATGTGCTTACTACAGATCACTTCTCATGACTTCTCTTGTTCATTAAAACATGTAAGTGATAGTGCAGAATGCCAAGATTGCTGCAATGTCTTAATTCAAAACTTTTAAAAGTTTTTAATGTCTTACATAACTGTGGCAGTCATAATCACTGTTACTCTCTCTCCCTGTATGAATCAGTCAATCATCAGTCAAAGTTCATCTAATGTTCACACAGCTGTCAGAAAAGATAAAGGGATAGCTCAACATTTTGTGAAGCACGCCTACAGGCTTTCATTTTAGATGAGCAGATTGATACCACTCTCATGTCAGTATGATCAAATGAAGCTGTAAGACTGCAAACATGGAAAATACTAGACTGCCTCTGTCCAATGTCACAAAAATCTCCCTACCAGCACCTCTGAAGCTCAGTGTTTTATGTTGTGTTTAACACTGGAGGATAACTGTTGGAGCTGGCTGAGATGTAGATGTGTATCGGCTACATTTGTGCTGAGGACCCAGGTGTATGTCAGGCCAGTGGTTTCATTTTGCTATCTGGGGAGATGTAGCCATGTGTTTTACATTTAAACAGTCAGGCTAGCTGTTTCCCCCTACACCCAGTTCTTTGGCTGAGCTAAAGTAGCCATTAACTTCACTTGTTCAACTAACTAACTCTTGACATGGAAATGTCACCCAAAATGTCAAACTAATCCTTTGATTAGATGTAATTTATACTGCTTTTACAGAATACTCAGTAAAATAAAGGTGATAGATAAAATGAAGACACAACTTTCCAACCAACAAAGTGTCTGCACAGCTCGAACACCTGGCTTTATTCCTTGTGCGTGCAGGAATAAGTACACCATTAGCTTAACATGTCACCCTGAGCACTGACACAGTGCTATAAACTAAGCAAACTTACTCAGACATTTGGCTGTGTCGGCACACATCCCCATCAGCTGATACCACTCTGACTCAGAACCAGATGATGGTGAGGGGGGGCATACTACAGGATAAACACTCCATTCTGAACTTGAACATCCAGTTCAACAGCTCTTAACCCACAGACGTTAACTACAGTAACCTTGTTGACTCATCTGAGCAGATGTTTTTTTCCTGTTCGGAAGGCTGAGATCATCCAGATTTAACCAAAAACCAACTTCTTCAAACCAGCTTCCAGAGAACATCATCATCAGCTGGGGTTACTTTGGTTCAAACCATTTAAAGACGCCCTCTCACACACTCTCTCCTGATAGTCATTGGACAGAAGCAGCTGTAGTTTAGATGACTATGTCAGATAGCTCTTTTACTGTATTACCTCATGTTTCTTGATTCTCTTTGTTTCACTTCCCCGTATCACCCTCTATCTCTTTGACTTGGTAGCATTGTGGGTTCGTGTGGTTGGGCTTGGTTGGTCACTTTGGTTCTTGAACTCTGCACTACAACAAGAACAAAAAAACCATACAAAATTGTCAGGGTGTGTCATCTCCTTACTGGAAATTTATCTTTGTAGCCACAGTTAAGTAAATGGTTCTGTCTACGCAAGAAACAAAACTAAACGCATTCCTCTGAAATAAGATGGGATACTGACATCCTGATGAATGTGTACAAACTAAAAAAGGTGTTGCGTGAGAACATTTTGCTCAGAGTAATGGGATTAAATGACTGATCTTGATTTGTTTGTGTGTTTGAACTGGACTGGGGCTTGTTATCTCAAAAACATACAGTACCTCTGTGTGTGACGCACCTCCTCAAGTGACACACTATTGTCATGGAAGGTCAAAGGTCTAGTGACACCTAAACATACTGAGTTTAAACTGGAAATTTCTTCAAACTGTTTCACCTCATTGTTCTCACCTTTTAAAGAGAGAAAAGGACATTTTCATCCATTGCAAAATAACTGGACAAATCTGGTGCAATCTCCTAATCACTTAACACATAGCTGACCTTTGTGGGTTATCACACATTTATGTTATCATGTTCTCACTCTAATTACCTAACCATGCCATACCCATTTAAACTTTGTTCCTGTGTAAAGTTGGGTTTCTGTGAAAAAGTACAGAGCACAGAAATCCATTGGGTTGACAACAAAGAGACTGAGTCCTAAAGAGCAAAGGTCGTTACACATGGGCAGCAAAGGAATCAGAGTTGAACTTGATGGTGACAAGCGTTTTATCATAAGCACTGCCAGAAAAAAAAGCATACACTAAAATATATTGCATGAGTTAAACAATTTCCCTACTCTCCATGTAAGCTACTACCAGGAGGTCAAGCCTCTCACCTCGAGTGAACGTACCATGTGGAGCCCTCACTGAGCAATTAAAATAACAACTAAGATCTTTGCTGCTACCATTAAAATATTTTCTAGCAGTATGGTGGAACAAAAACAAGATACCACAACATCACGTTCACTCACCAATGACAGGGTCTAATAAATAAGTCACAGCAGCTTTTATTCAGGAACTAAATTTTGTACTAAATCTGTGATTCAGTACTGAAGCTTTTACTGACATTCAGGAAGTCTGTATTTGATTGTCTGACAACAATATTTAAAAACGTTACTCATAAAAAGAAAATAACAGGCCTGTCAGATGGAGAAGTTGAGTAAGAATCTGTCTGAGATGAAGAAAACAGTTCAGTAAAAATATGCACAAGTGCTCATGACAGTATGTTCTAACACTGAATAAAAAATTGTTGCTCAATAGGCAGGAGTAAACACTTTCTTTCTGCATCCAACTTCCCCTTTCCCGTGCCAATTTCAAAATCCTGGAAATTTCTTGGAAATAACTTTCTCCTGTGAAAGCGTACACTGTAAAAACAGAGGGATTGTGTTTTTTTCTCATGGTTCCTGTGTAATCTACTTCTTTTGTTCAGCGTCCTCATACAGGTTATAAAATAGTTTATGTTCTCTGTATTTCATTACCCATAATCCCTTTTTGAAGAGTGGGCTTGCTGGACCTGAGTATATACCCAAGTCTGAGCATGTCGCACTTGTACTGCTGACAGCTTATTTGTACCTCAGGCACCTACAGGCAATTTACAACTTTACCTTGTACAAACAGTACAGCAAGTACATTATATAAACATGTGGAGCATATGATCTGAATACAGAAAAATCACACATGCTACATTCACCATTTGAACAATGAAAAAGGAGGTGATTGTCATGCAAAAGTGCCCAATGTGTTGGGGGTTGTGTGTCTATCTGGGGTGGGTAGGTGGGGTGTCAATGGTCAGCAGTGGCAGAGAATTAGCCTGAAATGCATGATGTGATAGCTTAAGTTACATCCTGGTGCAATGATGATTTGTATTCAGGTGACACCACTTGATAATGATCAGAGAAAAAACCTCCAAGGCTGTGGTCACTACAATAATCAGTGGCAGGACAAGAATTCAAATCTGTTTCTTAAGTTAAAGTAGTAGTACCACCATGAAACAGTAAAAGACAATTACAGTAACACAAACAACACTGGCAGCAAAATGAACTCAAGTAACAAAACTTGTTAAATTTAAATTAAATTAGCATTGCCAAACCTGTGATACTTTGTTGGATACTATTCTGAATCAGGCCACCAGGCTTAAAAACTCATCGTGTCTGGCAGACAACTAAAGCAAACAACTCCACTAGCTACAGTGCGAAAATTCTGCTTATTCCTTAATTAAACTGAACTACATATTAGAGGCTTTTACTTGCATGCTAATAAAGTTTTTGTTGTTATACTTAAAGGACTGGGTGTTGCTTCCACAACTGAGTATAAGAATAAAGTAGCATATAATGGACAGAGCTATCTCTAAAGCTTCTTGAGAAAATGTATTTTCTACCTCTGTCAGTAACACGTGAAAGACACGAAAACAAAATAAACACAGAAACTTTAATCACGACAATGGACTTGAAACTATTTACCCCGTTATTCTTGTGACAGCCCGGTTGCTCAATCACCTTCACACACAAAAACAACGGAAACCGGCGGTAGGAACTTCGGACGCCGTGTTGGTGGCACGTTGCGTGGAAGGGAAGCAGGAATCTGTGCAGACAAATCACCATCACCACGTGAACGCGTGCGTGCGCGCGCGAGCTCTCTCTCACTCACCCAGCCAGCCACGACCGCCACCCCCTCCTCCTCCTCCTCCTCCCTCCACCCCGGCTGCACGCGCAGCAACAGCTTCCTGGGACTGTATAAAAGCCCTCAGTCACCATTCCGGGAGCACGGACGAAGCTCAACCTCTCAGGTGAGTGGACGGACTGCGCAGCACGAGGACACACCAAATGTCTTATTTGATGCCAGCTCTCTATTTTATTGAAACTATTTTTTTTATTTTCTAAAATACTCAATGATTGGATGTGATTGTTATTTACATCTATATGTTTAAAATTGCTTGAAATTAGTTTAAAGTTGTTTACCTTGCTTTAACTTTAGCTAAGGTTAAAACTGTAATATTCAACTTTGCACTCTTGTGAAATTCTGCTACATCTGTTAGCTTATATTGACTCTGTTGAAACCTTTTGTCCTCTTTGATTCACAGGTGTATCTGTCCAATAGCAATCATGAAAGCTGTAGCTCTGATCCTTGCTCTGGCAGTCATCACTGGTAAGTGTTCTGGTAGTTTAGGGTTTACCTATGGCATGTTTCCTTGGACTCTGTGTGTCAGTGTATTTACCCACGCTTCTCCACATGTGCCCATAACAGGCTGCAATGCCCGTGCTGTGCGCCAGGCTGATGCCACCCCAAAACCCTGGGAGGAAACTGTTGAGCGTTTCTGGCAGTATGTTTCTGAGCTGAATACCAAAGCTGATGGAATGGTGCAGAACCTTAAGGCCTCTCAGCTCAGCAGGGAGCTAGAGTAAGTTAACTTGAGCAGTTATCATTCCTTTGCCTTCTCAGTATTCTATAGGCACTGAATACTTTCCTTAGTTCCAGTGCTTTATTCCTTTCTAAATGCTCATCAGTGTTCTCATATCTGACCATCTTGTTGTGTTTTCTAGTACTCTGATTGCTGACACCATGGCAGAGCTGTCTACCTACAGAGATAACATCCAGACCCAGCTGACTCCCTACACCTCTGCTGATCAGCTGACTCAGGACCTGCAGCTTCTGGTTAACAAACTGCAGAAGGACATGGTGGATGCCAAGGAGCGCAGCACTGAGTACCTGGGTGAGCTCAAGACCATGATGGAGCAGAACACTGACGATGTCCGCAACCGCATCAACACCTACACCAACAAGCTGAGGAAGCGCCTGAACAAGGACACTGAGGAGATCCGCAAGTAAGTGGGAGGGGTGGTCCCAGGCTCAGCCTTTCTCTCGTCCTTGATAATATGAAACCTAAATGTCTCCCTCTTTTTCTTCTTCTTCACCCCCAGCACCGTTACCACCTACATGACTGAGCTCCAGTCCCGCACCTCCCAGAACGTGGACACTGTGAGGGAGCAGGTTGAGCCCTACGTCCAGCAGGCTGCCGACACTGCCACCAAGAAGCTGAGTGACATCACTTCCATTCTGGAGACCCAGGCTGAGGGCCTCAAGACCCAGCTGGAGTCCACCGCCCAGGAACTGCGCACCTCCTTGGAGGGCAAGATCGACGAGCTGACCGAAATCTTTTCCCCCTACGCCACCCAGATCCGTGAACAGTTTGAGAGCGTCATCGACAAGGTCAAGGAGACAGCCACTTCCTAAAGAAAGACTCTAAGGGTTTTTTTTAAGGGTTGTAGATGGTTGGTGATAGTAGGAGAAATGTGTGAACCACTGATTTCTTTATACCCTGGAAAGGGGGGAGTTGAGAGTTACTGCTGATATCTTCATTTTGGGTGCTCTAGTGTTCAGGGTAAGGGGATGGAAGAGAGGTAGGAGGGAGGGTGAGGTGCGTCAGCAGATACACATCTGTTTGGGATCTCTGCATAGTCACCCTCTCTTCTTTTCTTACTGACTCCCTTTCTCACTGAACACAAGCATCACAGTTAATAACAGCCTTTAATACACAAACAGGAGACATTTTTTGTACTATGCTTTGCTTTTCTACTTTAACTGTTCTAGCTTTCTACCCCCACCAAATTTTGTACTGCGTTTCCTACATTTTGTTTGGTTGTAAATAATAACTGCTGAGTTTGAGCCTCATAGGCAGGGATTCCAGCCCGTATCATCCCTAAACAAACCAAACACAAGTGTCTTTTCATTTCAATAAATGCACTGAATTGTAATGATCAGAAGATTGGGGGCCACATGTGTCTTCTAGTTTTTCTAGAGCTGATACTGAACCACTGAAGTGCCCCCCCTGTATCTCCATTTCGTCTTGTTGTGCTTCACAGAGAAGTGGAATGTAAAATGACTTGATGCAAATATGACAATCAGTGAGTAAAGTGTAACGCTGCCTGTCTGTTCTTCAGTCTTGAGTATAGAGTGTCCCTTGTGTTTCACATGTCATATGCCCACCATGCTGCTCGCTAAAAGTGCACTGCCTGTGGCCACAGTGCGCTGAACAGTGCTGAGTGAATAAAGAACCTAGAAAATATGCTCTGTTTCCACCTGTGAGTTTCTCTGATCAAACATTAAACAATTAAAAATAATTAAATGATTAAACAATAGTATATTATTTAGATATGCCAACAAGTGTAGACTCCACAAAGCTGTGATTTACTATAGTATATTTAGCCTGTAGCACTCTGAATATAAAGAAAGTGTCTAAAAAGAATTTTTAAACCTTAGAGGCTTTCACCAAATGTACTGAGATATTAACCGGAGCAACTTCCAATAAACTTATAACTCCCTAGTGAAAATTTACCTGTCATGTTCTTACATTTAGTACTTGTTGCATAAGGCTACATTAGCTAATTACATAAGAACATTTATCTGAAGCTACTGACCACTTTTGTGCACTTTTCACCCACCCCCTGACTCACACACATGAACAGAAGCCCACCTGTAGTTGTTTGCTGAACTATCTCCTTTAACTTCCTGTTCCCACACAAGCAATTCATCTTAAAGTTAAAAAAAATGTATAGTTTACTCCCTCCCTGTACCCGTACTCCACCCCAACCATCTCCCTCTCTCCATTTGCTCTCCTCATACAGCCACCTCCTTCCCACCACAACCCTCAGCCTTTTATTTTTCCACTCCAGACTTGTTAAGATCTGCCCCCAGATTCCTTTCTCTTGATCTGAGCTGGCATTTGGGAACATTCTGTGCGCCAGGTTGAATTATCTTTATGGTGACACCATTTCTACCTTTATCTTGGCTTACGTGCTCACATGCGCATATAAGTCTGCAAATATGTGCATCCCGGTGGCCTGTATATCTTTATCTGCAATGTTTGTTTCTGGCGGGGGGGGGGGTTTGTTGAATGCCATGTCTCTCTCTACTCATGTACACTGTCAGCTATGAAATTATAGATCATCATCAAATCTGAAAATATAAAAAAATAAATAAAAAATAAAAAGATGCAGATAACTTTGAGTATGGGTACTCCTGAATTTAACTTTGATCTCTCTGGCTCGTCTTATAGCCATTAGGAAAAGTATCTGCCCCCAGCACAAAGATTATTACACTGGTGGTGTCCCATTAAATGAAAAGGATGTCCAAAATCTGGATTTTCAGCTTGCTACACATCTGGACCTGCCTAGAGGGAAAAGATGGTCATGATGGTCCCTAAACTCAGCTAACACACTCTTGCAACTGAAGTTATGCTATTAAACTCAGCAGGATTTTCCCTTTGAAGTGTGGAGCAGAGGCCAGTAGAGGACACCATTTGTCCCTTGTTCATCTCCTCTCCTCTCCTCTGACCCCTCCACTTGAAACTATGCTGCATGAAGATGCAGCTGTGTTTTCTTTTTTGGAAGAGTAAGTAAACTACAGTTGCTTCATAAAGAAACACAAACCTCTGCGAACATCAAGAACAGAATCCACATTAATTACAGAGCTGGAAATTACTTAAGAATTGTACAACTAGAATTGATGCAAATTAATGAAATGATTTAATCACAGTTTAGAAAGAGGAGTGGGGCTTATTGGACTGTGGGTCCAAGAAACCTACCACTTAACTATAATGTCCATAATTTGACTCCAGCTGTGGATCGTTATTTCTTGTTATCCCACACTCTCTGTCCCCACATTTCATGTCCAACTCTCTACTGAGTGTAATCAGCAATAAAGGCAAAATACTCAAAAAGTATGTTCAGAGAAGACTGTGACTTTGTATTGTATGTATGATGGAGAGTAATATATGTCATTGATTGCTATGTGTCTCTAAAAGATGTTCATCTCTACAACAAAACATGTTTACCATTTCTATCTGTGTTAAAGGGCACTGCATGTAAAGTGAAAGAATGACTAACACTATGACTAGGTGTTCATCCCCATGATATCACTCCTTTCAGGAACCAGTGTTTATCTTGAAACTCAGACAAGTGAAACTCCTACAATCAACTATCCGTTGTTGCAAGGATCAGACATGGATGGCAAAAACAGGAAAACCACAAGCATCCTGCCAGTTCAGCACTTCTGCTCCGTCTGCTCCTATAGGGTGTCTGCACTCTGAGCACTGCCCAGCAACAACAACTACAAAAAAAGTCCCAGCAAATTAGCAGGTGCTAGCTAGCCCATGACTGCTAGTAACCCCCTTCAAAAACACCCCTGCAGAGATTTTACCTCCTATTACAACCCCCTCTCTTTCCACCATCCTCTCCCTCGCCTTCGGAGTTGGCACACAACATCAGTCACTACAGGGGCCCTTGGCCAAACACAAAAACAGCCTTTTTGTGAGCTTGTTATTGCAAATTGGGAGCACGCAAGACGTGCACTTTCACGCCCTGTGCCTCCTACAATTATTCAAGAGGAGCTTATGTGCACGCAAGCACAAGCTCATACATAAGCCCACTGGCCACTTCATGACAAAAGAGATGGAGATTTAATCATTCAGGGGTAATGTGTGAGTGTTGAGGCATGTGAAGGCTCATTTAACTCAATTGTAGGCCATTCATCATAGCAATAGCACCTTATAGGCCAGGTCATCAGCAACAAAAGGGCATTCGGCCTTTTGCAGACTGCTCGGTGTGAAAACAGATTTGTTAAGTAGTGATAAAGTCTTTAAACTATCAGACACAGACTTCCTGGCTCTAACTCAGGTCACAATCGTAATGAGGGGTTACTACAGTTCATCCAACTGTACTGTAAGTACTTAGAAGATGGACCAAATATGGCTTTGTCTGACTAACTTCCCTTTTCAAGAAAGGGAAGGTCTGGATGAGAGAGACATCGAATGAGGCAATGAAATTCTAAGTAGTAGTAGCTGTTAATGGAAAAATACATCCAAACAGAATAGGACGTTGGAGTAAAGCTGCTTGAGTCTGCACCCTATCAGTGACTTCTATCCCATAAACAAGGCAAGATCTAAAAATGTAGGTCTTACAAAATCAGGGAATTAAACATCAGAGTTGGTCAAAAGAATGAAGAATTAATGCACATTATAAAAATGTATTTGTACTTTCCATGTTCATGTTATGCTAATTTATACTTCTACTCCACTACAAGTCAGAGAGAAATATTGAACTTTTTCTTCTCATCATTTATTCAAAGACTATATTAAAGAGTAACTCCTATGATTCAGATTTTGTGAACAAAACATATGATTATCTTACCTCCGCCATAAATTAAACCACTCAGCAGGATACAAAGCAGTTTAAATTAGCTCCACATTGATCAAATACAGTGTGTAATTATAGCTTATGTTAATGTATTATTAATGATAATGATCAAATAATATAATATGACCATTCTGGATAATGACTTTAGTTTTTATACTTTTTATACTTATACATTTTGTTGCTAAAACATCTGTACAATTAAAATAATACATTTTGAAATCAGTACTTTTAAAGTGTGATAATGCCACTCTTACTGAATTAAATGATCTAAATAGTTCTCCCACCACTGCAAAGGAAGTGTGCAACTGGCCAAAATAAAATATGCCAGTTTAAATACATGACAAAGGGGGAAATAGATGTTAAAAAAAAAAAAGAAATTTTAAGAATATCTACTTGTTCACAATCTTGAATTTTTATTCTTACAGTCAAGGAAAGTCAGACCTGATCCAGCAGCAGACTCAAGTCTCACCACTTAAGTCCATTTACTTGAATCAAAACCTTGATAACCTATGTCCAATACACGTTTGACAGTCATTGCTTGGCCAACACTTCAGGTTCAAAAGAGCTTCCAAAAAGCTGAGGTCTAATGATGCTATCAGCTCTGAACTATGTTCCTTGCACATCACATCTCACCTTATCTATTGACACTGTTGTTGCTGAGGGATAAACTCTGATTCATTGATACCATCACCAAGCTGGGATCTATTATGTGTGTGTGTGTGCATTAAGGACTCTCTGCTATTAAAATGACCTATCTGCTGCTCTTCATTCACACCCTATTCTTTGTGATTGATAATTAGATACACTACACAGTGCTGGGTGATGACTTTAATCTAGATTCACCCTCATCAGTCTTCTGCTTATCACACAATCCCACAACATAATGCAATCAGGCACATAACTTGTTTGTGCAGGAATCTTCATCAGGAGCGGTATCTTTTAATACCATTACACTGGTGCTGATCAATAAAGGCAGTAGCACGTCAAGGTTACCACGTGTACATGTTGATTTTAAAGTCTAGTGTTTTGCGTCACCCTCCTAGGGACCGAGCGGGCTTATAAAGAGGAACGCACACACAGGCGCTCAAACGCACTCGATTTATTTCTCCTCTGAGACGGAAAACAGGTATGTTTTACATTTCATCTGCGTCACCCCGACGACTGGAGAGATTATTATTATATTGCTTTATAGGATACTGACACAGACACAAGCTTCATGGAGAGCATCAGATTATCCTCAAGACCTGTATTTATCCAAAAGTTTTGATGTTACCTGTTTCTTAATATAAGTCTTCAAACTCAACTGCAAAGATCGGCTAGTTGTAATTCCAGCATTTAGACGTTAATTAATGTGTTTTAAAGAATTATTATTAGAGATCTGACAGTGTAACGGAGTCCACGTAAAGGAGCTGTCCTCTCTCTGTGGTGCTGACATACGGGGGGCGCTATTTTTTTTAGAGATAAATAATTTCTGTTTTTCTCCAGTAAACCCGTCTCTGTCCTTCCTCCTCATAGAGTCACAGCCAAAATGAGACTGTTCCTTGCAGTTGCCGTGCTGATGCTGGCTTTTGTCGCATACACAGGTACAGTTACTTCTCGTGTTAACTATAACTTCTCTGCTATGGTTTCCTTCCCCCACCCTCCTCCTTCCACGTTGCCTAACTTCACTTCTCTCTGTCCATGATCCACAGAGGCTCAGGACGACACCGTCCAGGAGAAGTTCGCTAACTTTGGCAAGCAGTTGTCTGAGATGTCCTTGGGCCTTGCAGAGAAGGCCAAGACCGCCTTTGAGGAAATTCACCAGAGTCAATTTGCAACCGAAACCAGGTAAGCGCTGACACCCACAGAAAATAAGTGCATTTACACAGATATTCACGCGCACACTTTGTGTGACACGGTTTTTTTCACTCTCTACTCAGGAGCTGGTTCGACCAGCTGATAGAGAAGGCGAAGTCCACGATTTCGGAAATGGCTCAGTAAACGAGTAGATAGATTCGTGTCTCCGGACCCAACTCTGAAGGCCGAGCTCTTCACCCTGACCCTCCTGTCGGGACGCTCACATGTCACATGACAAACTGCTCTGCTGACCAGACCAAATGGTTACATCTTTAAACTAGTTGTTTATAATTATCATTTCAATGTGATCATTTTGAACAAACAACGTGAAAAAGTGCTACAAAGATATAAAAATAAAATGTTTTTTTTTTTTTAACATAACGTCTGTGGTAGCATCAATATTTATCAATGTAAAGAATTTTTTTTAATGCAATGGATTCTGTGGAAAAGTCTGTTAAGATGTTTGACATCAATAAAAGAACAACTCTGCTCTATGACAGTATGGCCTCCATATGTTCTCCAAATAACTGTATGTTAATTACCTCCATAACAGCTTCTATCCAAGCTCCCGCTTATTAAATATAAAAATATAAGAAACAATTGTTTATTTTTGTTATAAAATACACCCTATAGATATTCACATATGCACGCAAGAGAAATTCATTGCATGAACTTTTTTCGTACATTTACCACCTATTTTCTTGAATTTATGAATCAATAGATATGAGACACATATTAAAATATCACATAAAACTGTTGAAGTTGGAAAATTAACAAATATTAACAGAATGAACATGGTTTTAGCTTCATTCAGAAATAGTTTGAAAGTTTGCTGTCTATAATTTCCACTGTATCTCCTCATGTTATATCAGTGTTATGAAAAACCTAGGTGTAACTGTGCTTCGTGGCAGCCCCCACATTTTCATTTGTTTGAAACTGTATTTTAAAGCAACAATTTAAGATGTTAAATTCTTACCAATACCATGAATAGATGTGGAAAGTCCAGATATAAATCTAATGAAAAGCTCTGTCAATCAACTTGTGAATGAAAAACAAGTTTCCCTGTAGAAGTTCAACAAACATTGTCTGAACAAAATGTGATCAAATGAATTTCAGGTACTTTGACCAAATAATTCATTTATACCAGTTTCAGTACCATATCAATGGGTACTAAAGCTGATCACCTAATTGAAGAATCTAACAGATAATAGTTTATTTGTGTCAATAGCTGGTACCAAAGGGCAAGTGCCAACATGGCTGCTTTTCTGGCATTTCACAACTCCCGGGCTAAAGTCACTGTTTATGCTGGGTTAATAATCCACCAGTTGTCCCAGTTCACCGAAATCTGTTCCTGTTAAGAGAACAGAATGACAGAGGTCAGCAGCTGGTGCACAGAGGTCACAGACTGCACAGTTTATGATCATATTGCAATAACTGTCTGCGCTGAAATTAACTTTAAAATCACTTTCACTTTGATTGGTTTAAGATGTAACAGAAAGTAAACTGCTTACTTCTTGGTTAACCAGTCAGCATGTTCTTTCAGCTATTTCATTATGAGGAAAGTGCATGTACATGTTGAGGAAAGTTTGAAGATTTCGAAGAAGAGATTGAAGATGTTAGGTTTTGTCTTGTCTGAGACTACTGCTGGTGTAAAGTCTTCACAAAGTTCCTTAAACTAATAAGGGCCTGTACGTGAACACGAACTGATGAAGCCTCTTGGATGAGAGGCGAAACGTCTTCCTAGACTACAACTAAGTCCAGTTGCTTTTGATTAAACTTCCTTGAGATAACTATGACCTGGATAAATGAGAATATTCACAGACCTGTGTGTATAATGTGATACAATTCAGCAGAAACTACATTCTCTGTAGCTGAAGTAAAGTTGAATCAGTACCTCTGCAAAACAATTTAAACAACATTTGAACCTTCATATGGGGGTATTGATTGGAGGACCGTCGTATTAGATGGCATTAGTTTTATTGAGCTGTATCTACTAAAGTAGTAACTGAGTGTAGAACAAATCTAACTTTTCAGATGTAGAATGGAAGGCTATGGCCACATCAGGGACACACATATGCACACACACATCCCTAACTCTGTAGCACAGTTCAGATGTTCAAAACCCAACACACAATTTGAAAACAAGGAAAAATGACGATCCTATCTGTTTAGACAGCTGTGAGATCAGGTTTGTAAATGCGTAACGTAGCTATGAACTCTAATCTCAACATTACTGTTGAGCTGCTCTCATTCAGAACATGCAGCAAGTGCAAAACATAAGTAGTGGAAAGATTAAATTGATTTTGTGGTGGACTCTGCCCACAGAACAGAAATGCTTTGCTTGATCTGTTTATCTGTCTGACCCTCCACCTCACCCCCCCTCCAGTCTTCTCTCCTGCTAGAACAGAGACTTTGACTGGCCTGTATACACACCATCCACCAAGTGGGCTGAGATATCTGAACCAAAGGGCATTTGGACAGTTACTGAACTCAGCTAATGTTGATCTTGAAACGATATCAAGAGTTCAGGATCTGCACATCTCAAAAGCCGTGTGTCTTGACTTGGATCCTGACATTAACGTTGTAATACAGCAAATATTTAACAGAGAAAAGAAAAACAAATCACATAAGCGTCTGCGGGGGAAAAAAAACTGCCTTTAAGTTCCAAGTCTTTAAAGTCTTATAAAAGTTTACAGAAAACCAAATTTTTATAAAGCTTGTTGGTCATTTGTCTCTGTATTGTGTGTGTTCTTTTGCTAGTAACATTTTAGTCAAAGAGGTGTTGCTTTGCTGTTTTTGTCAATAAAACGGTGTGATGAAGCAAAGAAAAAAAACAACAGGTTGAGTGGTCATCCGATCGGGACCAATGTACACGCTGTTGCGGTCACCTAATACAAATAAATGGTTTGATAACACTTGCTTCATTCAACTTCTGTTGACCAGTGTAGGAGGAAGAGGTAAAATACCCTTTGTCACTCCTTTAAATATGTTTGTTGTGATGTTGATGAACCCATGGTTAAATTTAGTTTTGAAATCAGTGATTTGATTTGATGTTGTGATGATTCAGAATTGAAAGAAAACAATATTCTTAACATAATGTGCTGAGAATATGGTATGTTAGCTGATAATGGATTGTGTACAGACAATTTTGCACTATAAAAATAATATTATCGTGACTAAACTGCTACGGTCATTTTTGTTTTTTGTTGTGGCAGATGCAGACAAAAGTGCTTGTTTTTGGTCTCATCTTACTAACACAAGGTATGGCTTTAAAAAATAATTTTACGTATTCAGCCTCAGTTCCTTTATTTCTGAGCTTTCTTCCACTTTTGTCCACTTCCTCTGCAGCATGTGGGCCACTTTTGGCCCAGACACCGGCTCCAGAACAAACTGACTCTCCTGGACTACTGCAGAGGCTGGTGGAGAGGGCCAGGTATTTCTGATCTCATCAGAAACAGATCATTAACACATGCAAAATGAACTCCTCTGTAAATGATTGCTAATTATCATAACTGCTAAAATATTGTGTTTGTTTACACATTAATGTGTTTGTGTGTACCTCATTTGTGTACTTGTGGATCTCGTAGGGCAGCAAAAGCTAAAGTCCAGGATATGGGGGGAACGGCACTAGGCTTTTTTGGTGCTTACTATGAAGACCACATCCAACCAGTGACTGGCAGCTATGCTGACTGGGTCTCTGATGTCAGAGGGTCCATGTGGGAGAAGATCCAGACAGCCGTTGACAACTACATGCCATTTAGAGCAACAAATGCCACTGATCCACAATCTAAAAACTAAAGAAAAGCTGACAATAAATTAAAATTCTTACCATTTGATGTTGAACTCGTCATGTCTCATAGTTTCTCTGGGATTTCCTGGTTGTGTCAAATACAGAATCAAACTGGTTTATAATAAAACTCCAGGTTTTACATGAAACAGCTCCAGTCTGTATATGGGTCCATTTTGTCCTGCAAGCAAGGCAAAGAGAAGTAAAGATCATAAGAGGGAATAGTTAAAGGCAGTAATGACTACAGTTATCATCAGAAGGTAAATTCATTAATGTAAATGACATATTTATAAGCATAGTTTTTAGATTCCTATTATACAAATAAATACAGATTTGCAGGGTCATGTTTCATTAGAAAGACACTAAACATCATATATCTGATGGCCACTAAGCTTTAGTTCTATTAACTAAAATCTAGAATTAAGAGTGAAAGAGTGAGATGTACAAGTACAAAGAGAAAGAAAGAGAAACAAGAAAACTTTTAAACATAATGATACAGACAATTTATCCCTCTACATGCAGCCTGTCTCTGGCTACGAAGGTGAAAGGTGAAGGCATTGCTCTGGGTTCAGCACAATGTGTCTAGACAGGTCCTGGTTGATTGACCTGCTGACCATTTGACTGATCTGTCTCTGAGCCCACATTATTAAGTGATTCTGACTTGCTGTCAAAGAAATGCTGATTAGCAGGAGTTAATCTAATCAACAGTGTCCTTTACTACAGCAGGTAACAACACATTTCTTTTTTGAAATGCATGCACTATGACATTCTGCTAACATTCAACATACAGTATCAGGAGGTCTCGGAGTGCACTGCTATATGAATACAGATAAACCTACTTTTAAGGAACATTGCATAACCACTCAAGTCATGTTTCCACATACAGTCTTTAAAGTGAATATCATGTACACTGGACTTTGTTTAGGTGAATGTGTGTGTATGGGTGTGTGTGTGCATGTGCACAAGCATGCACGCACGTGTGTAGGTGTGTGTATGCTCATCAGATGACGTTTGTTTGCAGTCCCCCCCTATATCATCCTGTCCAGATGTGAGTTCCGAGTTACAGACAACTCGCTTTCAGAGAAGACTGTCACTTCTTGGATCTGTACATCCAACACACCAGCAGGTAATCTCTCTTCTTACTGCTGCAGCTTCTCTTCTGAAGCTACTTCTGAGCAAATTTCACTAGAAAAAAAGAATCTGTTTTATAAAACATGTAGGGATTGGATTTTCACATTCTGAAGTTTTATCAACTTGTTTATCATCTTCTAAGGTTAAAATGTCAAATATGGAAAAGAATATTGATTCACCAAGTGGAGGGTTCAATTTTAAGTTTGTTTCTTTTTTCATTTTGTTTCAGAGATGAATGCAAAATGTGCCTTTGCACTGATCCTCGCTCTGCAGGGTAAGCCAAAATCTGAATCTGAATGACTGCAGTGTATCTGATTTTTAAGAAAAGCTGGGTGATTGTGTAGGAATAGACATTAAATGTTGATGCTTTTCATTTTCCCTTGCCGTAAATACTAAAAATGTAACTGTATTTTTTCATTGTATTCACGTGTTGCAATAACTTAAAGGATGCTGCTGCATCACCTTATCTGTGGTTGATTTGCAACATAAAGACTGATTTTTAAATGCCACTGAGATGCAGAACTAAATAGTGGTTAAAGGAATCTGATTTTGGACAGAATTACCAAGAAACCAAGACATGCAAAGCAGCTTTTTTTGTCCTTAAAGGCACACTCATACAAGAATTTACATAGATAGCTCTTTTAAATTAACACCTCTTGATGATTTTTTGATTTAATCCGTTTTTTATAACATTGGTTCTAACATATTAATCTTACCATTCTCATTTCATCCTAGTCTCAATGAGCCTGTGTGACATTCCCACACCATCGCAGGAACTTGTTGATAAGTATAATTCAATGAAAACTGTGTTCTACAAGAGGCTGCTGAATGCTTATGGCAAGCTGCATGGAGTTGCTGCTCCTTTGATTGAGAAATTTGGTGAAGGAGAGCATGGACAGAATGCCAGGAACTTCATTGAGGAACTGCAAACCAAGCCTGAGTTCCAAGCTCTTGTCAAGGTTGGCAGGTGAGTGCTCACAGAGAATGATCCTTCTTTGAAGACCATGTTGACGTGTCACTTCAGTTTCTGGGAAATTTTTCTGCCAATGTGAAGAAATGTCTCTCTCTCATATTTCACAGATTGTACTTAAAATATAAAATATAGGGGAAAACATAAAGTTTCACCACAGAGCTGGGTGATGAATCTTTTTACTAGGGAGCTCTCTTTAAATAATCTGTCTTCCCTGTTTTGTGCAGTGGCCTGGGTGAGGAGGCCGGTCCCCTGTTAGACAGGGCCCGTACATCAGCGCTGGGTATGTACGAAGAATACCTGCGCCCCCATGTTGGCAACTACCTGAGCGATGCCATCGACCACATCAAGGTCTACCTGGACAAATACATGCCCGCTGAGTAAAGAACACCAACTGGAGCTCACCAACCTGTACTAGATGATAGTTCATAGAAACTACACCAGTTTAGGCTGAGAGGAACAATGCACAATGCAAATTACAATCATTTGCCTTTTTCAAATCGGTATATTTGCCAAATCATGCAGAGAGCAGGGCAAACATGTCAACACCACCTGTGCAAATTGTGCATGTACAGTATTTTGTGTTTGATACACTAACCAAAGTCTGCGTGTGATTGTGTATGTATATGTGTGAATGTGTTCAATAAAATGAACAGGAAACTATTTGAAATGTGCTTCTTCATTAAGAGATTGAAGGTTTACATCAACACTTGATATGATAAAGCTTAATTTGAATGGTATAAGTTATCCTAACATATTAATCTATGACAAAAGTTGTTCAAGGCTCCACTAATCACCATGTTATACAATCATATACATAGAGTTTAATAACACACAAACCCCACATCTTAATTTGTTGCCACATTAATGAATGAAACATTATAGAACTGATTTATAAAATCAGCTGCCACTTTGATAATAACGGAAGTGTAATTTACGAATACTTTACACAGATACTAATGATAAGACTTGAAGCTGTCTATTTTTTAACAAGCATATTTTGTCATCGTTAACCTGAACAGAACTCTTTGAACTCACAGGCTCAATCTGTGTATTTCCTATCCTAAAAGTATTAATGTGTCTCACTGACACATTACAAACATGATTCATTCCTCCAGAAGTATTATTTACTTGGAATGAAGGTGGCAAAGACAACTTAACTTCTCAGTATTGTTACAGTGATTAATAGATGTTAATAGATGTTTCCAGTGGGCCAGCTCTGAGATCATACTGAATGATGGCGTGTTGTGCAGGAGCAGCAGGATGTGTAAATCTTTTATTTCTGCCTCATTTCAAACATTCTGGTAACTGAAACATTTCTTTTTAGCATTTTGATTAAGCAGACAAATATCCCTGCTGTGTAATAACAGTGTTCAAGACGTGACACAACGACAACAGAACTGATTATTGTGTCATGTTGCTTTTAAGCATTGACAGTGCCATTACACTGTTCAGTGATCGTCTTTAGCAACAGCTATAACCAAGCAAAGAGTCATCAGCACTGAATCAGCTGGATTTAATCAAAACCTCAAGCTCTCTGACTGCTTGAATCCCACCGCTGTCCACAGCTGTCCTCAGACTGACCTGAGTTCTTCGGTCAGCAGCCACATGACATGTGAGGCGGGATCACATGATTGGCTGGGATGTTTACTCAGGACTCTTAGGAACATGTTGCCATTCCAGAGAAAATTACTTCAACACTACACATCAGATCAAAATGTTAATTAAACCATCATTTTTTGTTACTACGCACAATCAACAATGCAGGTAACTGGGAAGCTCATGAACTTCTGCTGAATAGACAAACTTTGTTTGTAAGTCATAGAAACAGAGATGTAGACTACTGTAAAGAGACATGTTCTATACGTCATGACTTTCTCTATTATCATTTCTCTAACTAATATTTCTCTACTATTTTGTGTTGGAGCTTGTTGTATAACAGTGTTAATTCACAAAGTCTGTGTCACTTCAGCTTTAAGCAAACACATTCGATTGTTGTGTAAAATTGTGTACAAATGCTCTGCCATGGAAAAGTAAATAAACATTTGCACTTATTAACTAGAGACAAAATATTTACCTTCAATAAATAACCAAAATCTCAAGGCTAAATAAACAAGTTTTGTACCAGCAAATTAAAAGAAAAATGTAAATGCATTCTTTGGAAAAATGTAAATGTAAATCCATTATCTATACCGCTTATCTATTAAGGTTTGCAGGGGGGCTGGAGCCTGTCCCAGCTGTCATTGGGCGAGAGGCGGGGTACACCCTGTATGGATCACCAGTCCATTGCAGGGCCAACATATAGAGACAAACAACCATTCACACCTATAGGCAATTTAGAGTCACCAATTAACCTGCAATTAACGTGCATGTCTTTGGACTGTGGGAGAAAGCCGGAGTACCTGGACAGAACCCACGCAGGGGAAAACATGCCAACTCCACACAGAAAAGCCCCAAGTGAACCCTGTGCTGTGAGGCAACAGTGGTAACCACTGCACCACCATGTCACCCTTGGATATAAAACACACAATATTATTACTGTCACTGTCACATCAGAAAATAAACAAAATCAATCTGCACTTTGGACTCCCAACTGCATTTGAAATCAAATCACATGAAGGAGAAAACACCATTTTACTTTTCACCTGTCCTCTTGCAACAAATCCTAAAATAGCTGTTTCTCCATTTTAAGACCTCACTGATGAGTAGAAGTACTGTAGTTCAGGGAAATTTTACAGGAAGAATGGAAGAAGTTCTCCTTCTCCCCAGAGCTGTCTTTTAATAGTGGAACGATAAATCTAGACTACCTGGCCTAAATATTTCATAACCTGAAATAGCCTGGATGACGTGTTCAACACACTCTAGACTTAGGACAATCTTAATGGGACTTAGGACTATTGTAATGCGGCATGAATGCATCACCTCCGTTATGCAAGTAACAAGTACCTCCTCATGGAGGTTGTTAACTGGGCAAGGTGTAAGACTGTGCTGTATTAATGACCTACTAACTTAATCAATGGAAAATAATTGATTGTGGTGTATTCAGAATTGCACACACACACCCCCAACCCACCCCTTCAGCCCCTCTGCTTATAAAATCAAATCAGATTAAATAGGCCCCTGACGACATTTAAATCCCTCTTTGATTCTTCATTCACCATCCTCATGTTTACACTGATAGACACAATGTCTGTTTTTATCAAGGCATAATGTAACACATACTAGACAACAGTGCATGTTTATCTCTCACACAGTGAACTTTGGCTCTGGGAGCAACAAGTCAACACATTTACTCTCCTATATAAACAGGTTGGGCAAGTGGTGCTTCTTACTCCGTTCTCTTCATCACAGTCATTTCTGGAGAGGAATACAGTGAGTATTGATGCTTTAAATTAATATGCTGAATGGGATAGTGTGTAGAAAATGCATGAATGTAGTGTTAGTTATAAGACAAGTTCAAGGAGAATTAATATTTTCTGAAATAAGCTTTATGTTTAAAAGAAGTAAAATTTAGAAAGCGTTTTTGTTTCTATGCTAGAAGAGTAAAAACATCAGAACAGACTTTTCACACAGAGAAAATTAATATCAACACAAATGTATCATCTACACACGAGGAAGGAAACTTATGACAACATCTCACCCTAGTGGATAAGAGGAAGTAAGCTTTAAATGTCTCCATTCTCTCGACTCACAGATACGAGTGACACTATGAATAAGCTGTTGGTCGTTACTGTGCTTGTTGCAGTCTTTGCTCTCAGTAAGTGTATTTTCAGATGATCAAACTGAATTCAGAGCAGAATAAATCACTGATGGAAAAACAGATCTTAGCAATAGCATTCGACCCGTCTCACCTGTTGTTATTTTGTGCAGGTGCTGAAAGCTTACATGTGCCGAGGCAGGCTGAGGAGGAGCAGGGGACTCTGACCCAGATCGCAGACAAAGTCAGGTCCTTCTATGACAGTACTATCAACACTGCCAGTGGATACATAGAAGGCATCAAGGGCTTGAAGCTGGAGGAGAAGGCAAAGTAAGAGAAATGCAGATTCATTAAAGCAGAGTAAAAAAAGTGTGAATTTGTATTTAAACCTCTCTATCTGTGTTACCTGTAGGAATATTTACGACGATACCACCAGTGCTGTGAACACCTATGTTGGCATACTGCATGACCAGCTTTACCACATCTTTTACTCCCAGCAGTAAACAAAAACTGACTTCCAGTGACCTCAGTCACCTTTTCTGACAGAGTAAAAACTTTAAAGCTCCACACGAAAGCCTACGGCATCATTTGACATTCTGGCCTTTGCCATATCTTACCTCACCCGAACATCAAAACATCATCCTCAGAAATAATGTGCACCTTGTGATGCTGTCTTGGGTGGTAAATGATGATACCCACCCAATGAGGACTGTAATCCTTTGAAAAAACACAGAGGAAATTGGACAGAACAACTTCACAAGCACAAGAAAAGGAGCAAACAGCATCTTATCATGGACCATGGGTCTCTTAGAAAACAACCAGCCATGAAAAATGCAAATAACATATTTAGCTGTCGCCACCTACTGGTATTATTGTTTCTTTATAGTCATTCCACCTCTGAATACATTTAATATTTATGTCTTATCACATAAAAATATTTGTACAAAAAACTAGTGTGTGTGGTTGATAAATAAGAATTTAGTTTAGCATCTGATGCAGTAAATTGTGCATATTCCTCCTGTCTGTTTGTGTAAGACATTTCTTGCATTTCCTATTTATCACTGATGCAAAGGATCACATGTTTATGTCTGTATGAATCTGCAATGAGGCGCCAGACTTTTATCAGCCGAGGCAGCACCAGAACAGAGGCCTCTGTTGCAATTAATAATGGATGAAAAGAAACAACATGTAAAACGCCAGAGAAACCGACAGAGATGAATAAACAACAAAGACTGTGAAGTTTGTTTTGTGGATTCTGACAAGCAGTGATGCAAGTGTTGTGATTTTTAATTAATGCATAAATCTACAACATGTGGCTTCCTCTGAAGCTTCAAGCAGCACAAACAAGAGATAGATTTGCTTTCAAGTGTCATCATGTGTAGCTGTTACAATGTATATCGTAGCAGAGTCACAGGACAAACCACACATTTGTTAATGTTTTAAGGACTATGATATTCTAATACTTCTCAGAGAATATTACTACTGCTAATACGTTTATGCATAAATATGCTCATACAGAGAAATAATTTACATATACTGTAGTGTAACATGCAGGCCTTTGTTTCTGTGAAACTGTTGACACTTGCATCTGTTCAAACTGGATTAATCTGCATTTTGTATTTGCTATTAGAATTTGTCTCTATGTTTTCTCTCAACTGTCAACTGTGATTAGATCCAGCTTTGACACTAATTTGATTTAATCTGTGAGCATCTGCAATATCTGCAAAACAGAAAAAACACAAAACAAATTCTCTACATAATACTGTGAGAGAGGAGGGAAACTGACTGACTGACCCGACGCTTTACAAATGAGATTGGATTCCAGTCTCAGCTTTGATTTGAGCATCATCTTCATTTGGAGCTGTCCACCCACCACATGTCTATCTTCCAATACTTTTAGAGGTGTCACACCTCTCTCTTCCCATATGCCATATATTAAACAGATGTTCCTTAGGTGATGTATTTCCATTTCATTGCAAAACATACAAAACACACCTTAACTTCTTATCAGAAAGAGAAGCAATCTTTTATAACAGAAAGCAAAAAGTATTGCTGTTATGTGTGCAGACGACTTGACACAGTTCAGCCACTCAGCTGAATAACTGACTGGATCAATACAAACTGTATGATTTTAATGATGTCTACATTTAAACCAATGATAACTGAAAACAGACAGAGATTATCTAATAGCCTCTGTGCAACTGTGTATCTCTATACAACACTTCAAGCTGGGTTAAATTAAGAAGATCAGTTATACTTGATAAACATCTGTCTTGGTCGCTGCACATTGACAATATTGTTAAGAAAATGGGAAAGGATCTACTTTTGTCAATCCAGTAATCCTGACAAGTGTAATCAATTCATTAGTGTTGAGTCATCTTGAGTGTTGCTCAGTGTGCTGCTAATCAATAAACTGCAATTAGTACAAAATAAGGCTGCTATACCTGTTCTCTGTTGTTCGTATCGTACTAGTGTTACTGATATGCATCAACGAGTCATGGTTGTCAGTTGGAGCCAGATCACATTCCAGTCTGCTTTTTGGTCCACGAGGAAATCTGAATCTATAGGTATTCCTGAATCCTTTTCAGCTTTATTGAAGTACTCTGGTCAAACACATACATACATATTCCATTTGGTATATGAATAAATGATACTTAGTTTACCCCTAGACCCATGACTAAGCTTTTAAATACAGTTATCTGCAGGTCTCCTGTGGATGGAGCAAATTACTAAACAGTATTAGAGAATCAAAAAGTGTTTCCACTTTTAAGGAACAAGTAACTAAAATAGACTATATGACTGTATTGCTACAGCTATCAGCTATCATTTGTATGTGCTTGTTTGTACACATTTGTGATCATTTGAGATATTTATTGATATTATTTAAAGTTTTGTGTTGTTATTGATTTACTTGTTTTGTTTAGGACGACAGATAGATTAGCAATTGCTACGGCAGAAAACACTGTAGATCCAGCAAAATAACTGTGCTCTTTGCACAAAAAGGTTACACAAAACAGTAATGATTCCTGAAGTTTTGGAGTCCTTTGGAGTCAAACTGACCTTTTAGTCACAAATGTCCAGTTAACCAGCTGTTCCTTAGTACCACAGTTTGTTCTTTAATCGATGAAAAAACTGAGCTCATGAAATGTAAACCAGGTTTGCAAGGGTATTTCTAACTGAATATAGAAATAATTCAAGAGTCATTGTTTATCAACTGACAAAAAATATTTTCAATCATCTTTTTAGACCGAAAGAGGAAGAAAATGTTATTGGCAAATATTTTGCATTCCCAAAAGGGCATTCAGAGTTGTACAATCTGTGATATTTCGAGACAAGCCCTTTTAAATTGCATCATGGTAAAATATTAGCTTTATAACAGCAGTGGGAATCATATCTCCACTCTAATCTTTTTTTATTATTATTTCTTCTAGTGCTACAGAGACACTGTAGATTTATCTATGACACTATTGACCACTGCAGTTAGCACAGACTAACCATAAAAAATGGTTTTAATATAGCCCAGTAAGCCTAGAGAAGCTGTGCACAGCAGGTCTTCTGTCTATGAAAACAACATAAACTTCACCAGAACACAAAAACTGTTATCTATTATGTCTCAACAATATCTTTCATATACCATGAACGATGATCTTTCTTCTTTTCTGGAAAAGAACAAAAAGTTACAGGAAACAAGGTGCCTCTCTCTAACTGGACACGGAAGTGTTGAAAGTATCTCTGATAAAATTATTATAAAGGTTACAGCTGAACTGGAAATGAGGCTGAGCAGTAATAAAGCAGTCTATTCCTCCCACTGTCCTTGAACATTTGCAGGCATAAAAAAGCCAAGTCTAATAAAACAGAAAAACACAACAAAAACAACAGATGAGCAGAATGAATCTTCTCTTTCTAGCCATTACTTTGGGGCTTTCAGGTAGATATTTACCATGTTGTGTCTAAAATAAGCAAAATCAACATCACCTTTTAGTTACTGTTTATTCTTGATGTTGTGTTAGGAGTGTCTCCCCTGGAGGACTACAAGGTGTGTCAGCCTCACTCTAGACCCTGGCAGGTATATCTACATGGTGGAGGAGTATCCTGCAGTGGAGCTCTCATTAACAAATGGTGGATAGTAACCTCTTTTGATTGTGCACCCAGGTAGGTACTGGTGACTGTTAATGCAAAATCTTTTGTAGCGTTTTGCTCTATACAGATTTTTTTGTGACTGTCACAGTTCTCAGAGTCTTTTAAAACAAAATATTAAAAGTAAAAAGGTGCTTTTGTTTTGGGTAAGCAGTGTTTTCATCCTAATAACTAAAATTTAATGTATATCCAGTTTCCCCTTATCAGCAGTTAAATCATATTTGGGCTAGGTAAAAACCTGGCTGAAGTGCTTGATGTATTCTGCTTTGTTAAAATTCAACCATGTATTATTTAAATCTAGCTTCTCTCTCTCTCTGTTTTTTTTTTTTTTTTTTTTACCTTTAATTCAATTGCTGCAGCATTTTCAGCATGACCTTCAGCCTTCAGCTCCTCCAGTGTCTCGCACAATTTTCCTGAGGAGATTAAAAAGCACAATGTTTTGTATTTCTTTCTTTCCCTCTCAAAGATGATTCATGAAGTGCTGCACATGCTGTAATACATTTTAATAAATAATGTCAGGAAAATATACCATTGCAATCTGTCTTGTGTCAGCCAGTGAGTCATGAGATGTGTGTTTGTATTTATTTTTTTATTTGTCTGTAATTATGCAGTTGTCAGTGTTAGACTTGAAAGACTTGATACTATTGACAGAACCACTACAAATTCTACTTGTGTCTGTGTTTAATAAACAGCATTCATTAACCTGCAATTCTTGTCTGATTAAGGCTTACTGTTCTTTAGTCACTGGGCTGTTTTTGCCTGAGGCCTGAAAGGTCCACCTGAGCTTAATAAATTAGAGTCTCTCTTACCCTACAGATCCTACAGCACCATCGCATCCCTCGGAGAGCACGACGTGACCGTGGAGGAGGGCACTGAGCAGCACATTTATGTTGCCGATGTGATCATTCACAGCCCCTACCGCTCACCCCTCCACAGCCTCACAATGGTCCGTCTGACCAAGCCAGCCAGCTTCAACCAGTACGTTCAGCCCATCCCTCTGCCCAGTCACTGCCCGCTGCCGGGAGAGACCTGCTATGTCAGCGGCTGGGGCTCCACTATCCCAAATCAATGTAAGTGAATTTAAAGGTGCTACTGTGGCTTTTACGCGTCATTAACTTGTAACCACATTGGGATTTAGTATAATTGCAGGATAAACCAGTGTTCCCTAATCCAGTCCTCAAATATTCCCTGTTGTACAAAGTTTTAAGTCCAGCTTTTATTAGCTAAAAGCTTCTGGAGTTTCTATTGTAAACAAAACTTTCTAATGAAAATGCATATACATATTTGCTTGTCTGTGGAGATTCTCAGTCATCTAGGATGACCAGGAAGGGTTGAATCAGTTCATGAATTTTCATCATGAACTGAGGAAGGCTCTTGGATGAGAGGTGAAACTTTTTCAAATATCTACAGCCAAGTCTAGTTGCCCTGGATTCAACCCTTCTTGGAAAACTAGTTTTTGAGTTAGATGAGAGATACTGATTAAATAAAGAAGATATTCCGTTTTAATTGGGGAGCTTTAGAAGTGGTGCTAGGGGGATATTTTTATACCTTTGGGCAGAATCAGAGTCCAGTGGTTTCCTCCTGTTTCCAGACTTAAAACTATGCTGGCTTCATATTTAGCAGACATGTGTGAGAGTGGTATCGACCTTTACTTCCAACTCTCAACATGAAAACGAATAAGTATATTTTTTAGTGTTGAACTATTTCTTTAAGGCATGCCAAATATGTTGAATGCATTCCCTTCTTAACCTCCACGACCTCCACAAGCTGATGTACATTACCGCTCTCTGCAATTTGGTAATTAAGACTGGAAACAGGGAAAATAGCTAGCCTTGCTCTGTCCAAGGGTAACAAAATCTGCCTACCAGCAACTCTCATTAATCTGTCTACCAGCAAAGCTCACTAATCAACATGTTGAAATGCTGTTTATTTATTATTTGCTATCATTTTTGGTAGTGCATACTTTTTACAGCCTCCTCAAAACATATACGCTCACAGTGACATCCATGCAAGTAGCATCAACCTTTTTAGAACAATTACCATAAATTTCATCCAGAGAGATACAAAATGTAGCACTGATACTTCACCACGATTCAGGATGATGTTGGATTCTGATCAGCAGGTGGGCATGTACCTGCTAAAATGCTCATCAGCATTCTGGTCACTGCAGCCCTAACAAGGCATGAGCATCCCATTTTAACAACCGCTAAAAATGGCTGTCTTTAATCGGACTAGTTTCTAATTGCCTGTCAAAATGCCCAGTCAGTGATCAAGACTAATTAAAAGAGGAGGACCTTGAAAACAGTATTTACTCAAGGATTAGACCTTATGCTCCACTGCAAGTAGTGGCAATGCATAAAAATGGAAACTAATCAATAGACCTGTTCAAGGGAAATAAGGAAGCTTTTTGTCAAAGAACAAGTGGTAGAGTGATGAGTGATGGTACAGAATATATTGCAACCAACAACTTGCACCGGTTTGATTTGAAGCACTCAGTTTGAAAGAATGAGAGTAATGACCCACCTTCATCCTCTCTGAAACAGACGAGCATTATCAACGTCTGAAGTGTATAACTGTGCCTGTTGTGGATGACCAGACTTGTATGAACACATTCCCTGAGTTCCTGTTCTGGAGCATTGGCATGGTCTGCGCTGGTCAAGCAAACACAGATAACTGCTTGGTGAGTATGGTACACAACCCAAAGAAACTCTCTCTCCTCTCTCCTTCTGTATTGTAGCATCTTAATTTCGTTTCAAACGCACTCATTTGCAAGCACTTGCCCTAAACTACCACAACAGAGTATCATTATTCCCTCCCGTCTCCAGAATGATAGTGGCAGCGTCATGGTGTGCAATGGCGAGCTGCAGGGTATGCAGTGGTTCGTAAATGGCTGCAACAACCCAGCTCACCCCTCGGTCTACACCAAGCTGTGCATATACAATGACTGGATCAAAGAGGTGATGGACCGTAATGCACCCACTCTGCCAACGGAAACCACTCCATGGATGACGACATGAGGCAGCAGAGAGACACATTTATTCCCAGATAAAATGTACATTATCTAGGCTAGGCTTTGGTAGCAGTAGTTTGGGGGTTGCCCTTTGAGTATTGCACTAATAGACAATCTAGATAGGAATAACTGACATAAATCCTATGCTCAGTTAAAATAAATTAAAATAAAATGCATTACAATACTTCATGTTTTATTATTTAATTTTAGTACACCCTTTACTCTGATTCCTCCTTTTTCCTCATTTTTCCTCATTTGCCTCAGCAAACTGTTTCCACAGCTGGTTAATAGCTGCTGCTAATTATCAACCATTTCCACACTAGTTCAGTCCTCCACACTTGCTACTGTGTATGTGACAGCGACAGGGAATTAGACATGACAGGGAATATTTGCTTGTTCCACATACTGAACACCAAAGCCTAAGTGTTGTGGCTGCCAAAATGCAGCTTTTCACAACGCGCAGCTTTGGTGTTTTAGTACAGTCTTCAATTAGCGCCGTTTTCACCCACAGCAAGCTGCTGTTTTCAGCAAAGAGAGAGATTGAAACACACTGCATACTACCTACCCAGCACCAAACAACGGACAGACAAAGTTAGCAACCAGATGGGGAACATGGTGAAGCATTTTAGCGCCAAAAGAGCCAGATACTTCCTTCACAGCTGAGGGAGAGTAAATATTGAACTTACATTCGTCAGGCGGCCAGAAACATGACTCCATAGAGGCTAATGTCGCCCCACTTGTTGGACTTGAACGTAAACAACTGTTTGCTAACTAATTCCTCCTCTCTTTCAGTGATGCGTTCACTGCTTGTTGCGCTGCCCCCAAATGTCCATTAGTTCCGGTTAACTTTAATTATTAAACCGGAAAAATAGAATAAAAATAGATAATAATGTCAGTGACCACAAGCTGCGTTTCATATTTTAAAAGAATGGTTGCCATTTTATGAAAAATAGAAATGTTATAAGAGAATGAGGAATTTAATTTCTGTTTATTACAGATTTTTATTAAATTAATAACAATCAAATCAAATTAAGTCGAACAGAATGAGCCTGGTAATGAGGTGTGGCTGGGAATTTTGCACCATGTAAATACTGTATTGCCATGACAAAAGATGAGCAGCAATAATGTGAGCCACCACTAGATGGGGGTAAAGCCCAATTATAAAGAAACACTGAGTCAAAATCTCAAAGGTAGAAGAGAGGGAGAGAGAGAGAGAGAGAGAGAGAGAGAGAGAGAGAAAACCTTTGCTCACAGCAGTGTGGACAGGTGACATGAATCTTACATTCTTTCCAAGGTTTTGTGTGAACTCTGATCTGAGATCTGAGCTCTGCTGTTGCATAAATATGTCAGCAAAAATATGTTTGGGTAATAAACACACAAATTTAATGTAATATTACACAGACACATTGAGTACAAAGGAACAGGGGAACACATGGGAGAGTTAGACGCACATACACAGACAGACACACACACACACACACACAAACACACTGCACAGACATTGCATACAGGCACAAAATCAAATACACACATGTGCACACACAGACACACGTACATGCAAAGTGACTGACAGCTGTGTCCATAATCACCCAGGCAGTTGAACATAGGGGCCACTCCACCATCTGTTCCCAGCATTTCTCTCCTGCTCCTCACCCCCTCCCACCCTCTTCTCCCACCTCAGCAGGAGACAGAAGGCAAACTGAGGGGCCGACTTTGGTAACTGGGATGTCACTTCAGAGAGCAGTGTGATATTAATTGGTGTGGGTTTTTGGAGCCGCTGTTTGTGTTTGTTTTCATTTTCTTTCAATTTGGATAGCCATTATTTGTAATTCTGGGGCATTTGACTGAAGCCAATTTAATGTAATAGCTGCTGTGTCAGTAAATGTTAGCCTTTGTAATAGATACAATGGATACTTTACTTATTCCCTCAGGAAAGATACTCAATACAACAAGCCTGAAATCCTGTGGGATTTCTCCCCAAATACTTTTTTGGTCTCTCTGCATACAGAATCCCAAATGATCTGCAGTTTGTTATGTATGTGGTCTACCCCCTTCTGAAGAGGGTGTGGTCAGGTTTACCAGTCTGCTTTGGAGATATGAAGCATCTCCCTAATAATTTCCACCTGAACTCTCTGAGAAGTAAAATTAGTTATCTTGCGTGCCTCTGCAAACATAATTTCTTCTTTGAAATTCAAATCTGGAATTCAACCTTTTATTTTCTCTGCAAATAAAGTGAGTGAAAGCCATTCAATCAAGGTAAACAGTGATATAGCAGGAAGATGATGCCTGATGAACTAACGGCTGCTTCAAGGTTTTAAGTGTCCTGATAGCCTAGTGTTAAGCAAGAGTCTACGGCCACATTAGCAGCTCTGTGAGGATGTACTGTGTCATGCCAAGGTCGGCATGCCAACATGCTCACAATGAAAATGCCAACATGTTGATGTTTAGCAGATAAAATGCTCACCAACTGCTGATGAGAATGCCATTAGTTTTGCAGGTATTTGTTCATAAACCAACTGGATAAATTGAGTTTTGACCTGATGATGGCGCTAGATGCAAAGCGAATGGATCAGTAAGGTGATTACAGTTCATCCCCTGGGCACCTTGGATATCAGCATCAAATGTCATGGCAGTCCATCCAACAACTGCTGAGACATTTCACTCAAAACCATAAATGTCACCGTCATAGTGTGGCTAGAGAAAAAGTCAGGGGATCCTAAAACTAAGTCGGCTTCATTGTCTGAGGATAAGGAAAAATTTCACGGTAATTCATCCAATAGCTGTTGAGATATATCAGTCTGGACCCAAAAGGTCAAGTGACCAACACTGCCATCCCCAGCACCATGCAGTTAGCTTTCATTCAATGTTAGAAATACTTTTAAAAGGGTAAAGTGAGTCTCACATATCTGATTAAAAAAGGTTGATTAGCTGACTCTAGGAGAAATTACTATATATATATATATATATATATATATATATATATATATATATATATATATATATATATGACCCATGCTGTTATTATAACATACTTTACAACAATGACAACTGATATCACAATTGTGTTGCTGTACTGAAAAGTTGTGAGTTTTCTCTAGAAACACAGATTGCATTCAAAATAACTCTTTTGTTTTTGGCCAGCTGAGGTCAGTTGCACTTCCCTAAGCGCCCACTCAGAATTTAGTGGACCACCACAAGCAGAATTTGTGGAGATAAGATGACCTTGGCTGGTGAGAGGGATTTGTATGCCCTGAAATAAATTCTAGACACAAGTCTAACTCCAGCAGAGCTGCCCTCTTCTTTCCTGTCTCTGTTGTTTCTGCCCTTCAGACAAACATGCACACATACAGTATTATGGATATATCTGTCTGACAGTGAGTGTGGAAGCCATTCTCTGTGCCCAGTTAGCTATAATATGCTAACATTTATTTATGGTTAACTATCGCTCCCTTCCTCCCTGCCTCCATGCCTCACTCCCTGTTTTCAAGATACTGTAAATTATTTCCCAGTTTCTAAATGTCCTCCCTTCCTCCTTCTGTCTCTTCTGGCTTTCATAACTTTGGCATGCATGCCAAGCCAACACTGAAAACAAATATCATCCTCAATTGCCCAAACACTGTAGCATAAACTGATTAATGAGGGAATTAAAATGAACGATGATCCATAGGGGGAAATCTTTTTCCTGGGGTGTGACAGCGCTTATCAGTGGTTGGTGAAATATCTGTAAAGTAAATGAAAGGCACCCCACCCCCACCCCACCCAACCACCACCACCATACCTCCCTCCATCTCCTTCCATCGCTCTGTTTCTCCGGCAAACTGTCACCATCACTCATCAGCGGCTTACATTCCCAGCATTCCCCTGCGGCACCTGGCTCATGAGAGAGGAAAAGTGGCAAACACGCACTCAAACGTGCATCCACGGAGAGAAAGTGCACACCGCATGCACACACACTCACAATCATTTTTCCATCATACACATTTTCTTCCTAATAGCTGACAGGTCTTTTCACAAAGATGTAAATGAATATGGGAAACTGACTCACATTAGCACAAGTCTGGGTGTGTGTGTGTCTGTTTGTGTATGTCCATATACATATACAGTACTGTATGTGTGTGTGTTTCTGTTCACTAGACTAATGGCTCATTGAGAATAACACAGGTCAAGTCAATCATGCTGGATCTCTCCCCACTGTCCCATTGAGACCTGTGGCTCATCAGGGGAGATAATTAGTCTGAAGAGCTTTAATGATACTAGCCTAATAGCTACAAGAGCACACTGAGAGGCTGCAGTGTGTATGTTTGTGCATGCATGCGTGGGTTGCGGTGTGTGTTAAGGTGTGGGATGCGCCTGAGAGACAGTGAGTAAGCGAATAAATGATTAAAATCATGTTTTGTTATTACATGTGTTTAAGAGAGAGAGTGTGGATAGTGATAATGTGGAACCTGATGGGATAATGAATACTGTAGCTATCCAGTGTCCAGCCCACACACACAGACACACACTCACTTTGTTTTACTCCGCTTTTCTCCCACTCCCTCCATCACTGTTAACATTACAGTGGAGCAGTGAGTTCTCTCACAACTGCTGCACAATCCAACCCCACCAAAAAAAAAAAAAAAAACAACCTCTGAGACTGTGTGTGTGTGTGTGTGTGCTTGAGAGACAGGGAACGATAGGGATGGGGGTGGCATTATGCATTCATATTTGAAATTGCAGTGAATTTAAATGAGTATGTGCACTTTGGTGGACAAAATGCTTCTGTAAAGTACAGTGTAGTGCCATGAGTGTGTACATACAGGGGCCAGACACAACAATGGGGACGTATATAACAATATATATAACAATGGGGATATATATATATATATATAAACCCAGTACAAGCAAATTCCTAAATAACACACCCTGCACAGACAGCCACTCTAGTCATCCTAAGATTTATCTGATAAAGAGTGAGAGTAATCATTAATATTGGTTAAGATTTGTTCCAGAAAAGCAATTAAATAGGACCAGCCTTTCCTAAAATAATCAAAACTATCCTGCAGGAAAAAAATGAATTCTTCAAGATGGAGAGTGACCAACAAAACACTAAAAATTCCCTTCATACCTTTGAGTTAACCTTTTCGATCCACACCCTAGTTTTGAGCAAATCCTACATCTGACCCTGGCAGTGAACATTCTCACAAAACCTCCACCTCTTCCGATTCAGAGGGGGAAGAGAGAACAAAGTAAGCAATAAGCTGCCATGTTGGTGTGTTGGTGGGTGTACACAGCTACAATTACAAACATACGGTAATGGAACCGCAATCGACTGATCTCAAAATGTTTGGATGCATCAAATGTGGAAGGAGGAGAACACACATGCGTGCTCTGATAATGCATTAGCATTGATGGCGTTGTGTTGAGGAAGATCAAACACACACACTCAATATGTCTCTCTCTCTCACACACACACACACACACACTCATTCACGCACAGACACGCATGCATTTTCAGTAATGGTTTTCTCAAAAAGGGGGCACAGCTACAAAGAGGTAAACCCCACAGGGAATCCATTTGCCTTCCCTTGCAATCATCACACACTTCTCTAAAAACACCATGGACTGGCGCCGTTGTCATGGATACACACTGCTTCATCCCTCCCTCTTACTATGTCATTTTTCCAACGTATCTTTCTTTTTCTGGAAGGCCTGTAATCCATAAGGATTGGTTAACACGCCTGCTACATACCAGAACATGTTGTTTCCTGCCAGTAAGCATGTGTCTGTGAAGATGTGTGTGTGTGTGTGTGTGTGTGTGTGTGTGTGTGTGTGTGTGTGTGAAGAATGCAGTAAGAAAGCTTTACCTGGGGGCACACTTTACTTTTGGGGAGACAGAAAAATAACTTCCAATGATCCTACATCAACAGATAAACAGTGTATAATGCTGTTAACAGCTGCTCGCTGTAGTGAACAGGTAGTACGAAACATATACATTAACTCTTACACACTCTCCATCACACACACAACCCCAAGCACAAAGAGATGTCCCATCACTAATACCAGGTAAGCCCGACAAACACCCCAGAGCTAAGCTGCGACTCATTGATAGGTCTGTCACACAGAGGGGAGAAGTCGACTCATATATCACTGGGAACCTGGAAACTCCCCAACTGCAGAAAAATGTCATCCACAGAATACTGAAAGTGCCACAGACAGTGTTACTTTTCTGAAAGTTACCAAAAGGTGAGTGCCTGCCTCGATCATGGTTTATGTCATCTCAGTGGTCTTGTTATAGCCGAGTTTTCCTTTTTCATGCCTGAGAAACATAAATAATAAATCATTTGGCAGGACTCTCTTTTCACACCCGAGAGGCAATGCAAGCATGTTATTTTTGAAAGAGACAAAGTGGCCACCTAACTATTAAATTAAACATCAACTTAACTACAAAGGAAGCAGCCAGGGCATTTTATTTCCTCAAAAAATCCCAATGACACATCCACCTTTTAAAGTATAAGATTTCTTAAAGAATTTTGTTTTAATTCCTGGGAACTGTAATTAAATTCAAGGCAGAGACTCATCGTATCAGGCAAGGGGAGAAGAGTCTGAGGGTTTGGGGAGTCAATCATTTAAAGTAACATCAAATTATAGAACTTAAGCAGCTGCAAAACATCTTACACATAATTTGATAGAGCAGGTTTCATCTGTCCGTAACGGGCAAGCATCTTGATTTTGAATTGATATTCTAAGATTTGTTACTTAGTTCTTCTGAAAAGAAAACCACACTCAAAAGACAAATGAGAAAATCCATCCTGAACAGCATCCTGTGGATCTGGTTACTTCTTACTATTGAAAATAAACAGACAAAAAGCTTGTTATGATGTAACCTTGACTAAAAAGAAGAGAGAAAACACACGAACTACAGTAAATCTGTTAGGTGGATTCACTTCTAAAATGTCTACATCTAAATTTCTTATCATTATCTGAGGCTAAATGGTGTTCAAGTGAAGATTTTATACATATTCTGTAGGCGAGACTACTCTAGGTACAACTGGCTATCACTGCTGACAGCCAACTCATTCTTCTGTTTATTTTAAACAAACTGCTGCTGCAAGAGTAAAATGCATCATTTCCTGTGCAGCAAAGGATTTCTACTTGGAAAGACCCATTCCCCTGAGGGCTAAACCAGCTTTTATGAGCTGGGATAGATTGAATCAATACTGTGCTACATCCTTTGCCAATAGACCAAATGTAGCAAAACTAATACTGATTTATAAGCATCAGTATTACAGATTAGTATAGTGATATATATACTTTTACATTTAAAGGCACAGAAAGCACCCTGAAATAGAAACAGAACTGGACAAATGTCCCCCTCATATGACCCGTGACTCTTGTTCCTACTGTAGCATAGCAGCAAACCTTTGAAATATAAAACCTAACCCTGAACCTGACCCTCTGTGGCAAAGGTCGACTTCACAAATGCAGGTCTTGGCAACAATTTTCCAAACTATTCTGAACCTTGAAGCATAAAAAACCCCAGACACACTGAGGGGAGGAAGGGACAGAGAACACATACAATTACTGAAGAATGTTAGCCCCTCTAACCCCACCCCTGCTGCCCCTTACCCTACAGCATGTGGCTCAGAAGAGATGTACATCCTCACACGGCATTTCATACAGCATGGGTCGTGACCAGTGGACCAGATCAATTTTCTTGCAATTCTCTGAAAAAATTTAAGTTGCGGCCAATTAATACAATAAAGAAACATATATACAGTGCATTTACATGGTATGTGTATGGCAATAGCAGTTTGGTAAAAGACAGACACAACCAGGCGGTGCAAGGAGGAGGGAGGAGAGACCGGGGGTTTTAGAAGTAAATAATTTACACTAAGACACACACACTTGCAGTAGCTTAACATCTGCAAAACATCTCAAACAAAAACACTCTTGTACACGCTCACCACACAATGACTTTTTAAAAATGTGTGTGTGTAACACAGCTATGTCTGGGGGCTTTGTCTGATCCCACATCAAATAAAGTGGACAGGTCTGATAAGCTGATAAAGATGCAGCTGAGAGAAATACCAGGGCTCCTTACTTAACACATACTCACATACACACAAAGAGGTGGTGCAGGAGAAGGGAAACCCTGACACAGGTAGACACACTGCCACGGCAACTGTCAGCAGCTAAACACTGTGTCGTGTTTTCTATTACTGCGCAGAGCAGCTTGATAAGGCCCCTCTGGCTCTGTAATAAGCAGGGCTCTCTCATCACAAGATAGCCCGTCGTTTTTTTCCATTAAGGTAAAGGAAGTGGGGAAGGTCACAGGAGTGAATGAGCAGTATAATATAGAAGCTGAGGTGAAAAGGGGAGATTGAAAATGGAAAAGAGGGTATAAATGAGGGGAAAAAAAGACGACAAGGCCTATTCAGGTCGCTCTAAACAGTCTTGCCCTCTTTTAACAAAACAAGTGATACACATGAGATTCTGTTTATTCTGACCCTGGGATAGATGTGAATGAAAGAAAAAAAGGAGGACAGGATGATAATTGAAAAGCTCCATTAGTAAGTCAGTGGAGCATATGATAGTAATTATCCGGTGTACTCTTGGGATGCCCTAAGTTGCTCTCACTGTCACTGCTATTACTGTTACAACACACAAGGGAAGCAAATACTTCTCACAGCGTGTGTGTGCATATGCATATGTGATGGAAATCAAGAAAAAAAGAGAGGAGAGTGAAGGAGTGATATAAGCTGACATTCTGCTGGATGGTGTAAGTGCAACCACTGATTTTCTTGGCTGTGTGTATGTGTCTGTTTGGCCTCAGGCAGGTGTGGTGTGTGTGTTTTAAGGTGTATTTTGTACAGTAAGAGTTGGGCAACAAGGTCAAGTCCAAAGAATGCACTACCCTTTCATTACGCTACACAATTCAACTTGCTCCTAGGTATGTACACCATTTCTGGAACACACACACAAGTGCACATGCAAGATAGGAATAATGAGTGTGTGCAATTTTAGGTTCTCTGTGTGGTGATGTGGGGATACTATGCGTTTGAGTGCAAGTCATCACCAAAAACATAAGTGTGTGAGTGTGTGCGTGTGTCTTATCCTCCAGACAGCTGCCGTGCTGTAATGTTAGCCAGAGGGAGGAGCCTGTAGCATGTACAGAAGTTCTTGCAGGAGCAGCACTCAACAGCTGCTGTTCAGCTCCTCTGGGCCCTTCTCTCTCTTTCCTCTTCTTTTACACTGACTTTCTTCTATGATCCTCACTCCCCCTCTCTTTCTCTCTTTTTTGAGCACCAGGGGAATTCTTTGCCTTTGGCGCTACTTTAAATCCAGCGTTCCATGGTGTGTGACTGTGTGCAAAGACATGCATGAGTATACACCATACAATATTCTCTCATAATCCGGTATGTCTGTTGCAGTTTATCACAAGATTTTATAACACAGCTGATGTAATTGACAGTCTGCTTTTCATGATATTTTGTTCTCTGAAAAATATGCCTAGTCTTTAAAGGTGCTATATGTAAATTTACATGTAAACTATTACTAGATAGCCAAGATTAGCATAAACAGCATAAACAGCATAATCTAGAAGAAGCGTTCAGCATCACATTTTCTACTCAAGAGCTGTTTCTAGTGCTGGAAAACAACTCTTGTTCTGCTTCTATTTCTATCATTTCTTTTCTTCCACTGAAGTTAGCATGCTAACCAGCTAGCCCTGGCCAGTCCTGTCTCGTAATACCACTATGTAGTAGTGAGTCACTGTAGCATCCAGTCTGCTCTCAGTCCAACACGAGAGGATGAAAAAGTCACTCTACCCAGACAGCATATTGTAATCGCTTGTCTTGAAAACACAGCAATACCTGACTCTTGGTAAGTAAACAGCTGTTAATGCTAACGTTGGCTATGTAGTGATCACAAAAACTTACATATAGCACCTTTAAACCCTTTAACACACATCCAGCTTTTGGAAGTGGTCCAACACATTATAAATAATTAACTTTGCTATGAATTGGGATATATAGTTTTACCAGATTGATTTAATAAATATAGACCAATTTTTGAAGGTTTTTCAATTGTATACACTGTTGTGCACTTAGCTGGATTATTTTTCTGACAATTTTCTGTCAAATTTAAGTGACCCTTGACCTTTGCAAATTGATTCACACACCACAACATTCCATTAACTGAGATTAACTCAGAGGGAGTGAAGCACATGTGACACAGTTCTGACTCCCATTACATTTTTGTTTTCACACATCAGTGCTATGTATTTATTGTTTTTTTAACACTCTTGCTCATAAACCCTGCGGGAAGTTCCATCTCTCTCTCTGTTGTATTTTCCCTCTAATTCCATCAGACACAACACAAAGTAGGCTAACCAATTAAAAATGAAAACACATCCAGCTGAGGCTTAATAACGTAACATCCCACAGGTGGCCCAGCTCTCCTGAGTGACACACACTCACACACTTGCCAAAGCTCGGGCAGCAGGGGATTGGCCGCCACTCGGTTTAATAGCACACTCACAGATACAATCAGTGGAACACATCTTCCATGCTGGGAGATAGATATCAGAAAATACAGCAAATAAATGCAGGCTCACATAGGTAGTGCATACACATATACACTGAGTACACAGGTACCATCTCATAGTCGCACCCAAACAGTAAACACACTGAGACCACACAGGATATTAAACCTTAGGACTGAGGGAGATAAACACATTTATCACACAAGTGCTCTTTCATGCTTTATCTCTGTCCACCTTCACTCTTTCCCTCCCTTCCTCCTCCTTTTCTTCCTCCCTCCCTCTTTCTCCTGCTTTATTTCTTTAGAACCAGTATTTGTTTAACTCCCAGAGCCAATGCAGATTTATGACATCTTAACAAGGCATCTTCTGTTTCATCCTTCGTCACCAGTCACTACTCTCATTTCCCTTCATCCTGACAGTACCCTCTCCTACAACATCATCCCCTCCTTCAATTTGCTCCCCGCCCCATCCTGCCTTTAAATCTATTTCCAGTTCACTCCATCTAGCCTTTTCTGTTTTTCCTCTCTGCCTTTTAAAATTCTTCAATTATCTTGCCTTCCTCCCTTGCCACAGACAGTCCTCTATTAATCTCTGCATCCATGCTGATCTTCTTCTTGCCTCATTGCTCTTGGGGTCATGTGTGCAAACTCTATGTGTGCTGCTGATTATACAGGATGATGAAGCACGTACTGTCAAATGAGGCTGTCACCAGAGCCCTGTTCAACCTGGATCCAGCTCAGCAGCGCTGCATAAAGAGCACTGTGTCTATTTCTGCACATATGTATATTGAGCTGAACCTGAGCCAAGTACCACGGAGTATCCACTAGATCCGGGTCAAGCAGGCAGAGGGGACAGACAGTGGCTGTCATTCCTCAATAGGCTGATGCTAAATGGCTAAATCAGTTTAAAGCTACTGTAACTAAACCCATTGGAGGCAGCGGGAAAACTCACAGCGAGCTGAGGGGAGGAAGAGGGAGGAGGAGAAGGACACTGGGAGGAATGACAGTAATCCTCTTCATTGTTAGCAAGACTGAAAAGCACTGATCCTCTCATTCTTTGTAAAACAAAAAAAAAAAAAAAAAAATGAGTGGATCTCTCTCTCTCACACACACACACACACAAAGAGCAAGATAAAGAACAGCAAGATACACAAACATGCTTACTCAAACTACTCTTCATCTACATCACCCACTTACAGCCAAGTTTTACTGTAGTTATGATTGCATTTCATACATTTATTCATCACCATTACCAACATCACAGAAAACGTGTCCTTGAAGTGACATCTTCTAACTTTTAAAAGAGGGCATAACAAAATCCTCTATTCCAGAAAGGCTGAATTCATTAGCAATAACAGACACCTTTTTTCTCTGTTCAGTACTCTACAGGCTTTTGTTGCTGCAATGATTGAATATGGTTGTGACCAGTAGCATACAGTGGCTAATGTTAGCATACTTGAGTTAGCTGTGTATTTAACATCACTGAGTTACTTCACTGACTTAATGAATCCTCTCCACCTCTACTGTTCTTCAGTTGCACTTACTGTCTTATCAGGAATTTGAGAATTTATATGAGTTCAGTCTCTGTGCATTCGGTGGTCTGCAGGGACTGGAGATGCAGGGTGATGGTCTCTGCAAAAGAGGTGAAATGTGACTCCTGGTTATTCAAAAGTAGTTGTGCAGCTGCTGGGGCTAAGCTATCTTTTGATAGTCAGTAAATACGTCCAATACAGCTGGCTGCTTGTAAAACCACAATGTCTCCTCTATCTCTACACATATAATGTAATTGCTATTTTAACTAATAATATACACTACAATGAGTACCCTAATTGATCCCATTTATCAATTTGCACAACATCTGGTCACAAATAAATATACTAATGGTTTTTATCACAAAAGAAAACACACCTTACCTTCTTGGTGTTCACCAGGTGGTCTAATTATTTCTGTACAGCAACTGACCAAAGAAAATCTTCAAGAAACTCTGAAGATAAATTAAGGTAAATTAAATTATATTAAATATATTCCAGCAAACAATTGCCTGAAGGGTGCAAAAGTATTCTCTGCTGCAAACATTCCCCTCAGGTAATTAAGGAAAATTTTGTTATTGTTCCTGAGACATTCTTTAAATTTTGCAAGAAATGTAACATTCAGGGAACATTTAAGGAACATTCCCTGAAGGTATCCTGTTTGCTGGGATTTTCTCAATAGTTCCTGGAGGCCACAGAGGGCGCTGTCCAGTCACAATTATATGTTATTTCTTTAAATACGCTACTTTTAACATATTAATTCTAGAGATATTCCACATTCCTTTAATAGGAGTTTAGAGTATCAAAGACATTTTTTCTTAGGAGGAGAAGCACCTGAAACAGTAAGAGTCTGAAGGTTTGATCACAGGTTTTACAATGTGAAGCCCCTGAAGATGCTGACATGTATCCTCACCTCCATCACATCAGCAGGGGATGACATTGACACTGTTATTTATGTTCTCTGTAAATTCCCTCCATCCACCCATTCTCTTACACTGCTCCCTTTGCTGCTTTGTATTCTGAGCACAGATTGATTTCCCCCGGTCACATTGATGAGAGACTTCTAATTTCCTAATGGAAAACCAGCCGAGCAGGGGCGTGTGTGTGTGTCAGGACAAAGGCTGTGATTGGCCAATAACCAGAGAGCCTGTGTAGATGCATGGCGTTTGGGAAAAACTGTAACAAAGTGGTACAAGGTTAGAGCACACAGTTATGCAAGCTTAATGTTAGAGAGCGGGGATGTGGAGAATAGAACAGGCTATTTTAGATTTTTAAAGAAATTCTTTCATTCCATATCTTCATTAATGTTTGGTTTTGATATATGAATTTTCAAATAGCCAATTATGATTATAGCTGCTATTGATAAAAGCCATCCCACTAACAGTTACTGATCTATGCACAAAGCCGTGCAGCAATTTGCTGATGATTGATGGCTTCATTTCAACTCATTTCTAAACATGAAAGCGAGTGGAGGGAACGCTGCATCATGAAGTCGGCAGCGAGCCCATCCCCCGAGCACTTATTGGTGCAAAACATGAGCTTCCTCGATTTTTCTGTTCTGTCACAACAAATCATGGGATCAATCAACACAGGGGGAAAAATTTACATAACGCCGTTTATATCAAAGAGATTAAACTTTGTGCAAGCTGGAAATCAATTTCGATGTCATCTTCTAGGAAGTGTAAGAAAAAACATACACGGATGAATTATATCAAAGGCAATCTAATTTCTGATAGGACTTTGGTCTAGTGTGTGATGATTTTGAGAGATGATGTTCAATGTTTCAGCTGCGTTATCATATGGCCAGACACACCAAATAGCAGTAATATCACTAAAGAAATCCCCAAACAGCATTTTTGTAAATTGTCTGTCTCAAAGATGGGAATAAAAACACACAGATTATAGGGGGTGTGATTGGATTCTTGAGTTTTTTTTCATTATAAATTCTACACAGCTGGAACAAAATAAAAAGATACATCAACACACCACAGAGGTCACAACAGTGTACCACAAAATATACAGTATACAGTACAGAGAGAAGTAAAGCACTGAGACTGAAAATATGTCATAAAAAAGAATCCTAAAAAAAAAAAAAAAAAAATCTCTCTTCTCTCAGCGAGTGGAAAATCACAGGAAAATGAAAACTCAGTAGTTGCAAAATTAAGAATCCCCTTTCTAAAAAAACAACGTTTATACCACAATATTTTTTTAATATAAAACATTAAAATCAAAAAACAATGCTCCAAGTTCACCTATCTATCTTCGCCTGCCATCACAGGTTTGCTAACAGTCAATATGGCAAGATCAGTAGACAGTCATTGAAAAATAAAAATGAGCCTTGTGGGCACAGATAGTGGTTTGAGGTGACCTTTTTTTTTTCTTTTTTTTTTTTTTAAATCAAGGCCATTCCAGTGTACAACAAAGTAAGGGCACATCAACCCGCTATCAAACCTCTCTGGCCGACAGTGTAGGGGAGAAACAGAAATGCCAGTATTGCAAACCTAAAAAGATAGAAACACTCCTGCTGTGACACTCACAAACTCTTTCATTTGGTAAAATAAAAAGGTACATCACAACCCCCCCAATCCCTCCCACACCCTCCTTTCCCTTCCCAGCTTTGTATCAAACTAGAGTGAACCTGTGCCAGCAATTTCTCCTAAGAGGTGAATCTGTGACTACTGCACCATAGCCCCTGAAAGTTCTGTTTTGTTGTCATGGGGGCAAACAACATCAGCGCAGCAGGCCACAGTTTGAGACTGTTGACCATTCCAACAAATTCCACCAATTTTACAGTGAAAAGTTGATGGTAATTGGGCTTTCTGAGTGGAACCACTGTGTGCTGCGCTTGTGAGAATGGTTTCATCACAGAGCAGAGGGCTGAAAGGCTGTGAAAGACTTGGTAAGAAATGGCAGAAATTATAGTTTAAGGCCAGAAGCCTAGTAACCACAGACACTCTGAGCTCCACATCCTGCACAGTACACCTCCTTGATAGACAAGTTAATCAGTGTGTTGAATTTACAAAGAAAACAGGAGGGCAAAGGAAAACAAGTGAACAATTGGTGTACTAACATAATATACAAGTCTGCTGGAAATGGCAAGAACAAATTTGTACACCCTAATAGCTTGCATGTTTGGTGGCTTTTTCGCTGGGTTTAAAAAGGCAAGTAATTTTATAGACAGAATTGGCGTTATTAACTGCCTGGGCTGTTTCTACTGAAAGCTAATTAGGGATATTGGAAAAGAAATATATAAACATTCACAGGTGGAAAAAAATGCAATTAAACAAACAGCACAAAAGCAAACACAGAGCTCCTTTGAGCAGAAATGTTACAGCCACATGTGCCAAACAGTGTGCTTAGAGATTAGAATTTGTGAGCATAAATCATCACTCCCTACTGAGGTGAATGAAACAGACTGACGCCCTGTGATAATTTCGCCCGTTACAGAGCAGAGAATTTAAGTGCCGACTCCAAGACAGAATAGACATTGGTGCAGACTGACACTCCTGAAAAAAACCCACAGTGGCTTAATGGCATTTTGTGTTTCATTTGGGGTAGATAAGAAAAGATTCTGCCACTGTGTTTGGATTGTGTCAGCCAACGCCTCACTGTTCAGCTCTACTCTGCAGTGGAGTCAACCAAAGATATGATTGGTGAATAAAGAGTTAGAACCAAAAGAAGAATAATGCTATCCAGTGATTATTATTATTATGAATCACATCATGATTTTGCACATTTACAGTTTTTAACCTGTGGTAGCACAGATGGATGGAGTTGGATGGAGTTGAAGCAATTCATTCTTTAAAAAAAACTCCAGCCAACTGGTCTACTCCAGGTTATAAAACAAGCATAACCACTGGTGTGCCTCCCAATGTCCCCAAAACAAACCCACTTCCCTGCTCCACCTCCTGTTGTCCCCCTCAGTGCTCCTCTAGTGTAGTAAATAAAAATTAGCCCTGTTGTCTTCATAACAGCTGTTCTCCTTCCCTTCATCTCTCTGTCGGTTGCTTTCCTCAACTCTGTTCATCACTGTAGGAGAGAAAAAAAAACATCATTCATTCATTCATCATTCATTTCTGCTTATAATCATAAGGAATACTGTATTTTTAACTTTCCAATATCTTTATTTCAAGCAAGCCTATTAAAAATATGCCTCAAGGCAAACTGAAGAGGAACATTTGTTAATTTCATAAGTAAATATTCCCTCTACAGATTCATTCACAGTTTATTTAACAGCTTATTAAGTGCTAATTAAATATAGGTAACCTTTTGCATTTAGATTACAGCAGCACCAGAATGATCACATTAACATTAAAATAAATGATGTTTTATAACACTGCATGAAGTTCCTGTTTCTATATGCTGTGTTTTTCTCAGTTAACACACATCATTATTCACAGCTGGAGGCTATGAGAGTCCACATATTTTGTCTGTATGCAAACTCTAAATTAGTGTCAAACAAACTGATGCTTATACACATTTTCCAAAATGTACAATAATACTACATTTAGTTATGTGACAGTTGGGAGCTGACAAGTAAGGAGGAGAGACAGAAGATTTTCCTAACAAAATTTGTTGTTAAATGTAGTTAATATGCATCAAAATATACTGTTTCAAAATAGAATTAAATCAGTCTGTGGCTTGGCTGCTGCCTTTTAGAAGACAGCTTACAGGGTGATAGTTTTTCTTTTTTAATGGCATTTCAAGAGAAAAACATCACTTGATAGCATTTGGACAGACAGACTTTTGCATCTTCTTGTTATATCCATTTCAAAAGCAACGCAAAATGTGTCTGCAATCTCCCTGCAATGCTGAAATGTCACCCACTCTGCTGTCAGTAGTTTCAAAAAAATCACATAAAACAAGGCTCGCTTAAACTGACTTTCACATTCACGTCAAATATGCCACTACCATAAATTTCATGATGAAATGTTTTACATTTGTGATGACATTTTCAGATGACTCCGTACAGCTGTCACCCTCCATCATCTGAGCTGCAGGGACAGCTTTCTCAAACCTGCTCTCTTTGAACTAAGACTGACTTTAGACACTCAGTCAGCATGACTGATGCGCCTGAAGATTTTCCGCTGACTGTAAAGCTTGTGTTCAAGTCAAATGCATCGCAACTACTATGAAGAATCTTTGCTGGCAAGTTTATGTCTACATGACCATTCTCAACCTTGTGATGCTGCAATAAATCTAAAGAGGAGCAACTGTTGTACTGCTTTTAAGTTGCTATTGAATTCCTGTGTACTTGCATTTCACAGGCCTGACCACAAACAGTTACTAAATTATAATAAAGTTATTAAATGGAGACTATTTTTTATGGCAGAAGCCCAGGAATCAGGAATGGCTTGTTTCCATCCACTGCACCGTCCCCAACAGCTGAAGTGACCTGTATACCAACAGTCTGCAGCATCATGAGTCACACTCATTAATGCAGACAAAGGTGCAATTCTAAACTCTTGAGGTGAAAAATTCATAAGCTAAGTGTTAGTTTCACAAAAATTCTGGCCCATGACACCCAAGAGTCCCTAAGTCCCATCCTGTGTCCATTGGCCTGACCTGTTCTGTGGACGGTCTCTTGTTGAGGAGACCGGCCTCTTCATTAGCCTTGTCTGTCTTCATTTCCACTACAATGTCGTTGTTCACCTCTCCACTGGCCCTGCAAAGACAATGGAACAAACAGAAAGAACGAGTCAGTGAATGCGTCAAACAGTATTTCTCTTGTGCAGCTAATGGCTAATGACCACTGGTTTGATTTTACACAGTGTTCTTATCATAACAAATAATACTGAGCTGCTTTAGACAGCAGCATTTTTAAATTTTGTTTACACTTCTTTTATTTCAGAATGAATGGGATATTTTAAGGTTTCCTAACAGTCTTTTTTTGGGGTGGGGGGGTGGGGGGTAAAAACTTAATTGTCTCAAATCTAAGATGAGATCAAAGTGCTTCTCCAGCTAATTAACACATACCGACTAAAAACACAGATGTGAGAAGAAACTTCTAAAGGCGTTATCTTTTTGAGGGTGATTTTCCAACAGTGACCTAAAAACGTTCACACTGTTGAACACTGCGTACAGATTTGAAAACACTGAAACAGGCACAAAAAGCAGCTCTGTTACAACATTTTATTCTGATTCAGGTGGAGAAATATGGGTCTTTCTCATCCATGAGTATCTTAATTTCTCAGAAAGCACAAGTAGTACCTCTAACATCTAATTGCATTAGTTTTATTTATCCATTTATTTAGTGAATCACTGTTTGTTTTTATTTTATGTGATACTTTTCCTTCATTATATTTGTTTATTTTGTAGAAATCCATATAGATGCTGGAACATGATTTTATTTCACCTTCTAATCCCTTCTATCTGCCTCCCTCCCCACCTCTCTACTCACACTTCCTTCTTGTCCTTCTTGCTGCAGGGCAGCTTGCTCTTCTTGTTCAGGAAGTAGATGAGGGCCACCAGGAGCAGGAGCAGCAGAACACACACCACCACGGCTATCACCACCCCGCTGGAGCCTCCCTGCTGCTTGTCAGCTACAGTGCCGCAATGGGAGGGGGGAGGGGGGAGGGCACATGGAGGGAGGGATGGAGGGGCAAATGATGGGGGTGGACGGTTGGTGGGGCAGTGGAGGGAGGACAGAGGTGGGAGGGAGTTGTGGAAGGGGAAGCGAGGGATCAATCACGGTGGAGGAGGTGAGAAGAAGGTGGAGGGGTTGATTTTGAAGGGGCAGTAGTAGGGAGAGGGGCATCGTGGGGGGTAGTAAGGAGATGGGGTGTTTGATTCGTGGGGTAGAAAAGAAGAAGGGAGAAAAATGATTTCATTTTGGGTACCATGGGAGGGAGAGATGAGGTGATGGGAGGATGGAGAGATGGAGAGGATGGATGGACAGGTGGGTGGGTGGATGGGTGGAGAGGAAAAGGAGCAGGGGAGGGAAGTGGGATGTGGGATTAGTCTAACTTTTGAATGCAATGACTGAAATGTGATGGGACCCAAAAACAGGGCCTGTATACTCACAGATAATACACAGCTGACCAGAGGCAGAAAACAACACTGAACATACTCACCCATCCACCTACACTTGTATTACTATATTTGTGAGGACATGACTCTATGACAGTGTTCTCAAAATTGATGTTGCTCTACATAAACTATAACATCACTATAAATTTAACAAATGTTTTAAAGATCAATATCAATACTAATTTATACTATGGCCATTAAGAATACTTATCTCTGATTGTATGGATGGTGACCTGAAAAGAACAGTTTGACATTTTGGGAAATACACTTTGCTGCTTTCTTGCTGAGAGCTGGAGAAGATTAATACATCTCTCATATTCATTATTTAGCTGGAGCCAGGGGATGGTTAGCTTAGACCCTGGGAAAATGTCCAAATATTCTTTTAAAACTGTATCTCAGACATATTTTTGGTAAACAGTAAAACCATTTTAACTGTTCCTAATCAGGGCACAATGTGTATCTGACTAGCAGTAACCACAGCAACAGTACCTCTGCCTCTCTTGGTGGTTAAACTGACCTCACTGATCTAAAAATAAGGGCTGAGGTGGAGGAAAGGTTCTTTGCCTCCACATAATCCATTATTTTGTTACATCAGGGCACCTGAAACATTTCCACCAAAATATTACTACTGAAACAGGACGCAGCTCGGCCATTTCTGGGAACAGAAACTCATCTCTGACCCAAAATAATGAAATTATTTTAGGTTTAGCAAATCATTAGGACATACTACCTTTCTAAAACCAATACAAAATGTACTTTCCCCTAAGGTTTTAATTTAAAGTCTGCCCTCACAGCTACAGTAATACAAGTTTGCATACACAAACACATTATCTCTTGTAAACACAAATACTCTAACCCGTGTGTGCACACAGACATCGATACACACACAGTGACTTACAGTTCTAGACGCACACCATATACATGTCAGTAGGGTTAGCGATACAGACCTGACTTAAGCACAGGGTTTCCAGAGAGCAGCACTTTGAGAGAAAGAGAGTTTCTCAGTCCCATAGCATAGCAAAGCAACAAACACAGCACACACACAAACAAACACACACACACCACTAAGAGCATATGCATACAAAAGCTAAGGTTATGAACAATCCTACACACAGCACCCCGGCGAGTGGAAACGACGAAGGGGAAAAGCCAGAAAAAAGAAAGCAGTCGAAAAGCAAAGGTGACCACGACAAAGACACAGTGAAGAAACAAAGAGAGGAAAGGAAAGAATAGAATAGAATAGAATCCTTTATTGTACCCAAGGGGCCACAAAAAGTTGTAGTAGCATCCACAAAATATAGGACAGACATCATACAAAGGTGACGAGAGAAGAAGAATAACAATATACAATATCCACAGTGTTCGGTAGCAAGAGGGCAAATATACAAGATTACAGTACAGCAGAGGGAGGTGTGTATGTATGTGTGTGTGTGTGTGTGTGTGCGTGCACATGTGTTTGTGTACGTGTGTACGCGAGTATGTGTGTGTGTGTGTGTGTGTGTGTGTGTGTGTGTGTGTGTTTGTGTGATGGAAGGGCCGGGGCAAGAGGAGATGGGTAGAAGGGGGGATTTCTAAATTACAGGGTCTGTACAACAAAGAGTCCTGAGAGAAGGAGGGAGGAGAGGAGGAGGAGGAGGGAGAAGGCTCTACCTCTGTCGGCTGAGTTGTCAATTGCTGAAAAAGAGGAAGACAAAAAGAAGAAAGGGTCTAGGTTGCAGGTAATAATGCTGGCAAAAGAGCAAGAGAAAGCAGCAAAGGGTCGCAACAGCTATTTGTAAATCTTACTAAGCTTTGTACGAAAAGTTGCTTCTATGCAACAAGCTAGTTGGTTGCTAGGAAACGTCTATGGCACCATCTAGCCTAAAGCAATCTGAAATATTAGATTAAGCTAAGCAAATGGATATTATCTGATAAATTAGTCTATTGTTGGGATACCATTTGTAATTTGAGATATGTTAAATTCCATATTTCCTCTACTCTTCTCTGAAATATCAGGAAGCTAACCTTGGCTTTGTCACATGGTTCCATTAGCTACACCTGATAGCTTATATCACACTAACAACTCATTTCTACATCAGAACTAGTTTGTGTGTTAAGCAGTTTTAACTAAGTGAAGTGTAAAACTCCAACTAGTAAACAGTTTATAACTAGTGCGAAGAGCTGTTGCAGCTACCCCCAAATTTTAGCAAAGACCTGTTTTAACAAGTGGACTTGTTTAAGTGAATCACATTTTTAGGACCACATCAAAAGCACATTTTGATATCATAACTCAATCATCAAAAGCCTGTGCTGGAGAAAATATGAAGATGAAGGAGATGTAGAGGCATCACTGCTGTTATCTCCTGACACTGACCTCTTTTGAGAGATACCACCAAGGTCTTGCTATCAGTTCCATGCTCATTGGAGACCTCGCAAATCACTCCGTCCTTCATGACCTCAGCTGTGGCTTGCAGGGTCACAGTGCTCACCATCTTGTTACCCTCCACTGATACTGCCTGGCAGGAGCAAAGGAGGGAGGGAAGAGGGATGGAGGAAAAAGCAAAGATGTGAGTTTTTACATATTCCTCTATCATTTCTTACATAGATTTTAATTTTCTGTACACACTCTAGTGAGGCTTTAGTCATTTTTTTTCCCATTATTCTCATTTACACAAAAAGATCAGCTTGAAAAGATTGTGCAAGTTTAAACATCTCTCATCTTTGATCATATGTATATCACTATTTGGCTCTGAAATGATCCAATTATTCAGAAGAATCATTCATTTTTAATGTCATTTTATCACCTCATTTTATAGATTATTTAAATCATGAAACTGTATTCCCTCTGTACATTTCTTTATAGCTGCTTCAAATGGGATTTTCTTTTCAACTATATCACATCAATATGAAATATTAGAATAAAATATTACTTTCTATAGCCCCGCAAGCTGTTTCTCTCTCGCCTTTTTCTATTGCTTTTGAAGTTTAATATGTCAGTCTTTCAAGAAGAAGATCTTGAGAAGTTATGAAAAATAAATTGTGCTTCAAAATTCACATCTTGGACCAAATGAAAACACTAATAGTAGTAGCTCTGTTTGTTTGAAATGCTTCACCTCTGTTGCTAGTTTTACATATGTATCTCCTTCCAGGAAAGTGGCAATTACTTCTGTTTACTAAGCGCTTCTTGCAAATTGCACACTAGGAAAGATGTATATTTGTCTCTGTTTGTCTTGGCTTTGTTTTCACATTCATACCTCCTTTCCTGAGGGCTTCCAGGTGAACTGAGGGGCGGGGGAGCCGTAAGCCGAGCACTTCAGAGTCACCATGTCTCCTTCCTTCCCCACCTCTCCAATAGCGGGAGTCTCGATCATTGGCTTTCCTGGAGAGAGAGTGAGTGGTGGATGAACAATTTGAACTTTTTTTTTTCAGAAACAGTGCAGCAAAGCCTCAAACACACACACACACACACACACACACACACACTAATCTAGTTACATCCCATTCTGAGTCATAATCAACAGACTAGGAAGTGACACTATTTCTCAGCTGCTTCCACCAACTGTACAACCTCCTTCCTCTGACTAAAACAATACCCTGCACACCCTAACACTTATTACTGTTATAATACTGCATGTGTATGTGCAGTGGTGGGAGAAAAAGAAAAGATTATTCTGATTACAACAGAATATAAAATGCTCATAATGTTTAAAAAGTTATTGTAAGAGGCTAGCTGAGTTGTGTGTATATGACACAAAACTGACTGAAATCTTGTCCAAACAGTTTTATGATTTGCCTGAGGTCGTCAGTGCATTTAAGTCTGTGAATGTGTGTGTCTATGCAAGTGTGTTACCTTTGACAGTGAGGCTGACACTGGCCTGCGCTGTCAGCCCTGGTACAGATGGCACAGCTCCAACACACATGTACTCTCCAGCTTTATCATAGGAAATGTCTTGTATTGACAGTGTGCCGTCCTGAGAGAGTACCTCAGAGCCCTGGGGGAACACAAACATCCAGAAATAAAACCAACTGGACTCACACTACCATCCCTCTACTTTTTCTTTTTATTCAGTGTGTGTAAATACGAGAGCAGAACAGCATTGTGAATGTCTAGTTTGTAGGCAAGCTGCTGTGCTGGGAAAGTAGAGGAAAAGGCTTCACACACACTCTTCTAAAGTGCAGTGATAACAGATCAAAGTCAGTCCTCCATGATGAACCTGTCTCTTGCAATGCCTCTCAACTTCTTCTCATAGGAATCCTTCTTTCTAAGAACAAACACATTCTCTACGCAGAAAACCGCAGTTGTTGAGTTTCTATCACACTCAGGAGACACAACAATAGACAGACAAGCTATAACAACAATCCTGGCACAGGAACACTCTGCACATAATAAATGGGGGAGCAGGGATGAATACCAAAATGAAAATGGTAATCACACTGATTTGTGGTTTTACAGTACGAGAATGTGCCTAACTGCTTCAAATAGACTGAAGAAGATTGAACAAATCTTCTGTATTTTGGTATTTTAACTGAAGAAAATAAATTTAGAAAATGACATGATGTGCCATGATGTTTGTCACAGAAAAGAGACATCAGGAGTGCTTCACCAAATAGTTTTTAAAGGTGCTATAAGTTTTTTTTGTATTGCTACAAAGCCAACGTTAGCATTAACAGCAGTTCACTTACCAGTCTAGGAGTAACATTGCAAGTTCAGCATCAAACTTAATTCCTTCACTCACCACAAGCTGTGTTAACTCGTGTTTTGCTTCCATTTTTATCTCTTCTTTTCCTGAAGCTAGCATGCTAACTAGCTAGCCCTGGTCAATCTTGTCTTGTAGTACCACTTTGCGATAGTGAGTCGCTACGATGAGAGGATGAAGAAGTAGCGCCGATCCAGAGTTCACATTCTACACCTTCTGTCTAATAAGTTCAACAATGGCTGAAGCTCTTAGTAAGCAAACAGCTGTTAATGCTAATGCTGGCTATGTAGCGATAGCAAAAACGTACATATACCATCTGTAATATCTGTTACCCATTCCAGCTGTTTCCATTGCAGAAAGCCAACACTTGAACTCACAGTTTGAGGCCACATGAGATTAAGTTATTCTGCTCCTATAAAACTGAAAAAATACAGAACATATTCTGCACTTGCGTGTCCAATACGGGGGTTAGGTTTAACTTATGTTAGACCAACTAAGCTATTGTTAGGTTTTACATTTATGTGCTGAATTACATAAGATGCCATTAGAGATGTATAGCACGTGTTGGGTTTGCTTTTTCTCATTCACAAAATAGACACCAGTGTCTGCTCTCCAGTTGCTGCAACTGGACACCACACAATACAGGCAGTGTAGCAGGGCCACAACTGTCTTTAAAGGGAGCCCTGCTCAAGACCTACAGGCTCCAGTGTTGAGTGGCAGCTGCATAAAGTTAATTCTGTATCACATTATGAAATGTTGTCTTATCCACTGAAGAGAGGCCCTCTAAAAAAAAAGACACTGAAGAAGCTAGACTAAAGCTGAATCAGAATCAAAAATTGTCCAAATATGGAGCCCAAGAAGGTACTGAATTCTTGTTCAACATCTAGCAAGTGCTATTAATATGTAAGAATGACAGGTTTGCAGTTTTAAAACTGTTATTCAGGAATGTTTAGAACAGAACTGATGAAGAGAGGAGCGAAGTTTATTATTAGAAATATACCACTTTCCCAAGAAAGTGTCAGGAGAAGGGAGGAAAGGTTGAGAAAGTGATGCAGCACACCTTTTTCCATTGAACAGTATGCAGAGCAGAGGCCTTGGTCTTACACTGCCATTCCACCTTGTCTCCAAGCATGGCAACTTGAGGTTCGACAGGGATCACGTTCATTGGGTCAATGTCTGACAAAACAGACAAAAAGCAATTGAGAGAGAGGGATGAAGACACATGATACCTGAGGCCATATATACACATTCTGCGGGGTCAAAGAAGCACCACTTAAAATCAAAAAGCTTCTCATCACTTAAAAAACCATGTAATAAGGTCGTTAGTATGACTGTACTAAGCAGAATATTCAATTTCTTTGTAAGTACAAAGCTAATGCACTTACTCTGAAGTTAAGCCCATTTCGAAGCCTAAGTTAAGCCCCTTCCATGCTATTTCAAGGCTATCTCCACTTAATGTGTGTGATAAGATCAAATTAGGTAGCGTGGTTGGGAAAACATTAAAGTACCAGATGAACTGTGAGAAATTCAATTGGATATCGGCCAGCTGAAAAGATTCCACTAAAGCTCACTCTGTTCTAATTCTATGATTTACCAATGAAAAGCATGGCTTTAGTGCAATGGCTAAACAGGACGGAAATTGTTCTTTATCTGTTTTTATTCAAATTCCACAGTTGTGTGTGTCTCTGTGTCTTTGGTTCACTCACAGTGGACATTGAGGTTGATTGTTCCACTCAGGTCAGCATCCAAGTTATCGAAATCTGTGGCTGTGCACTTGTACACACCGGCATCTGTGCGCTTGACAGATTTCAGAATCAGGAGACCATTCTGACCAGTGATGACTTTGTCCTGAAGGTTGAAGGATGGAGATTGGTAGAGAGAGACATGAATGAAGACTGAGTGAGAGTAAGAAATATTATCTTATTTTTATAAAAAGCTGGGATACAAAGTTGCTTTTTATTTGCATGTTTCTCTTTCTTTTATACTGTGTGTACATGAAATGCACACATACATCTTTAGTAAAGTCAAACTCTGGCTGAGGGTTTCCATCAGTCTCACACTTCATGGTGACATTATCGCCCTCTTTTACATGATCGGTGTTGAGGAGGGAGAAGGTCGCTTTCTCAGATGGATCTAAGATGGACAAGAACAGACATGGAACAGGTGAAAATTCCTCCTTTGGATACATTTACACTGTTACACTGTATATCATCAATCATAGGTGTGCAGCGCATTCCAAAAGGCATGTTTTACTTTTCCAGTCTCTCCTTTTTCCTTTCCTCATTATTCCTCTTTAGCTGTCAATCAAATTCTGCTGTAGTGTTTAGCAAGAGGAAAAATATGCATCTAATGAAATGGGCCCAGAAAGGGAAAATACTGTTGGTGATGTATCATTTTATATAGGGCTGCAGCTAACAATTAGTTCCATTGTTCATTTCATTGTGCATCATGGGAAAAACATCTAAATGGATTAATCTATTGTAAAAAATTATTGTTGATCAATTTTTGGTCAATTGTGTAATTGTCTTAGGTAAAATGGTGAGGGCAGACACAAAGAAGCTTACAGACAGTGCAAAAATAAATAGATTCACACATTGTCATGACATACTGTAAATAATGTACCATATGATACAATAGGTATTCTGTTCTTTTATACCAACATAATAATAGCTTCTAAAAAATTACCCTGATTACTTTCATTATGTACAGCAGCAAGGTGACAAACTGATCTGATTTGTCACTGCTAGTTGAAATGTACTAATTTGCCACAAAATTCCCCCTGCAGTTCCTCCACAGAACCTAACGAGAACTGAAGGATCCCTGGTTGAAGACCCTTCTCATAGATTAACTGGGTGTAATCTCTCCACCCATTGTGCTCCAGTCCCGCCTCTCCACTCACAGTTGAGGTTGATGGTGATGGTGTCTGACTTCTTCTGTTTGATCTGGTCTCCTGGCATGCTGTACTCCACAGTGCACTGGAACACAGAGTCCTTGTCGGCCTTGGTGGGCTGCATGTACAGTTTGCTCTGGATAGTGAAGAGACCAGAGGCCTCCTTCACCACTGAGGGAATCATGTAGGTCTCTGACAAAGAGGAGGGACAGAGGACAGACAAACATTTGTTAAGATGTATGACTTCAAATGATCAACTGATTGAAGGACTGCAGAACACACACACAGATTGTCCTCCACTCTGTGTAGCATCTGAGATCAGACTGAATTTTTATTGTGAGTGAGCTAGAGCACACATACTCTCTTTCCTGTCCTTGACTTCAGGTAGGGGCTGGTCATCCTTGAACCAGATAATTCTTGGCTGGGGATGTCCATTTGCTGCCTCACAGGTACCAATCTGATACACATAGATGAATGCAGGAAGTGCAAAAGATAAATGGATAAATGACAGTAATTGCATATCTTTGAAATTATACAAAAACAGGAAATGTGTAAACACACCTCAGAGCTGATAGTCTCTCCCACAGAAATGGCCTGAGCTGATGGTTTTGTGAGTACTGGCTTCTCAGGGGCAACTGAGACAAAAAACAGGAAGGGTAGAAATCATTATTATGATTCACGAGAAGGAAAACCTTCAAGGTTAGCGCTTAGACATGCACTGCACTTCCATATATGCAGCTCAACCAGAGACGTTAGAAGGGAGGACTTTGGTTCAGCCTACGTGCCGGCTGACCTTGTTAATTAAGTCAAGCAGTAAATATCCTGCCACACATTATTCCCTTGTGACCTGGTTCATATGAGCTGATAAGGGTCAAATCACAAAAAAACACTCACCCCCCTCACTCACACACACACACAACCACAGGTTCTCTCTTATTTCTCTGCTTTATTCCCTAGCTTACTTGTTCACATGCAAGGTCATCTTATCACTGCCTGCAGCTGTTGACTTCTTATAAAAATAAACAGTAGAGGGGTATTTCACTCTCTGTCTCACTCAATCAATTCTTTGTTTTCATTTTCTTGTGTTACACTGCTCTCAAAACTGCTGTAGCATTTTAAAACCCATTCCCTCTCCACTCCACATACTGTGCAGTGCTGTCTGCTGTATGTAAGCACAGTCATTTACATGCACAGTGAGGACTTATTAACATTCAAAAGCAGGTTTCTTCACCCAGGACACTCTGAACATGACAAAAACTCTCTTACAGTCTCTTATATTCAGTCTAATTATGTTTTTAGCTTTAAATGAAAATGTTAAATGTGAAGGGAGTTAAGACAATAGAGGACAGTGGAAGCGAGGGATTGTTTTAACTCTCTCAAAGTGTGCTTTTGCTCAGCAGACATACTGTTTACTCTCTACTGTAAGCCTGCAGAGAGAGAGAGAAACCAGGCTATCACTGCTGCAGCTCAACCCTCAGGAGACCTCATAAGTCAGTCCTATTAAGTTAAGGCAGGACAGGACGCTATAATTCATCCCCCAATGAGTCGAGTGTTCAGATGTGGACAGAGAATAATAGGTGGTTGGTGAGACAGGCTGTTTCCTTACAACTGTGGGCATTAAGTGCATCTAAAAAGGCCTTTGTCAAACAGTACTTTATTGAGGTATTGTCAAACATTGACTGGCCCATTCACAATTAATAGCACATTTTATGAGATCGCTTTAAACTGAAGGGCCACTGAGTGCATAAATGTTAATGGGTAAAAAAAACTGGTAAAGAAAGTTTTGTATCACCATTCTCACAAATTTCTCCCTCCTTACAGTGATTGATCAGTCCAATCCAAAATGCTAATTAATTCTATTCATTTTGGTGAGACTGCTAAATGCTAAAAGTATGATTGATGTCTGTTTAGGGATTTCTATGGGAGGGGCAAGGACATAGCGAGCTGCACCGGGGTCTGCCCTCAGTGCCTTGATGATAAATCTGGACTGTTATTAAGGTGAGATATATGAGACATGACAGGTGTGATTGAACTATTCATCAATTGTGTCAAGAGTGATTAGATTGTGGTTAATTGACCTCTGGGGAACTTATCAAAGGAAACTGGTAACCTCGAGCACTGGAAAAAGCTGCACACAGTCCTACATGGGATGAAAAAATGTTAGCTGAATTCTGCTCAGTTCTTGACAGATGTAGATGATTGTGACAAATCAATACGATACTATCTTTCTATAAATAGGTTTTTCATGGGATTAAGTTAAGCAGGTGCGAAATGCAATAAGCAAATTACATTACATGCATTAGGTACAATTAAGCCACTTATAAATCAAAGTATGCATGAGCACACACACAGATCTGATTAAAGTCATAAACCTTTAGTGGCAGTGACAAATCAAGTCATAAATTCCACACATCAACAACTGATGGGAAAGTGTGTGTGTCTGGGTAGAAGAGGGGGATGTTTTCCTTTAAAAAGGTCATGCTGAGGTCATATAAAAGGCCAAAGTGCCCTGGCTGACTCACAGAAGACTTTAAGATTAGTGGAGGCTTCTGCGACCCCAGCAGGGCCAGCGGTGACCTGGCAGAAGAACTGAAGCTCATCTGAGGGTTGAACGGAAGTGATGGTCAAGGTGAAGTCTTCTCCGATAGTGACGCGGCCAGTCAGAGGGGTGCCCTCGTCGCTTTTCCCCTCACCACCCTGAGAGCGGAACGCCACACGCTTCCTGGTTCCCTGCTCCTCCTGAATAGTCAGAGAGACAGAGAAGGACGAGGATTTTACGGGCATATTTCTTTATTTCTTTATATTTTGATGATTGGGTGATTTTACTATTTTTATTTTATCATTGTGTCATTTTATTCTTATTTATTTAATCTGTGCATGTGAAATGGACCACTGCAATGCAACAATTTCCCACAATACTTGGAAATTACTTACAATGTACCATTCGACGACAGTGTTGGTCGATGGTGGCGAGACAGTATATGTGCAGGGCAGTTTGGCAACCTCTCCTTTTAACACTTCCACATTAGGAGCCACCTTCACAGTCACAGCTCCACTGCATACTGTGGAGAAAAACAGACAGAGAGAAAAAAATGTGATTGAGGACTTCTGATCAGAGGGATTTGTTAACAATACAGATTTGAGGAACGTATATAAGTTTTTAATTTCAAGTCAAATCCCTTTTGTTTATATGGCCCAGAATCACACATTTATTTCAGCATGCTTAGACCCAAAATGGAAAAAAGCTTTTATAATGATGAAGAATTGCTAAAAATGAATGAGGTTGGACATATATAGTGGCTGACAGCACAAGATAAAGAACTTTGGTGAATCCCTACTTTATTGAAACCTTTATGACTCACAGCAACATCAGAGGGTTTCACTGACAGTACAGCATTATGACATGTTTTAGAAAATTATAGCATGATATGTATGGTAACAATTAAAATCGCGATGACAGTAAACTTCAGTACTGCACACTGCCTACTGAAAAAGGACAGGAAATGAGGACATACAGAATGAAGAAGGAAAGACAAATAATAAAACCACAATGACTCTCCATGTTATTAGATTGAAAGCCTGAGTGTTTGTTTAATACCCTCAGGGCTTCCGAGTGCTCAAACACTGTTACGAGAACCAGGGACAGCCGCATGGCGTCCGTGAGGGACTTTATCAGCAGTGGAGCACGCCTTTTCCTGCAATGCCTTGGGCAGTTCACACTCATCACTCGACGCACATGCATTACATACACAAGCAGCAACAGGAGGCTGGGGTCTGTGATTACCCCGTGTGCTATTAGTCATGGCGCCTCCCCCTCTGGAAACTCATGTACACAGACACACATTTCACGCAATACAATGTTCGCCCACACAGACACAGACATGCACACACAGACACATGAAATACAGTAAACAGACACACAGTTATAAGGCTCCGGAGATGACAACTGACACCAGGCCAATGCCAGAGTGACGGGCCACACGTACACAGGCTTTAACTGTACCTCACCCTTGACACAAAAAAACATAAATCTTCTACATGAAATAGATGTTATCTTAAAGGAATATTCCACCTGAAATTTATCAGATTAGATTGACAGGGATTACAGCATTTCTACTGACAACAGAAAGTCCAGCCTGAACAGGTGGCTAAAATAGCTAAATACACTACTTCCATGTTGTGTTACTGCCAGCTCATTGCTATAAAGTGCTGCCTGTAGCATTTTAGTGATTTGTTAGCAAAACAAGGTTTATTTGGAACACACAGTATTTAGATCAATAGCAGAGAAGTGGATTCTGCTGAAGGAGTGGTTTGTGAAGTTTCTACAGACTTTTTCATTGGAGGATGTGAATCTGAACAGGCTACAGCAGCTGTTTCCCTGCAAAGGTAGCAAGCAACAGGTAACTATATTCCCTTAAAGGTGTATGAACAGCAGTAAAAAACTGTTAAGGGATCCTGAGGGAAGCTAGGAGGCCCTCGTGACTGGCACCGTCAGTGTTCTCCATTGAATAGAAACATTAGGATGCACACAGTGTCCTAGATCTCAATGGCAGAGTATGCAGCTAGAGCACATGATGAACCCAAACTGGTTCCTGTGGGGATAGGGAACACCATAGCTCTCTAAACTCTCTGTGCATCTACCTATGGAGAAACAATGTGACAAAGAGGTTGCAATAGAAGAAGGGAGGGGTTGGAAATGTGGGAGGGGATGGAGGATGGAGAGCTGGGAGAAGGGAAGGAGCTGCATTTCTGCTAATGAAATCACTGCAGCACATGCAGTGTTGTAAATTGTAAGGTACAGTAATACATGAAAGCAAGGGAGTTCACTGTGATGTGAGTGTGAGGAAACAAAGGACAACAGCAAAGAAAGGACTATGTTATTTAAGTGACTGGGGTTAAACTGCCAAATCAATGCAACTAAATCAACATATGGAAAGCATATTTCATAGTCTATCCTATTATATATGCATGTACAATGTGCCATACCTATATGAAATATGGTGTTTCTTAGGCATACTTAGAATTAATTGAAATGCCAGTAAAGATACAGTAAATTCACAGAAAAGTGTTTTTACAGAGTAAATAAGCAATGCTTTCAGTAAAACAAACACTCCACAACATTCCCAAAAAGTCCTTCTATACTGTAGTATCATTAAAAAGTCAGAGGTTTACACTCTAATTAATATTCATAATATTGGACATTCATGTTGCTAATGAACAACCCATACCCATACCCTGCATGATAACATAAATTAATCATGTTGTCAATTTCTGGACAACAAAATCTACACTTGAGTAATTTATTCCTTGAGAGAAACTGCCAAGAGTGGGGAGGATGGACTTCTGGGAATCATAGTTGTTTGACAGGCTAGTTTTAATAACAGGGCAGAGAAACGCAGACGGGGAAGATGAAAGAGTGTTTGCTAAAAACGTCTAAAGAGAGATGAGAGTAGCTGAGGGATGGCCACCTTGTTATCACTGTGCTGTGAAAAAGAGAGGGAGCGAAGGATGGAGGGAAGAGAGGACGGAGAGTGTGTACAGAGGAGATAATAGGGAGAGCTGTCAAAAATACACACCGTGGTTGGTTAGTGTTGTGTGTGTGAGTGTTAGTGAGAGACATTCCATCAGGGGCAGATGCTGTGATTCCCCATGACCCACAAACCACATGGAGGTCAAAGGTCAGTCAAGTGTTGACATTTGATGAAAGGATCTCATGTCCCTCTCCACTGTTGTTTTCTATCACTTCCTCTTCATTTACTTTTTCCACTTCCTTGTCTCTATTTTTTATCCTGCCTCCTTATGCATTTCTTTTTTTTTGCCATCTCCATCCCTATCCACCATCCCACTCCCTCATTAAATATTTTGTTCTACCAGCTCAGTAGCTCTCAAGTGAACCAACATTAATTTTACAAACCGAGTCTCGTGTTCTGAGTTTGTTAGAGGGATGCAGCCCAAAAGAAAAATCCTCCTCTGTTTCTGCGCCAACACAAACAGGGAGCCAGACAAGCAAACACACAAGAATGTGTGAGTAAACCAAGTGCTGTGCTTTTAGGCAGCACTCAGGATTTAAGAGTCCCGTTAAGTGGTGCATGGGAAAAACACACACTCACACACATACCACATTAAATCAAGTGACTTAATGGCACATGCACAGCAACCCCAAATCTTAACTTGGTTTCTCAAGTTATTTGCCTTCAGAAAAACACATGTAAACTCTAAATCTTCAGAGTAAGCTTATAAAATGTTTGTGAGAAATCTAGCCATGAGTTGCTACAATATTACTGGTTACTGTGGCCATGTTAATATCTAAGTCTGTAAATTTTCAGTGAATTGTGTGAGTACAATTTTCTATTATAGTTTGAATCAGATAGCTGGTGTCTCCACCTTTTCTTAGACCTTTCTATCACATGATGATGATTATATTCTGTGTTCTGGTTTACCAACAACAATGTGAATCTATCCTGTGGTATTAATGGTGCATGCTAACAAGTGTAACCAAAACAATCAGATATGATATTGCTCTACTGGTCAACGTGGTTGATGAGTGGTTTTTACACTAGCCTGAGCAACATTAAGTGACAGGAAAATTAAAACATTATTACAGGTCTCAGCTATACTTTATTGCTAACATGCCAAAATGGTCAGACTCGCAGTACCACTAGAGGGGCTGTAGACTCTTAGACTATATGTTACAAAACTACGACATAAATAAACGCAATGCAGCTGATTAAGCCATATTTATTTGTATGTAAGGTGAGCAATCATATATTGATCTGCCATCTTCTAACTTTTAGCTGTGCAAGTCACACACTGCTGATCACATTCAGTGATTCTTGTGTCACTGACGTAATGGAATAAAATTACATGTTAAATTGCTCTCTTTCTCCTACTCTAGCCCTCCTTATCTCTCATTTGATTTCACTATGTGTCTTACTCTCACCCTTTTCTCTCTTTCACAAACATCTTTTGGTGTCATTCGCAATATGTTTTGGTCCAGAGTGATCAATCAGGTCACTGCTCTGTGTTCCACGCACATGGCAGCTGGACAGACAGAGACAGGCAATTAAAACATAATTAGGGAGTCCTCTGTCCAATCTGAGCCTAGAGCAGTGTATGCGTGTGTGCAAGAGTGTTTGTGTATTTAGAGGCACAAGCTGTTGGCTGTCACTGTGTATGTGAGTGTGAGTGAGAGGGAGAGAAAGAAAGAGAGTGGTGGGGGCTTGTTGGATGGGAGGTGGGGGGGAGGGCAGGGCCAGCTACATGGGGGTCTCGTTAGCTGACGCAGGCCAGCTAATCGGATTTAGCCAAAGAGAGGGAAAGTGTGTGTGAGGTGGTGTGTGATGGGGTGCATGACCGGGTAAAAAGACAGATGGGAACGAGACGGTCAGACTGTGACCTGTACACACACACACACACACACACCCAAACACACCCACACACTACTACAGTATATATATATAATGCATGTGAAATTTATGAGCAACCGAATCACCCCAAAAAGCTATGGTTAAGTACAGTGTGTGTAGAAAAAAAAACATCTAAGTCTGCTTTCAAAGCAGCGCAGCTGAGTGTAGGAGACCCACAGTAGTTGTGTCAATCCCACATCTACTGAAAAGTTAATGTGAAACCATCCTTAATACTCTGTGTGTCTGTCTGCTTTTGCCTTTTTCTCTGCCTCCATCTCTTTCACACACACACACACACACACACGCACACACACACACGAGTGGGTGCCCCTCATTATGAAAAACACCAGCTGGATCCTCTTTCTCCTGTCCTCCTTTTCCTTTCACTCTTGTTCTCCCCTCACCTACTGCTGTATTCTGGACATCAAACCAGGAGCCTCTGTCTCTCCCTGACTCCTCCTTTTATCCCTCGTTCTCAAAGAGCATTTTTTAATGCCCAATGCACAAACTTGCTGGTGTGTCTTGTCTGTGCATGTGTGTGTTTGAAAGGAAGAGAAGAGAAAGGCAGAAGAAAGATGGTAAAAGAAAGGCAAAAAGAAAATAAGAAAAGATGGGCATAGGGAGAGTAAGAAGACGAAAGGGAACCAAAGATGACATGTTTGTGCAAACCAAGCCTTACTTACACCAGTGTCACCTAACTAGAGCCTCTTTATGAAACCACCATGAATCTCCTTTTACCGATAGTACCTGCTTGTCTCCCTGCTAACCCAAACAGCACTTGGCTGTCAAGTGACGGATCTCCTGTGTGAGGCAGTCTGCTGTATGCACCAGGATGATGGTACTAGGGGCTCAGGAGGAGTGTGCTAGATTACATGTCTGCATGTGTCAAAGAGACAGAGCATAAAGATCTGCACCAGTGGCAAGACGAGGAGTGTACGGAAGACTTGATCTATGAAGTGAGAGAAGCTGAGAAGCACAAGACGAGGGCAACGCAGTACCTGCTGGACGAGGAATGTCAGGGAGTGTGCATGTACCTGTGTATGTGTGTGTGTGGTCCAGAACATCCCTGGCCTCTAACAGGATTAGTGTGTTTGAATGTTGGCAAAGCAAACAGCGTCCTGCTGCAGATGAGACACCCTCAATGTCACGAGGACTGAGTCACATACAACATGAGGTCACAGAAAAAAAGCATGTAACAATAACTTCCACTTTTTATTCATCACTTTCCACTGATCAGCACTGTCTCCAGTATGTTTACAATTATTTCTCAATCTCCTTAATGTTGCCTTTTCCAGCAGCCCTGCTGACATCTCAGGCTAAAATTATTCTTGAATAATCTGTGATGACGGTGTACCAACTGAGACTACATGTACAGGTCAGTACAGTAGTAAAGATAATGGCTGCACCTATTCATAGTTAACATTAGATCTGTATGGATTAGTTGATTATTGTGATAATCAATAAATAATTTGAGTCTGTTTTCAAGCATAAACACATTTGGTTGGGCAAAAGCAATTTGGAGACATCACTTTTGGTTTCAAAATGCCAACTCACTAAATTATTATGGACATTTTTCATAATTTTCTAATGTTTTACAGACCAAACTATAAACTAAATTAATGGTTGCATCAAGAAAATAATCAGTTGATCACTTGATAATGAAAATAATCTTTAGTTGCAGGCCAAGATAACATGCACCTAATATACATCTCTAATATCTAACTACACATCAGGGCTACGGCATCTATATTGCACAGAGACCTGGAGCTATAACTTGTCAGCTTGTAATCTGTTGCTTTTCAGTAATAGTGGAAGGATCTTGTGAATCTACAGCTGGCCACAGCTCTGTGGTATCAATAGATGAAGCCATATGATATTGGTCTACTGATCAACTTTTTGTAAAGGGATGTTGACACAAATCAAAATGAGTGGTTTTTACACTAGTCTGAGCAACATTAAGTGACGGAAAAATTAGGACATTATTAAGTATGTCTTTTGAGCAATAATGTATTCACCTGCCAGCTACTAACTTCTAGCTGTGCAAGTCACACACTACTGCTCACATGCACTTCCTGTGGAAAGATAGAAACATCTGTGTGTTACTCACATTCTGACATAATGAGATAAAATTAAAAAGAAAATTGCTCTCTTTCTCCTCCTCTAGCCCTGCTTATCTCTCATTTGATTTCACTATCTCTCTTACTCTCACCCTTTCTTTCACAAACATCTTCTGGTGTGTCAGTGCTTACATTAGTCTGCCTGCACTGCTAAAAGGGAATGGTTTGTACTCCTCTGTAAATTCAGTTTGTGCAGTGACATTCGTTTTGGCAGACAAACTCAATGCATCTGAGAAATTTGCCCAAGAGGACCAGCTGTAATGTGGAAAAATAAACACAGAAAGGCTCAAGAGAGGTTGGACAAATACAAAAGAAGGTGTTTATTAATGTGAATAAAGTTACTATATGTTTTTCACTGCTGGAGACATAAAAAGTTAGGTTTGTACAATTCTGGTGAAGCAAGAAGAAGAGTATAATTTATTTTTTGTTCTGGTTTGAATAGCTGCCCGTTTGAATTGAATAAATGCATATATACACACTGTATGATGTATATGTATTATTGTGGGAGTGTATGTGTGTGTATGTGGGAGTGTATGTGTGCGTATGTGTGTGTGTGTGTGTGTTAGGGGCAGGCTCGATCAGACTGCCAATGTCGGGGTGGTTCCATGTAAGGCCTGGAGTCCGTCAGTGCCTGACTGATGAGACAAGAACAGGTGCAGTGTAGAAAGAGCAGCTGCTGCAAAACTCACACATACACACTCTCTCTCTCTCTCACACACACACACACCAACAATGAATGCCACATAGAGAGGGCAAGGGAGAGAGTGAGAAAGACACAGTGAGACAAACAGAACTACAGAGATGACAGACAAGAACAGAGAGGAAGTTTCACAACTGGCCAGAATAGAGACCCAAACAGTTATAGAAGTAAAACTTTTAGCAGCCAAGGAGACAATAAATAAAAACACACACAAAGCCAGACAGAAATAGATACAGTATACACTCACTGTCTGTCTCTGTGGAAACTTCTAATGGTAAATGAATCCATATTGGAGCCATGGACAACCGACTAAGTGCTGCAATGTTTGTTGGTGTCCTGCTAAGTGTTGACCTTTGAGAGGGAAGCATGCTAATGCTAATTAGAATCCCACTGTCATTTCCTATATTCATAGGGTTGGATTTCACAGAGAGAAATGGCCAGAAAGAGAGAGGGAGGAGGAGGAAGAGAAGAAGACAGGAAAAGGAATAGGCAATACATGAGTAGTTATGTGCAGTTATGTGCCAGGAATAGCCACAAATTCATCTGACATTGGTTTAATTCTAGAAAGTAACCACATCCTGTTGCAAAGGTTATGACAGTTTCATTCCCACTGTATTATGAGCCACTTCATTGGCAGCGTGATGAAACATCTAATATCCTGTCACAATAAAAGTCTGATCCTGCAGAGTACATTTAGTGCCTCTGTACACATATCTTTCAATTCAATTCAATATATTCTGAGCAATGCAAACAATACAAATTACAATGTTCTGCTTCATCACAGGAGCTGATTTAGTCATGAGTTCATTCTTCACAAAGTCCCCAAACCAGTGTGAATAATCATAATGGATTCCTGGTTGACCTTTCTACAGACATGGGTGATTGTGCATGCACAGTGACTGCTGTTCACTCTTTGTATGGACTTTTTGTATTTGCTGTTGTGACTTGATTTGCTCACAATGTTCCATGACAACGAAATTTCCCCAAGTGAGACTGATGAGGTATTTCATTCGAGAGTCAAGGAGTCCCTGATAAACTGTTCTGAAGACAAATTCATGTACATTTGTTTTATTTGCCTAATAAAATAAGTTGCATCTTCACCAAACACAGAGCTTTAAGTTAAAATAAACTTTCAATAACTTCAGTCAGCCAGGGTTTGACTCTAATGAACTTCACAAGGAACCCCTGATAAAACTTTTTAAAGGATTTTTTGCCCAATATTGCATGGATGACAGCACTCTAAAGTAGCAATTACAGCAATCAGAGAATCACACAAGAGTCCTGTAAATCTGCTCTGACTGTTCAGAGGCCAGTCAAGAGCTTCTGCAGTTATAACTCCAAGTTGATAGCCTAGCTCTATTGTGCTTCAAAGATTGTATCTGTGACTCTAATTGGAGTCAAACACAATAAAATCTTTGGTGCTCATATTTCACTGCTGGGTGAAACGGGTGCACCTCCGTTGTTTTTAATGTCTGTGTGTTTCATGAGGGTTATGTGTGATATCTGTATGTGTTACAGCAAGGAGGGGGTCTTGATTAACGGTTAAGATAGAGAGTGCAGATGCCGCACTCTAAACCCTTTCGCCACAATTACAGGATATGGAGGGGCCTGTCTGTCTTGCCTGTCTGGGCTTGTATCGATGTAAAATTCAGATGTAAAATTCACACCTGGGACCCCGCGGCAACGCATACTCACGCAAATGTTGAGGTTGCAGCTGGTTGTGGAGGTCATCTGAGTCTAGCAGAGGAGAGTGTGTTTTACCACTTTGTTTTTTTATTGGCACTAAAACTACCAGTTACTGTGTGTCTGTAATAGAGAAGAGAGAGGAAATGGGGCAAAGGAAAGACTGTAAGGGGAAAACAGATTTTATTAGATATTAGATACGAATCCTGTAACCTTTTATTATTCTGTTCTCAGTTCTCTACAGTTTTTCTATTAGCTCCATTTGTCTGTTCAGTCAGATTTCAGTCTTATGGTTCTGATATCAGTGTTCTTGCTTGGAATCTGATCTTTCTTTCGTGTTTGATTTGTACAGCTAGCCTTGAAGGAAGCTGATGCGATTACCACTTAGAACAGGTTTAACTTAATTTGGGATTGATAAGCTGGACCTTTAAAATGAGTAAGGAGGTACAGAGGACAGAGACAGAGGGAGGGAACAAAGACATGAGTTTAGAAGAGGTCTGATGTTCCCAGGGACTTGACGTTGATCTAATGCAGCTGAGTCAAACATAAGGCTATTAGCAACTACGCATCAGTCTTCTCCACTGCCATAAACGCAACAATATTAGCATCTGTGCATCCTACTTGGTGCAATAAAATGCAGAGCCTCAAGTCATCGCAAAGTTCAATGACTCGGCAAATGATATCTGCCAGCCAAAGCAGAGTGTGTGAACTCCTTTTTGTATGAAAATGTGTGTTGTGTTCAAGTAGGGGGCAGAGAGGTAACATCACAGTGTGTGCAGTTGTGACAAATAAATCACAGCTTTACTGGTGTGTGTGTTGTGTCATCTCATGGCAGTTTAGGGGCTCAAGACAAACACTGTGAAGTGGGCTACAAGGTCGGCCCCTCACATGCTCTTTTGTCGACTGGGGGATTCCCCCTCGCCGGTCCTGTCGTCCCAGCAACGGGGTGAGAAGTCAACCCCATTCAAACACAAGAGGTCTGGAGCTGTGTGGTCGATGAGTGCATTTCTGTAGGTGCGAGTGCGGGTGCAGGGACGAGAGTGGGTGTGTTTGTCCTCTTCGAACATGAGCTAGTGAGTCAGGAGGAGAAAATGAGGACAAGGATAGATGGTAGGGAGCAAGGAGGAGAAAAAACACAAAGAAAAACGGAGACAGAGTGCACAAGCAGAATACAAATTCGCCGAGCTGACATTGCAGTCTTCCACCCCATTCTACAGAAAGCCACAGTTTGAAAAAAATAAAACAAAGCCGAGATGTCTTATAAAGAGATTATAAATAGAGCTATGAATACATGAGTCTTGTGAGTTTTAGTGCTGTGTAAGTGGTTCTGCAAAAGTCACTTTGATATATTGTCTCACTGATAAACCTAAGGATTCTCAGAGTGCCCTTCCCCATTAGAGTTAGCTGAGTAAAACTGAACTCATCTCTCACACAGAATATCTAAGCCATTTATAAAGCTAATATCTTTTAGCTGACACAATCTGGTGCCATTATATGTGACTCCATTAACAGTGAGTTAGCACGACAATAGCCAGTGTCTTGCTCCTATTAGAGCTCACATTTGGGTCTTAATACAGTGTTGGTAACAAAGGGGGGGAAAAAGCAAGGCCACAGCGGTGAATGACATGGAAGATCGGTTAAAAATATCAAGTAGAATTTCATTACTTTTTGAATCAAAGAGCACAAAACAGAGAGGGTCCACCAATTACCGCAGTATGTTTCCTGCTGGCTGCCTTTCATTTTCAGGAGGAACTCAATTTAGGGTGTGTGTGTGTGTGTATGAGACAGAGAGAGAGAGTGAGTGAGTCTCCTGATCGACTGAGAGAAAACCCAATCAGTGGATGTCACTAAAGGGGCAGAGATGAGAAAAGGTGTTAATATTTAATGTTTCGGGGGCCCCGAATCTGGGCCTCCTTTCCCTCATCTCCCTCTTCCTTCCATCCCTCTCGCCTCAGGCACTCCAATTAACACACCATGTCCTTTTCTTCCCCCTCTCTCCCAGTATTTCTCGCTTTTCCCTCCTTCCTTGAAACACAGCCCCTGGCGAAAAATAAAATTTAGAAACAGGAAAAGAGACGAGGCAGGAATGGAGGGATAGGCATGGAAAAAAAAGGAGAGTTTGACTGGGATTGTGCTAGGCAGCGTGACACAAAGTTTGGACGAGAAGAAGTTAAGAAGGCTAGAGGGTCTCAAAGAAGAGAACAAGAAGACACAGGAGAGGACTGATGCAAATGTAAGAGTGAGCATAAAACCAGAGAAAAGAAAGTTTGCACAGAAGCTCTTATATACAGAGGAGTTAAAACTGAAGCAAAGGAGAAGGAGAAAGATGAAGTGAGGGAAGGAGAGGGTCCCCCGTGTGTCTTCAATTCCCCCCAGCCTCTACCTATTTATCAAGGTAAATGACTCACTTTAATGGCCCAGAATGATATGCAGTGTTTGGCAGAGGCAATCTACTTGCATATGTTGCCGCTAATGTTGCTGGCGTCCATAATAGGGTATCCTAATGAGGTGCATTCAATGATGAGTGAGGTAGCAGAGATTATAAATTCCTATCAGGACCCCATGAGAGCAGGGGCAGCCTTGAAAGGATAATGGATGAAAGAAAGGCTGTGTTCATACGTAAGGTTCTACATGTTGAACTGGATTTTGACAAAAGGAGATTTAGCATTGCACTTACAGCACAATAATGTTGGGTGACTTTAGAGATAGAGTTAAAAAGAAAAGGTCAAAAATGAAGCAATGTGTCCAAACTTTTACTTCCTGGCAAGAGTCAAACTCCATAAATGCTGGCTCCTACATTTCCCATAAATCTAACCTATAACATCTTTTGTTAAGGCCCATTTATGCTTCATTGTTAGGGGCTAGGCCATAACTTACAACAGCTATGTGCACTGCATGCATAGACTTGGAGGTTATGCTGTGGGCTGACGTGTGCCTGGACCAAAATGTAACTACACATTGAGGCAATGGTACCAACACAGAAACTATGTGAATACTGATTAGTCAAGGGGTGTGTTTAACTCCCATGCACTTCCAGTTTTGTGGTGAGCATTAGTGAGTAATTTTTTCTTATCTTGCGAGAACTGAGGAAAATCTGATTGAAGAAGTTTGCAGACACTGACATGGTAGTTAATGCACATTAGTAAGCATTACTCCATTTCTCTGAGCAGTGGCACCTCAATGATTTGTTTAAAAAAGTCCTCATGTTCCAGTTTCAGTGTATATAGGGGTACCACTGACAAAGAATGATGGAAAGAGAGAAAGAAAAAAGAGGCAGGCCCTTGAGGGAGATTGTCCTCAAGATTCACTGTCCTTCCCTTCTGATTTTTATCAAAGGCAAAACTCACATGGCAACTCCATGTTGCTTTGGATTAGAGACAACAAAACAGTGCAGAACAGGGTCACCACTGTTGTGTCAATGGATATCACTTAACAGAGGTTACTTAGGACAAAAACGTGTGTTATCTCCTGCAGCAATTCTTGTGACATTGGACTTGATTTGAGCAAATAAGAAATACTAGCAACCTGTCTGAGACTTGACTGGTAGGTATTTTATTTTCTATGACAAACCGTCTGCACTACTCTCCCTTCACTGCCATTACTAATTGTTTTATGTTTTCAAAATGAAAACTTATTGACACCTCTGTCTTTTACTGTCAGGACAGATTGTCAGAGGGAGGAGAGAGAGAGGAAGAGGAGAAAGGCTGACTCAGAGTATAAATAAGGGGAGAGACATTAAGACTACAGCTAATCTCACTAAAAGGGTTAGGACAAAGTGCTGCCGCCTCTGCCGTCTCTCTCGTTTCCCTTCTCCCTCTATCCTTGAATCAATTCATTCTGCAAGTCATTTCCTAGCATACTGTGTAGAAAAATACTCAGCGTAAGGTAGCTCTTCTGGCCATTTGCTGTTATAACCCCCCCATTGGAGCATGTCCATTAAAGTGTTTGTATGTGTGTGTGTGTGACTTTAAGAATACACTACCTTAGGGTGTATGTGTGAAAAAAAACAAACAATCCCAGATGCTTTTGTTCGAGACGGGAAATAAGATTTGAGATAAGTTGTAAGGTGAGGAAGAGGTGAAAGCAGGCCAACACGTCTCTCTGCAGGTTTCAGATTTCTGTTCTAGACCCTACTACCAAAGAGAGAGAGACACACACACACACACACACACACACACACAGAAACACACATTAAATCCATAGACTTTAATAGGCTGTCTTGCCAACCCATGTGTATTTTAATACAGATGGGTCTAGGGATGGATGTCTCAAGTTCTATTTACAGTAGCCTATTTACAGTATGATTACTGTTACATTCACAAACAGAGCGAAACACACGCACAAACACAGCTGCCTGGCCTTCATATCTCAACAGCTCAGTACCTCAAACACACGTTCCCTCTGCCACCTTTTTTTCCTCCAGCAGTCATCTCATGCTGATTTGTAGCACCCAGGTGTTTCGTTAGCCTGAGAAAGGGTCTGTTCCTGGGTGGATGGGTGCACAAGGTGAGGTAAACAAAGAGAGGGTAACAGAGGGTCTATGGGTAAATAACACTGAGACCAGGGCTTAATTTGTGCCGTATCCTGCCAGAACAGGATCTGAGACTTCCCAAATTGGGACCAGTGCCCAGTTGATCCGGATCCGGCACCTCCACTGTCACTATCTAAGCTTTTCAGAAATGGTCTCCAGAGAGGATGAGTCCAAAAATGCGGGCCAGCATTTGAGTTTGACTGCATTAAAACACAAAATATGTGGTCATGGAGGTCACCAGGGGACATAGCAGCAGTTTACGCAGCTGATCAGACTAACTGTCCCACTCTTTACCAGATGTTGGCTGTGATCACAGTTTTGTTGTTTGCCAAGAGAAAAAAAATATGAGGAACGATTTACCATTTTCCTCTTGATTTAACATTTTCGCACGGATTAAAAGTGATGAGAGAATGTCTGGCTTTTCCACATTTGCTTGGTGACAAGGCTCTTGTTTGCATGTTTTTTTTTTTGCTTCACTTTAGCAAAATCACTGTCCGCATTTCCCCTCTGATGCACCCTCTTTTCCTGTCTTTTTTCTGCTCTATCTTATCTCCTATTCTCCCTCTCTGTAGGAGTGCTGAGTAGCACTCTGCCCATCTCATTTAGAAACAGCCCTCCCTTCACTTCTAATGAGCCTTCATTTTGGCAGAAGAGGGAGAAAAGCCAGAGAGAGGAACACCATTTCCACTACTTCAGCTGACAGCAGTTCCCTCTTAAAGCCCTCTTCTAATACCCACATGGGACTGCACAAGAGCGCTGGAATAGGGAGAAAATGGTGGAACAAATGGATAGCTACTCTCCCTATTAGCCTCCATTATCCGCAAGCATCATTTCATAACTAGCAACTAACAAGGCTTCTGTGTATGCGCCCGTGCCCCTGTTGTGTGTTTGAATGTGTGCCTTGGCTGGGTTAGGATACACAAATCTGGTGTGGACAGCTCAGAAACCAGAGAGAATTGCCCCTCTTTGTGCCCGAGCTGAAATACGAGAGCGCTTGCTGAATAAAGGGGGTCTTATAAGGGGGCGAGGGCACTCCTTAGGGGGCCAGTCATCCGGGCGTGACAAGCCAGTACCGCTGTAATGAGATAACAGGCCACTGGAGTACGCGTAGATTCATTCCTCCTTTCTTTCCTTTCTCTACATCCATTATCCCATTGCTGTTTTCTTATCCATCCATTGCTCCATTTTTTTTTAAAAAGCGGGCCATCGTGCTCAGCAGGCCGGTAAAGCCTGTGTGTGAGGGACAGATAGAGGGATAGAGAGGAAGGGGTAAACACACTGGCGGAGATACAGATAGAGCAAACAAGAAGAAAAGGGCACAAGAGTGTGGAAATGAAAGCCTGGAAAGGAGTGTGTCTCTTTGTGTGCGCACTCCTGAAAAAAATATTAAAGTGCATGTTAACAGAAGCTTGGAAATCTTGAATTTAAACATGGCAAATGTGGAAAAAAATGGCAGAGATGGAGGGCAGGGAGTAATCAAGAGATAGAGAGACAGGGTGTATACAGCATGGGTCACTGCCTCCAGACAGGCTGGGTAAAGCCTACCTCCACTCCTCAGCCATCACAAAATTACCCCTGCACCTGCCCTCCAGCCGTACTCCCTCCCGTCTCTCCCTCCCCCCTGACCCCCTCCCGTCTTGGACAAACCGACTTCTACAGTGTTGACAATGGCAACACTCAGTGGGAGGCTGGGAGATACGGGAAATCCCAGCTAAAAGGTGAACTCATTCACTGTGTGCTAGGAATATATGACTTTCAGCTTGGCAAACTACACCCAACAAAAGAATCACCACATGTCTTTTGCCCTCTCCATAACCAGTGCTAATTCATTGCCACCAGTGACCTCCATGTGTCAGCTAAACAACAAGGTTCCAACTTATCTTTCTCACCTCTTCATACTCCCGACAGTGATTCATTCGCTTAACAAAAAAAGAAAGAAAGAAAGAAAGAAACGTTTTCACTGTGCCTTGCTCTTAAATCAGTGTTTTCTCATCGTATTTGGGTAGATTTATAGATGTGATAATTGGACAGCCAAAGCCATGATTTCATCTGAGCGACATAAGCTGTGTGCCTGCCTGGGCTATCAACACTTGCTATCCCAAAACAGCGTATAAGCCGGAGATTTAGAACGGTCTGTCTAGCCCTAAATCTGTAGTCTCCTGCCTGGCATACCTCACACACAGCAGACTCAAATACACACACACACACGCGCGCACTCACTACCTTTTGATGCTCTACCTCCCACCCCCTGTTCCTTCTTCCCTACCTACCACTCTCCCCCTCTTCTTTTTGCCTATTATGGCGGATTAACTTATAATGCTTGGATGAACTTCAGTAAGTGGGGGGTACAGAGTCACACATCAGTACACACACAATCGCTAGCTGGCTGGCTGGCTGGCTGGCAGATATGGTCACAAGCCCACTGGCACAGACACATGGGGCCTTTCTGGAGAACTGCGAGACACACGCTGACATACACACATATACAGTACATGCACATGCACATGCACACTAACACACGTTTACATACAGGAACCAGACTCCCATGCCAAAACCGAGTGAAAGGTGCAGAATCCACACCAAAGCCCATATTAATCCCCCTGATCCCTCGGAGATAGAATAATTCAGAGTTAATTACTATTCTCCTGCATTCCTCTCTTTTGTCTCCTTGATTTCTAAATCCACTGAACTCCCCCTCTCCCTCAATCAGGCAACCATTTGAATATGCTGTCTACTGTAGATTCTTCTTTGTCTCCTCTTCCACATTTATATTTGTTTTCCCTGCTGCTCCACTTGTGCCTTGGCAGACTTTTCTGCACTATGTCTTGACAGAGTAAAATGAGAGGTAAATATGGTTATGAGCCCTCTCTCCCTCTCAATTTTTCTCTCTGGGACACACACACACAAACGTACCGGTCTTGGCAGCAGCTGACACAGAGTCTGGCATTAAGATTGTGTCTTTCTGGTTGGAGTTTGGAACCACAGTGAGTTTAATTAGAGTGGAGAGGGACCACATGGCTGGCTGCCTGGCTGGTGTAAGACTGGCTGAGAGGCTGGGTACTGGAGCGAACCAGTAACAACCATACTGTAAGATGCTTAGAAAATACACCAAAAAATATTCACTCCAGTGTGCACACTGCAATGTATTTATAGCTATAGATACAGTAGCTGCACACTCATTTGTATGCAGACAACTTCCTCAAATATCTTTCTGTCTCAAACCAACAGTGTTCTTGTGCAGATAACCCATTATTCAAAAGATAAAATGCCCTTGTAGTATGGATTTAAAAGCATCCTACATCACTGCCCATGTCAAGCGGCATTATCTTTTGTGTCTCATGGTATTTTGTTGCATGTGAGGTGCATATTTTACACAGGGGAAAGAAAAAGAGAACGCGTTCCCACAAACTAGTTTCTATTTTCTGCACCAACACTTCAAGACAGGCCAGCAGATAAGCTGGAGACGAGGAGATAGCGAGGGGCAAACGCTCGCCCATACATGGGTAGGGCAAGGAGGTGGAAAAAAGCTGTGGTATGCACACGCGCATGCAGACACACACACACATATTTACACACCCAAAGTGCATATTTTAAATATCATTCAGCATATGGACAGAGCAAGCACACATATCATAACTGGCATGCTGATCATGTATTATGCACACATATTTTAACATAAACTCGGGGGAATATGAGCTCACACAAATACACATTCCAGTTGGCCAACTCCCGCCTGTGTTAACCTTCCAGCATTCCTTGCTAATCTGCACGATAATGGCACACCTGTCTTCTCCCATTCTCTATTACCTTCACAAAAATACAGCGGGGGGTTTAAAGGAGGAGCGGAGGTGGGAGGGCACACTAAACATATTCATGAACAAACAGCTGATCCATCCACTCTTTTAATTTTCTCCTTCTTTATGCATCCCTCTATCCATCTCCCCTCCCTCCCTTGATCTGTTTCTATAGGGAACAGTCAATTTTTTAAACAAGAAGAGAAGTGGTTTTGTCTTTGCTCTGGTTGGGGGTTGGGGGGCTGTATGTTACCACGGTAACAGACATAGAGGTTATTGTCATAGCTAGACAGGCATTATTGGTGAAAGTGGGAAGGACGGGGCACGAGAGGGGTTTTTCTTCGGGGGCTGGGGCAGGTCAGAGATTGGAACAGTGCAGGCCAGGGGGCGAATAACTAAAGCAGTGGGCAGGCGGGGTAGGTAGGTAGGTCACATTATTATTGATTGCCTGACATTATGTGGACAGCAGGGGAGTCCACAGAGACAGACGAATAAATTGTGGCTTGACATCAAAGTCAGGCTGCTGACATTGAGCCTGCAGGGGACAGAAGCTGCCCAAGGCTGGATTAGAGGTGGACAGATACACACAGGCACGCACAGACACAGAAATAAACAATGAGAGTGCTGTTCATCAGTTACCTGATAAAATGAAGGCTGTTAAGAGAGAAAGCTTGAAAATGAAAATGACAGAACGAAACAGGATGAAATGTCAACCGTGAATAATTTCAATTCCAAGCTCAGATTTTTTTTATGAAGCCACTTTTTTATAAATTGGACATTTTTCTGACTAAGACACCAAAAATGTCTTACTCATTTACACATCAAGGCTCACCAGAGACTTTCACAAGGTGCATTATTCCAGTCCTCATAAAATTCCAATCTGCTACCCAGTACATTTTTCACATTCATTAATGCTTCATTAAATTATTATTCATAGCTTAGATGATGATGTGATTAGAAAAGAAATGGGAGACAACAGATGAAATAATTAGGGAAATGAAGCTAAGATTTAAATATTCAACGTTCAGTCTCATTTTGAGTGATTCCAGGGACACTTGTCTTGTGACTTCACAAAGCAAAACGGAAAATATAACTGACAGGAGAACAAAGTTGTCTGAGAAGATATCTGCATGTCTGTCCAACATGACATACATATTATCCTGTTAAGGCCACGCCTGGCGCAAGCCTTTCATCTGTGGGCATCAAGCCTGACATGGAGGGCACCATCCGTCATTGTCTGCTAAGTGACTGACCGTCCTGTCTAGATGGCTATCAGCAAAGCTAACCGGAGCCTGGTGATAATATCTGGAATGTGTGAAACTTGAGAGACAAAACAACATGAGTCACAACCTGTACAGACCTGCAACTCCAGGAGATGGAAGATAGATAAGAGACACTGTGGGGCTGAGGAGGGGGGGATTCAGGTAAGGGTTGGAGAGTTTACTAGGAGAGACAGCAAAGTTAAAAACAAACAAGACAAAAACAGTGGGGTGTCATCATGAATGGAGAAAGAGACAAAGACAAGTGGTAGTTGGGTAGCAGAAGGAAAAGGGTGGAGGGAGAGGAAAAGGTGAGACAGAGTAACATGAGTGAAAACTACTCCCCACCAAGGCTTTGAGCCACCAAAGACTAGCAATCTCTTATCCTCTAACAGTAGATGTAAAAGTACAACTTCCTCTGCTCACACAGTGCTCATGTCCTGCTTTTCAGGAAGAAAAACAAAAATACTATCAACTGTTTTTCTCCTTTCCAGTGCATACCCAAGGTCACACACTGAAGGGTAACGCTGCTGGCCTGAGATCTCACACCAGATGGGACTGTGACCCTATGGGCTATGCTTCCTATTGCACCCACATGCTCACACATAGACAGACAATCATTCATCCTAATTTAAATACAGCAAATTTACACTTCTTTAAGGTCTGTGTTTCCCACTGACATTTCATCAATATTGTGGCCCCTCCATTATAGGTCAGTGACACCTTCTGCTTTCACTGGCCACTGAAACTTATTAGCAAGGCAAGCATGGCATTAAAAAAGCCAGTTTAGAAAAGGTTAGAGCTGACTTGAGCAGTCATCCACTGAAAAGATAAGTGTTTGATTTTAAATTTAAATTCAAAAAAAAAAAAAAAACTATTTTGAAAACTGATTAACTGCTTCAGTAATTAATCACACTAAATCTGTTTCCATTTGCTGGTTTTCTCCATTTGATAGCATCATTAATGGAATATATTTGGGTTTTGAACTGTTGCAGCAGATTCGCTATTTGAGTTACCATTTGAACACAATCATATCAAAAAGATCTCCTTCCATTCCCTCACATGCTTTACGCACAAATTCTTTGATGAAAACTGCTATGCCACCACACTTATGCAAGCACACAAATCAGATGTCCAGTCAAGATATCTCATAGACTCAAAGACACTAGACAATACCTCAATCCCAATAAACAGGTCAGGACAGGACAGATATGATCAAAGACTGCCGAAGAAAAAAAGATAGCCACTGAGGAGGACAAATGCATAACATATTCACCACTTTAACTCATATCAAACAGCAGTTACCATGAAATGTGTCTGTGCATGTAAACACCAGAACATATTAAAATCACATCCCATGTAAACAGTAAACCCAAAATCTTCCATCAGAAAGATTTTAACCAGAATGGAAAAATGGGTGCAGCTGCTGGCAAGAGAGGAAGGGGAAAAAAAAGTCACACCATGCCAGTGTGGCAAAACTGGCATGAAAATGCAATGGTAACCGCTAGCACACCAAGATCAAAGGAAAAATGAAGCATAAGAAAGGAGTGTGTCAGGGTGTTCTTGTATCACTTTAATCGTGGCTGCTGCATACCACAGAGGCAGACAGTATGGAGAGTGATTTGTTCCCCTCTTTTAATTAATAAAGTGTGTCCTAGAGGACCGGTACCTTCCCAAAATAGAAATCCAGTAACATCAATAGTGTCAGTGTTTGACTTTTGCCCTAAGAATCCTGTGCAGTATGCTATGTTGTAATTTTTATCAATGGCCATGTGTGCATTTTCATATATAAACACATAATGTCTGCAGGTGTAAACACCAGCACCACACCATAAAATTACAGTTACCCCAACCTCTGTTTTTACAAAAACTGTATTAAAAGAGTTGAGCATTATTCACCAAGCTATATTCTAAAATGAAACTCTGGTTTCTGTCCAAGTGGATGAATCTTCTTGAAGGTGTTTACAGGAGCAGATGGTCCAGGTAGGCGTTGGAAATGCTGGTTGTTTAGGATAATGGAGGAAATAAAACATCATATGGTGGGAAGCCAAGCAGGATGATTGTGTGTGTGTGTGTGTGTGTGTGTGTGTGTGTGTCTGTATCTGTGTGCGTGTGAGGAGGCTTCTAGAAGTTCATATGGGTGCTGAGGCTTAACTATCAGCACCTCTGATAGCCCTGGCACCATGTCATCCACCTCCTCTATTTCCAAACGTCTGGTAATAATGTAAAAACGCTGAAACATGAAGGGAGAGAAGGGAGAGAGAGCATGGATGGGTGGGTAGAGAAGGAGGTGGTGGGGAATGGTGGGGAGGTGAGGAAAAAAGGGTGGGGTTAGAGAAAGGGTAGCTGGAGGGCACTGTGAGCAAGCTAAAGATGAAAAAGAATCTACTGACCAGTATTTTTCACGTTTTTAGCCATTTTTGAAAGTGACATAAGAAGGGGAAAGCATTGAGAACATTTCACTACAATCCAACAAAAGTTGCTAGAAAGAAATAATAAATCAAAAGAGGAAAAAGAAGAAGAAAGGCATGAAATGAAATGCATCCCATATATTACTGGACATCTGTGATCCTGTGACTATTTCCATAACTGTCAACTGTGCCTTTCATTACAAGAGTGGGGGACAGAGAGAGAGAGAGGCAAGATCAAGATAAAAGCAGACACGACACTATTGAACTTGTTTCAATTAGATGAACTCAAAGGCGGCGGTGCTGCGTAGCTGGACCTCCCATCAGCATCATTCATTTATTATTCATAACACTGTGTCCAAACTCACAGGCCTGTTCATAGAAGATGATTTTTTTAACCAAATGCACAGATGACTTAGATCATGAATAAGCCGTCCAATTTACATTTCCAGACTTTTCTTTGTTTTTACATTGTGAGCAACCAATTTAGTTTTTCACAGAGAATATCCTCTGACTCGGTGTCACTAAATGTCATTTGAGAAAAGTGTGCTTTTGTAATGCCTAGGTTAGAATTACACATACACTGCGGTTGGGGGCCCTTAGGCGAATTTTGACATTCATGCTGGAGAGGGTGTTTTTTGAGAGGGGTTTGCAGCGGCAGGCAAAAGCTTGTCCACGCAGGTAAATGGCAGGAAGAGGTAGAGTGAGAGAAGAAGGGAAAGGACAAGAAGGAGAAGGGTGGGGGGTGGGGTCGGTCTGTCAAATCCTGGAGGAGGTGAGAGGTACTAAAGAAGTGTGAGCTGAGGAATGCGAAGGAGAAGTTGGCAAAGCTGACGGACAGGAGGCACGGAAACTGTCTATCATCAGCAGCGATCCAGAATTTTCCATGACTTCAGCTCTCCATCTCTGAGCAGAAAGGTAGCTGGGGGGCAGAAGAGCCAGCGCTGGATCTCCATAATGAGCTGTTAGCCACAGGCTGAGGTGGCAGCCGAGGCACCGAGACACATGGAGGTAACACTTGGAGGCAACACTCTAGCTTAGGTTTTAGCCTTGCACAAGTGAAGGCAGATGGGCTCCAAAGTCCCAGTAGATTGGGCACGTGTTCCCCTGATTAAAAAGGAATTATATACATTTTGCATACTAGCACACAGATGCTCACCGCCCTCTGTTATCATAAATCACACCAACTGTTTGCTTCATCCACAACATTTTGCAAATAAGTTGGCACATATGCGAGCTATGCCACAAAAGGTGCGCTGAGGAAAGTTTTCTATATAAAAATACAATAATCTTATTGATGCAAAGTATAGGGCTGCAGCAGGGAACTGTAGTGAGTGGCTACAATTTGCAGTCATTTTTTTGTTGAGTAGAGATACAGGAAAAGAGAACTAAAAAGTTGAGCAATAACAAAACTTGCCGGACTCAGTGACAACTCAACATGACCTCACTCGCCATTAAGAAAAGAAGGTCTAAGTAACACAGAGGTATTGGCATTACTCAAAATGATTTCTGCAATATAAACTCCTCTTTCCACCCACATGCATAATAACCTTATGTGAAAACAACCGATAACAGCCTCTGTATTTATCTGATAATTCATTCCATTTTGGATTGTGCTACACCAAAAGCCAGCTGCTGCAGACAAACAGAAGCACTGCACTGTGTCAGTGTTACTGGCTAATATGGTTTATGGGCAGACCTGTGGACCAAGCCTGGCTCAGGCTGATATGGAGGCTTGTTTCCACAGTCCAAAGCCAACCAGCCAATCATTTGGATATTGTCTCATGTTTGTACTGGAGGCTTTGGCTGCCCTCTGTGAGTCAACTGACTGATAATCCACTGCAGGGTCTCTGACCACATAGTCGAGTGGGAACAGACAGAAACAAACAAGAAATGTGAAACAGCAGAGAGAGAAATCGCATGTGCAAAATACAGAATTCGGAGAGAGCAGTAGTGAGAGGAACTGCAACAGCAGTAGTGAGAGGAGAAACTGAGACAAAGGAGAGGAAGTGGAAGAAGGTGAAAGAGTCAAAAGACTGGGAAGGGTGAGGAGACAGTGAAAGAAAAAAATGAGGACACACAAAGAGAGAGAGGTGCAGACGGTGCTGTAAGTGAACATGTGCAATACGATCTTGAGTCCATGACCGTCCAGCTGTCTCTCCTCTTTCTCAGTCCCTACCACCATTTCCTTTATGCTGCTAAATATGTTGTCCTTGCCCATGGGAGATGGCAAAGAAAGCGAAAAAGAAAGAAATGAAGAGGCACAGTCTCAGCAGGGGCAGGAGAAAGTGTTGGATGAAGGACGGGAGGTCCTGTTCTGATACTTGGATACAACCGAGGCGAGGGAGGAGAGAACAGGTGGGTAGCCACAGGAAGACAAATATGCCATTGTTTGGCTGGTATCTATGTAACCATAAGGTCCACGTCTCCTCAAACTACTCCTAGCATTTTGCATCTCTCAGTGCATGGAAGTTGAAAGTTAGCATTAGCTTGGTGTTACTGTTGCATACTGTGCTTTGACTTAGCTTGCCCCGTCATGCCGATGGTGGGCCTGGCTTTGATGGTCTCCTGAACCGTTACACCAACTGGTCCTCAATCAGCGCCAAATGGACACACATACACACACACGCAAACAGATGGGAGTGAGGTAGGGTGTGTGCGTGTGGGTGAGGGGCTACAGAAAAGGGTGTAGGGGGTGGATGGTAGAATTTTTTGGCTAGCTGCACCTTGCTAACTTCCTTGCCAAGGAGAGCAGACTCTAAGTCTGACAGCCTGGATCATATACCACCAGCTGGCAAGCTAGGAACCACAACCATGGCGACACAATATGACACAATGGAAATAGGGAAATTTTAAAAAAGAGAGGAATGAGAACAATTAGGGAAATGAAGGAGACAGTGAAAGTATTATTACATCAAAATACAGGAAATGAAAGCTGGATTTCCCAATTTTCAGTCAAAAAAAATTTACTTGGAGACATCATGTTGACGTTTAGATTCTTAAACGAGAAAGAGAGGTGGTTCTGGCCATGTGAGGCCATTCAGCATACTGGTGGGCTCTCCTAAAAGTCCAACGCTGTACCATCGCCAGCTGGTACTGCCATCGATGTGAGACTGAACACACGCACAAACACGCACCTATTTATAACCTCCGTTAAATCCGGATTCCAGTTCACATTAGGGTTGCAGTAATGTTCACATGCTCCTAACAGCCCTGACTGCTCCAAATGACGGGCGCCCACACACACAGCAAAGTCCTGTCATACACCCAGGACTAGCTCTCCCCTTTGTCACACGTGCACACACACACACACACACACACACACACACACTCTGCAGTGTTAGCTCAGTTAATTGGGGTATGCATTCCAGACACACACTAGACACACTTTAAAATACCCAGACACCCCTTCTTATGAGTATGTAGATGCACACACACACATTAAAACACCTGCATACATGCATCAATTTGTCCATGTGTGCACAATCACACACACGGTTTAAACATCAACAAGTACCACTGCTCGTCAGGCTCTCCCTTTCACTGTGCCTCAACTCCCTTCACTCCCTTCACTCTGCACCTCCTCTCCTCTCCATTCCTTTCTTTTCCTCTCCCAATCTCCCCTCTCTCTGCTGTGTGTGTAACCAGCCCAGTATTAATACCTGCATTCCAACAGCCTACAGGAATGTCTTAACAATGTAGCCTTGTTCAGGTGCAGAGGGAGAAAGACCTCACTGAAAAATACATAAAAAAGTGAGGAGTCCCAGGCCTACAGCATGTAAGAACTGAGGCACGTTATGATTTGAGATGAACGCAGTTGAGTAGAATATGCTTGGCTCTCATGCTTCTTCTAACACTTGAGGCCAAAAAAAAAAAAAAAATCATATTCATACAGATGTGGAGTATATCCGTCAAGTACTGTATACCACTTGTTAACACTCTCTTTCACACAGAGTCTACAAGTCCAGGATGCAGAGGACAGATCATACAGCTGAGCTATGCCGCTTCATTGGAGAGTGATAATTCACTATCTTACTTCACTGATTTTCAATTGTATCATATTGTAATGACAGATTCCATCATGTTGAGATTAGAGCCGCACTGATTGGGGAACTAGTCAACTATTTTTAGACATGAATTGGAGTCATTTTTAAGCAAAAATAAATAAATAAGATTATTGAACTGTTGGTCAGACAAAAAAAGATATTTGAAAATGTCAGCTTGGGTTTCAAGAATCTGTGAAGAGTATTTTCAGTATTTTCTGACATTTCATAGACCAAACAAAAGGAGAAAATAATTTGCAGATTAAATGATAATGAAAATAATAATTAGTTGCAGCCCTACAGTCCAAACTAATTATTCTAAACAAACTCCAACCAAAGTGAGTCATTGTGTGTTTTGTTTTCTAAGAGCAATTTGTTCCACTGAACATAAAATTAACTATTTTATGTCACTGGCCGTACTGTGATCCATTTCAATGTGGGAAAATATTCCTATTAATATAATGATATTGATTTGTAGACCTAAATAGAAGAGAGAGATAATGAAAAGCAGTGACATACTGAATGCTCCATCACCCTCGCCCCCATTCCTCCCTCTGCCTGTCCCCCTCTGTCAGGCCTTATTATTGAACATGTGTCCTCTCTGCCCCTGCCATTAGGCAACCCCACCCTTATGCACTGCTTTCAATGCCCAGGCACACACACAATGTGCAGCGCACACTCCTGAATCGCTAATTGACTTGGGGAGTTGGTGCATCTTTCATCATTCTCCAAGGAGACAAATCTTGAAGTGTGTATGTGTGTATGTGCATGCATGTGCCTATGTGCCTGTGTGTGAGATGTGAGTGGGGATTGGGATCAAAGGGGGTCCTCCAAGCTGGCTGTCCTAGAACTTTCAGCTGCTCTCAACACTCTGTACAGCAGCCAGGAAAGGCCTAATATCTGTCCTAACCATCATTCACGAGTGCTACCTAGACGTACAGTATGTTCGGCTGACTTCAGCTTGATAATCATTCAGAAGGAATAATTGTTAACTAAATCTAATCTTACTGCTGCAACATGCCCACCAGGGCAGAATGTAAGATGCTCTTGAGGCAAAATACTGGGGTTATAATTACTTTAGGCCTTAATAACAAGAGGCTAAATCAGTTAGGCACTCTGTAAGTCTAACATTATCCCCACAATAACTATCCATCATGTTTGTTGTTGTGCAGATTGCACAGACATGTAATTGTGAATCATTTAGCCTGATGGAGTCATAACCCAATTGACTGTGATTGATTTTGGATTAAATATTCATATGGACCAGGAGTAAGCTTGTACTTTTTCCTGGTAGAATGAATCAAAATGATACTATGAAACTTGACTCTTCTTGTATTACTGGAATATGGACACAACTGATGAACAACCCATGAGATTCGGCTTTCAAAAAAGTCTGAAAAAATGCACTTCACTTAATGGATGACTTTCCACTGCTCCTGAACCGAACTGATGCAACTTTACAAATACTGTTACATGAGTGGGAAGTGAATGTTAGTCAAACTCCTTCTGGCTTGATTATTGTCATTAGCTGAACTGTCAGTCAAAAAAAAGATTACCATCCCCTACTGCTGAGAATCACCAGGGATTTGAGACACCCTGCCTCTTTTGGCTCCCTCTTTTCAGACTATTGTGATGATTAGATGACACATGGTTAGGAGGATTCATGTATTTTCTATTGGCCCCTGGCAGGGATGGGAGACAAATGACGGACGGCGGGCGAGACAAGGTTAGAGGAGGAGAGAGACAGATGAGTGTGAGAGATATAGAGATAAGAAAAACACAGTGATAAAAGTGGGATGATTTACAGAGCTGGGCATAAAGTAGGGGGTGGTAAAGACACCGACAAGTGAATTCCAGGGAGAAATGTAACTAAGAGAGAAAGAGAGACTCGCACTAAAGTTAGGAACAGGATGTGACTTGAGAGAAACATTAACAGTCAGAGCATGGTAACTTTACCCCTCTACTCTTTCAAAGTCAAGTTCGCACAGGCAGAGAGGTGCAAAGGGAACTTTAGTGCTGTGGTCGTTGTTTCAGAGGGCCTCTGGTAAATGAAACCTCCATAAAACAAAGACGAGTTATGTCCTTAGGCAGGTTGCCTGACTCGGAAGCCCTGAAAACTGACACTGGATCTGTTCAGCGATGACACTCTCGCCTGGCTCTCAGGTAACACGGGGAGCCCCCTTTTCTCACACAAACAGACATGAAGTCATACCAAACATCCAACACTAAGGACCAATCACCTGTGTTGTAACACAAACACCACCTCTGAATTTCACACACCAACCCCTCTTCCCCTCCTCCACCTTCTGCTCCTCCTCTTCCTTCCCACCATGGAGGATTAATGGTCCATCTCCTGTCTCCCAGGTCCCCTTGGTCCAGTTAAAGCAATAAGATCTCATTGTCAAACAGTGACCAGCCTCAGCGAAGAGGTTAACCACCGCTGCTTAACCATTAACTAGATTAAAGTCAGGGGGGCGCAGGAATGTTCTCTGACAGATGGAAAAGGGAGACTGGACATAAAAAATGGTTTAATCATTGTGGTTTTGGCCAACCTTAGTGAGTTGTTTGAGTAAATATGCACATACATATATGTACACATACTGTGTGTAAACACAGAAAATTCAGTGGCCTCGTGAACTTTAAGTCACCCGCATCTCCTGCTTATCATAAGATAGATAAGAGAAGAAGAGAATTCTTTGAGACTCCACCGTCATATTTCGGAAACCTCCCCCTGGAAAGCAGGAATTACTGGGTCAGAGATGCATTCAGATTTGTCTACAGGCTTAAAATTGTGTCTCAGTTGCATGGAAATTATTAAAAAACAATGTGAAATAATTGCAGAAGCCCTTTCTGAAATGTCAAATAAACAATCAAAGAACTAAGGGGTAAACAAGTTAAATTACGGGTACATTCACAGCAAACATGCAGTTTCACTTCCCCCACACCAGGCCAAACGAGTGGTGTAGAAAGACACAAGGTGGTAATGGAACCCAAGTGTGTGTGTGTGTGTGTGTGCGTGCGTGCGTGCATGCTAAGGAAGGGGGGGGCTTTTTTGGAGGGGTGCATTTAACAACTGCTGCTGAGGCAACTGTTGATGTCTGAAAAGCAACAGCTTGCAGGGCTCCCAGAGGACTCTCTGCCAGCCAACAGTCAGATGGAGGGTTTAGGGTTGGAGGGGTGCAGGGGTTAGGATTTCTTCTCCACTGCCAGAAAAATGATCTCCTTGGCCACAGATCCAGGCTTTTCCATGACATTCCCCATTCCTAATTGGTATCCCCTCAATCCTGATGTACTCTGCCTGTCTGATCCTGATGTCTGCTATCTCTGCCTTTATCGCTTTTGTTCGCTTTCACGCTACTTGATTGATCAAAACAGCTGGACAGAGCACAAGAGGAGTATTGTAAAAGCCATTTTTTTGTGGCAGACATGTAGGCCATCGTTTTTCCTTGCTGCTTTATGACACAGATTAGTACCGCGTGTGGCTACAAGTGCTCAAGCCAGTCCTGCTGCTTTGTACATTTCTACGACAAACATACTGAGAAATAGAGGCTCTCATCCGCATCTTGCTACAGCACTCTACTGATAAATGGATTGGCAGCACTTAACCTCGTCTCCCGAAAGAGCCTTGTGAATTTTCAATTTTGCTCCAAACCCTGAAATGCAATGCAACCCCCACCCTCCTTGGCATACGCCTATCCACCACCATCATATGCACAGACGCAGAGACAAGGACACACACGCACACAGAACCACAATTTCAAGGCTGCATTTAAAATTACCCATCACCATCATCTTCCTCCCTTGAGACAAGAACAAGGCTGCATGGTGGCAACACAATAGTAAGCTGTAATCATCTCTTATCCCATCCCTTGATCTTCCTCTGTCCATCCCTTCCTCTCTGCTTCCTTCCTTCCCTCCCTCCCTCTTCCTCTCTGCACCTTTTTTTTTGCCTCTTCTTCTTAATATTTCACTTTTTCACACTTATGAAACTACTTTAAATCAAGATTCAAACACAGACAGTGGCAGACTCAGATACCATACTTAATTTGTGCTTTGGATAGTAAAAAACAGTGGACGTGCCAAGCAGGGGAGGATGGTCATCCTTATTTTAAAATCATTAATAGTGGCCATAAATCTGCTAAGGAGCCGCTCTAGGGATGCGCGTAAAAAGCAAACCAAAGAGACCTCTCCCACTAAAACACAGCAGGCAATCTTCCTGATGCTATGCGGGGTCATTAACTGTGAACCACGCACAAAGGCACAGTGGTTGACACGGGCAAAGACAACATGGTAAATCACAGCAAGTAAACACACACACACACAGACAAGACTGGACATCAAATAACCTATACCCTAAAGTGTCATTGTAAAGGACAAAAAAGGAAAGAATGTAGAGTAAAAATAAGCCAGACTGAGACAAACAGACAAAGAAAAAAAAGGAAAGAGAAGGGAACATAGACAAAGCTAATCTAGCGAAATACACCTTTTGTTTATGTATGAGTGTCTGTGGAAGTGTGTGCGTGTGTATGTGTGTAATCACAACCTTGACAACAGCTCTTTTGAAGCTCTTTGTGGGAATATGATGATAAAAAACCGGGGGGATAAACTTTTCAGTCTCCGCTGTGAACTGCATCATTCTTGCTAACTGACTTCAAACCAGGATTAACCACGTGCGTGCAACCTACCATCTGCTGATACCCAGTTGCCTACCGGTGCTGGCTGCCAGCTTGCCAGACAGCATCAGTGCCCTATCAAACTGCTGTAATTGAGTTTAATGCGTCTTTCCCTGCAAATAATAAACACCAGTGAGTATGTAAAAGCCTGACAAGCTCAAATAACCTCCTCTGAGCTCAGTGTTTACTAAATGGACTTCCACACACGAGTCGACAAGTTAATGAGCCTTTTATTTTAACTGACTAATGTTTAACTGATGCCCCACTGGATGTTCTAAGAAGTAAAGCCCAGTCAAGTCACAAGAATGCACCCTGGCTGTGAACAGATTCCAACTTTACACCTGTAACACTACCTTCTAGATGATGAGATGGGAGCCACATTGTTACTGCTTGTTTGTACATGGATTACTGCCTGTGACGTGTGGTGAGAGGGGGGCTTTAAAGCGAGAAAGGAAGCCCTTTTCTATAGAATTTGAAGTGATGACAAACAAACACACACATTACAGCGCAAGCTCCAACGTGTCCTGAAGGAATGCCACTCATTCCATCTCAGTGCTCTACACCATCATTGTCTCTCTCTCACACACACACACACACACACATACAAAAATGCAAAGGGGAATGAATCACCTCAATAATTACGGCCCAGCCATTCCGAGGCCCACTCCTCCAGGGGCCTAAATGACGAGGGGGCAAACATGGACTTGCTCTCCTTAAGCAGCATCTATCAATCTGTCACTCACTGCTATATGAGCTAAGCTTTCCAGTGTTGCCTAACACCAGAATCCTGAAGCTGGGGGGCACTATATGGGTGCTTACATGTATAGAATATATTACGTGTGCATCTGTATGATAATTTATAGTTGTATGTGTAAACACTTAATGTATAAATGTATTCTATTTGAGAAAGTAATTTTTCATTCATGCATTTAAATTTCATGCATACGTGTGTATGCTTGCACAGAAAGGAGACTAAAACCAAGTGCTGCAGGACAGTTGTAAAAAAGGTCGCCCCAGCTTTTATCTTCTCATGGCTAAATGGCTCTTTTTCTGGCCTAATACCATAATAATTACACATGGCTGCAGGGGGTGCACTTTTGATGCTGTGCTGGCAGGGGAGGACAGAAATTAAAAGTGAGGAAATGACTGTGGGAATTAAAGCAGTGGTAGACAAAGAGGCTGACGCTGCGTGTTAGTGGCCAACACCTTGAACTCAGTTGATGCTTGTCAGAACGATTCTTTCCACCGATTACTGACCACTTTGGAGTCGCTACAGTTTAGCTCAAATTCATCTAACCATTTGACTCTCCTTTTGTCTCTTTGCCTTAATGTCACTTTGTTCTTTTTATCCCCAAAACTTACAAAAATCAAAGTCAAGAGAGCAACTAAAGCAGTTCTGGAGTTTTTGTGAAGTTACTGCTTTTGTAAAAAACCTTACAAAAAAACACGAGTTCGACATATGAACAGTGTGTCTAATTTCTGACATCTAAAATGAAGTTATAATTCAGCATGTTTCCTCTGTTGATACCTTAAGTTGTGATGCAAAAGCCAATGGCATCTCAGGAGCGTAGAACAGGAGCCATTTACCAACATGTCTGGGTGAGCGGGTCAAAGGGTCAGCACAGTCCTGGGCACAGGCATGCTGAGCACCTTGAGGTGCTCTGGGTTGCCATGCATCACATATCCGTGTGTCACAACCATGCACATAAATACAGGCGTACATGCTGACAAATATGTAGACGCACTTACAGGAGAGGACATACATCTGGGTGTTACGTATCCCATGGTTTTATTTAGTGTGCTTCTATGCTCAATGCTCACATAGTTGGGAGTTGCAAGTGTGTGACCAGTTATTGTGAAAATGTGGGTCTGTGTGACAGAATCCCTCTGAGACCCAACAAGAGCTGCTATTATTAGACAAAAGTATGCCGAGGAGGGAGAGAGAAGGAGCAAGTGAGCTATGAAAAAGAGAGATTTGGCAAAGTTTTTATGTGAGGAAACCAATGTTGCACCAAAGTGAAAAGATAACTGTCCTTCCCTCAGACTTAAGCAGGCTTCAGAGCAGCATGGGGTGGGGGTGGGGCTCAGCACCTGGAACCAAGCCTTTAAATCAATGCACCACAGCTGTACAGAGGGATGTGTGATCTACACTGCATCCATCAATTACAGGGCACTTTTTAGTAGGCACCTGTTAAAAGGCTCCACCAAGGGCAGACAGACAGCAAAGCGCAACAACTGTCTCTGAGACAGAGAGGAGGGAGGGGAGGAGGGTGGTAAAAGAAGATGATCTGGGGAATGAAGTGGTTTAAGCAAGAAGAAAATGGAGCAAGAGTGGAAGAAAAGCTAAACCAGGTAAACTCGGGAGGTGGTGGCTGACTTAAAGGAAGCTGTGTTTTAATTCAATGAAAAACAAAATTTGTATTCGATAAAAGGCAGCATAAGCGATGAGAAATATACTATGATGCAGTGAGAACAGGAAAGTCAGAGAGAGAAAAAAAGAGAAAAATAGCATAGAGAGAGGGGAGTCGGCCAGCACCCCAGCCCCGCCCTTTACTTCATCCTGCTTCAAACCACCAAAGGCTATCTACACAGGCGAGTAATTAGAAAAAACTCACAAAATCCCCACATTACATTCTCCCAAATTTGGTTTTGACACAAACAAATGTAGAGTGCAGCATAACCTCACCAGCTGTTATATATCCCTGTGGGACTCTTAACCAGTGGAGATGAATATCAAGTACACTGAGGTCAATAATGAACTTGTAGAGTACCACAGCAACTCCTGGTCAGTAATCACAAACTTTTCCTCTCAGATCATATAAGGCCAAAGTCAAGTTGAATTTAAATTGGCTTAGTCTCTCTGGCAGCACTGGGGATGCAGAGGGGTGAGGCACACTGCCAAATAGGAGACGCAAATCCCGCAGATCAGACATCAAAGCGCTGGAAACTGCACCACAGCAGCCAGACATAGCATGAATAAGACTGAGTGAGACCGGCAACAGGGAATAAAAGCTTACCACTTCTCACCGGTCAGGTAAAAAATAAATAAATAAATAACTGGGCTGACAAAAACACTTGGTCACTAAATATTTCTCATTAAAGGACAAATTATCTCCACTGATTTTCTTCAAAGTGTTATACTTTGGCAGCTCAGTATGTTTCATTCTGGCTGCATCGAAGAGCCACTGTGTGGTATTAGGTTGTTCTGGTTTGGCAGCGGTTTCCAGGGGGGAAAGTAACAGTGTGCCGCAGTCGAAGTGCACTGAAAGTGCGGAGCTGAGACTTACCGCACAACTAGCCTAAAAACTAGAGCCACCATTAACCCTTTAAATATCCCCGCAGTGTGGAGAGCCCGTACGTCTGAGCTGCGTAACCTGACGGCTACTGCAAAGCAGTTTTTTTTTCCGTCCACCAGTTAAATTTTTGTTGAAACAAATGGACCTGTCTGAGACATGTCGACTTTGGGATAGACGCTATCGGTGAGTTGTGGTTTAACAGGTTGCTCAGCATCAGCCAACAATAACACAAAGCAAATCAAACCAAACTACTAAATGTTTAATTGAACTTAATGAGCCACTTCTGACTGCGGCATGTGCGGACAGGTTTGTCCTGTAGCTACTCGTACAGTCCGCGATAGAGGAAACTATAAATGTGCAGTCTGAAGCCATGAAAAACTGACCAGCACCGTGTCAAAAGCGTGACAAAGTTAGCAGAAAGAGGTTTAATTTAAAAAAAAATGTAGCGGAAAGTATCAGAGTGACCTACCTAGCAATGCCCAGAGCAAGGTGCACAAGAGCGACGTGCGTCCAAATGTTATCCCGTCCATGGCCGGTTTTCTAACTTTTTCAAAGAAAAGTAGTCACTTTGTTTGGGGTTTTTCAGAGTGTGGAAATCTGGTAGCAATGAGTCTTCTTTCTTCTTTCAGCGCTCCAAAGCTTTCTGGACGTCTTCTTTCTCTCTCCCTCAGTCTGCTAAAGGAGTGCCTCACTCCCTCACACACACATACACACAGAAATCTGATGCTGGTGGCAGTCCTCTTGGTTGATATATTTGCACAAAAGGTGACCCCCTCCTCCCCATGCAACCCCCTCCTCCCTCTCTCTCTCTCTCTCTCTCTCTCTCTCTCCACCTCACTTGCAGTGAAAAGACCTGCTTGACTAATCGCGTAGGTCTACTGGGGCCCAAAGGATTTCTTTAAAGAAACTTAAAAGTGATTGTATCATGAAGCTCACTGACTCATTGCGGATCCAAAAAAATTAAAAATAAAAAATAGCCGCAGACGAAAATCACAAATATGTGTAATGTAAGCTCACATTACATACCTCAGTATTAACAGTAGTATTTTGTCCATATGAACCCAGAATATTAAGATTACTTCTCGACTTGTTTAGAGCCGACATGACTCACTTGTCAGCTTTCAAATTTCTTTTCTTTTATTACTTTGGAGGTAACGGCACAGTTTTGGAAAAATAAAAAACAAACCTCATATTTGCCGTACTAAAATGGACTGTAGAACAATTACCATTTGAGGAACTGCTACAGACACCATTTTGCAATCGTAGACACGGAAAATTATTTTCACCCACCATACCTAAGTTCTAGTAAATTACTCTGGCAGGTTACTAATCACTATCCAGAGGTTCTGATCTCACCCAAAAACGAATTTGTTGGAAAAATAGTCAGCTTGCTTTTGCTTTTTTTTTCCTTTCAATTTCATAGACAAATTTCCGGTCCTGGTTAGACCTTTAACATCCCCAACTTGCATAGGTCTCAATAATGATTTTTCATTTTCAAAGCCACCGGGGGCCATTTTTTGGGAGTGGGCTAAGCTGTCTGTCATTGACAGACATACCATTCATTCTTAGACAGGTAATCCCTTCAGAATCTGTTTGGGTATTTACAAGGTATGGTACAACCTATTTGGGTATTTACAGTTCAGATATACAGTTATCATAAGGGGCTAAGTGGCTTATTCACAATGCTCTAATAGCAGTCTGAGCACTTGGAGTGGGTATTGTGTGACTTATGGAATTGATTTAGGCTAAATCCTATAAGCTAGGACTTAGAAAGCATAAACATATGTTAGTCATGTATAAGATGGTTTAATGGTACCACTGACCATCTAAGTGCTCAACAAGAGCATCTGGCTTCTTGCAATTTCTCTCTATTGGAGACTGCTTCACTCTGGAGCAACGCTAAATAATCTACACACCCTGCAGGTAATAATAGACCCTTGCAGCACATACATTCCAAACATAGTTGGTTTAAAACAGCTGGTTAATATTTTCTCAGCCCTGTTTCAAGACAAGTGATACTCGCAACCTGCTCCACTGCAGCATATATAACAGTCACCCCTATGGATGGGATCTGATAGCTGAAATATATACACACAGCTGTTCTACACATAAAGAAGTCATTGGCAACAGTTTGTATAAGCTACTGAGAATTTAACGGAAATGAGGCAGCTATTTTACCCTCACTCTTTAAAACTCTCTTTCTCTAAGTCTATTCCCAGCTATGACAGCAGGAGGGAAAATAAGCCTTCCCCCTGACTATCTAACATCAATACAGACACTCATCCCTGATATCGACCCAGTCATAATCATCTCTCCATGCTGTAGAGACATGAAATCCACTAACAAGTCCGCTGTCCTGTGGTGAAGAACTTGGCACGGTGTAACCCTCACACTGCCTTACGTAAGACCTATATCATGCTGCATAGCTGTGGCTAATGCTGATGTAGCTGAGCATGGGGCATTCTTACGTAACGCCTTTAGTCATAGATACAGTAGCTGTTGCTGTGATTTACTGTATTGGCTCATTACCTAATGGAGCTGCATGAGATGTGAAGAGAGGAGAGGAGGGGAGAAAAAAATAAGGATGGAGAGGGACAAAGAAGGACACAGAAGGGGATAGTGTTAGGAATAGCAAAGCAGAATGGAAGGGATCATATGAAGGAAGGAAGGAGTGAAGAATAAAAAAGCACAATGCCCAGAGAGTTTGCTGAAGTCAGTCTCGGTGACAAATGTCTGCTCATTGTTTAGGAGTAGCTTATTTAGTCACCACAGGTGAGCAAAGGTGGAGCAAAGATGGGCTTGAGGAGATGTGCCCACTTTGTAAAAGCAGTGTCAGACAAAAGACATTTTAAAATGACAGGTTACTCCGCCTTCAGACACATTGTGTTTGTTGTATTTTGACATAATCCCTCGAGTACAGACCACCATTCAAATGCTATTATTTCAGAACTGTGTTCCCCGTACTTAGCAAAAAGATTATATGTGTTCAAGTTAGTATATGCTCACTTTGTGTAAACATGCACAATTACACTGTTCTCAAATTATGGTGCATATAATGCAAATTGCTAAATACCATCAACAAACCACATTTTCTTCATGAACAGGCCTTTGCTGAAAATCAAGTCTTTTATGAGCACAAGACCATAACCATTTTCCTCTAAAACTGCCAATGTGCTCTTTTGTTTCTTAACACTGATGAAAGTTTGAATTCACTCACTAATCAACCCCCATTTTCCCCATCTTACTCCGTCAAGGTTCATCACAACTACTTTACACTCAACTGAAAACTACCCTTTGCATCCAAAGGTCACAGTCAGATATAAAACACCAACAACTATCCTATGCCACCAGCAAATACCCTAGAGGCAATGTTGAGATCACCAAACAGGACACTTTCCAATCATCTGCATCTACTTAGAGATTATTTTCCATCAACAGCAGAATTGTTGCCAAGGCACAACCATGGCAGATCCGAATGACGATAGAGAGTGGGCTGGACTAGAGTATGGACACAGCTCTCAATTCTGGTTTTATGACAACCAGATGGCTCATATTAATGGTTGTGTCATCCAACGTTCCATATTCACCCCACAAAAAATCACCAACAAACCCAGGGGGGGACAGTTATAAGCCTCCCACAAAACATTAGACTTGTTGGTTGAACTCCCATGAACCATCAGATTCCTTGTAAATATACCAAGACAGTCCACTCTGCCATGACCATGATGGAATCTCTGTTGTTCCTCCTCAATCTGAGGTTTGGGTGAAGCTACCATCTCCAGCTGATTGGAGATGGTGGCAGGAGCTATCTTCTCTCTTATTCTTCTTTGTCAGAGCCTAGGATCTACATTACCCATAATGTAAATAAACCAGCAACGGTCTGGTTTGGGTTTCGGGTGTGTTGCATTAGTAGCATGGAGAGCTCTGATAAGATTCTAACTGCACATTCCCAGATGTTTTCTCATTTTAAACTTGTAGCACTCAGATTCAATCAACATTGACTCACATGACATCACTTGAAGCAATTTATGAGACACAGCTCCCTTTGGAGCCACAAAAGACTTTATACAACTTTTTTCACACAGGCAGTAATACTCCCCAAGACCTATAAACAGACTTTGATGTGTAAAACCAGTGGAGTTCCCCTTTAAGGGATCAGCAGAATTATTACAGTTCATCCTGAGGAGGGCATTACTATCTGTACTAAATTTCACAGCAATCTATCTAATAGATATTCAGACACTTCACTCAAAACTACAAAACCTCACAGTGGCACTATAGAGGAAAAGTCATTATGATACATTATCTGAGAATATCTGTGCAAAATGTTGTGCCAATCCATCTGGTACATGTTGAGATATTTCACTGGATAACTGAAAACTTTGATCTACCAGTGGTGCTAGAGGGACAGTCAGAGATCACTAAGGTCATTAGGATTCATCCTCTGGAGAATCATCCAATACTTATTGAGATATTTCAGCCAGGACTAAAGTGGTGGACTGAAGGACAGATTGAGAGACAAGACATTTCCATCTCTTGAGGCATTTTTTTTTCTATATAAACCCTTCATGGCTGTCAAACAACTCCACGACTGTTAAAAAAAAAACAAAACATATAAAGGTCATAACGTGCAAGTAAAACCTGTCTGCTAGAACTGAGACTTGTCAGCATTTTTAGACTTCAAGAAGAATAAAATCATGCAGTTATACGACACTCATTCAAGGTCCTTATAGGCAAATTGTCACACCTTGCAAAACATAAATTAGACAGCCTACTTTATCGTCCCTTGTTTTATGTGATTTACCACCCCCACCCATGTCAAAAATTAGGCTACCTGACAGGGAGAATATCTGACACATCAGCCTAAAGCAAGGGGATAAAGAGAAACAGAGACATGGAGACACTACAAAGGGAACAGCGATGTGTAATGAAAGAATAATGAAGAGAACAGATTAGAAGTGGAGGAGGAGGGAAGAACTTTAATTCCAAAGTCAAGGGATGGGTAACATATAGCCCCAGGGAATAATAGTAAAGTATAGGCAGAAAGAAAAAAGAGGGGGAGAGATAGAAAGTGAGGGTAGCTGTAATCTTGCATGAATTCTCATGTCTGGTCTCGGCATGGCAGGAGGAATGAATGAAAGATGTGCTGAAGCTTCATCCTTCCCCCGTGATTCTTTGATCTATCTCATTGTTTCACCCTCTTTGTCTCTCTTTCTATATATGCCCTCCATCTCTGTCCACTCTGATCTCTCCATATATCTTTATTACCCCCTCTCTGCACTCTCCAGCTTGCATTCTGTCTCCCTCTCTTTCTTGGCCTCTCTCCCCTTGGCCGGACTACAGATGATCACACAGCTGTTTTCCAGGCATTGATACATAGTGGGGTGTGAGTCACAGTGCACAGGATTTGCACAGTGATGAAGCTATTCTTGGGGAATTCAACCCTACTTTGTATGTAATGTAATATGGATAGCTTACATTTGCTGCCAGTTGGCTCTGATGATCAACAGACCCAACAACAGAGTCACTGAAATGAATTAATCATCATGACTCATCCTGACATGACTTTCTGTTTTCTATTGTGTTGGTTTTACCTAGCTTAGATGTAATAGATTCAATAGATTGGATGTCTCTCAGTTGGCCTAACAACAGTAGTTTGTACAGAACTTTGTGCTCTTCAGGCAGTGTGCCTTTGTAGTGTTGCTTATAACAGGATCATATGAGCTGCAGCTCTTTGTTTATGTCCCCTGTAGAGTTTCACTGGGACCACGTCTTTTAATGTGTGTTTGTGTCTATCACAGTGGATTCTGCCTGACTGGGTGCCAGGCGTAATGCCACCCACTCTGACAGTAACTTTGTGGGAGGGAAATCTGTCATGCTCACTATGGACAGGGCCAGGCGACAGGAAATGATGCTGTACAATATGACAGTCACATACCCGCCTCCATGCCTATAGAGTGGGTCACTGCAATCAAAAAGGTCAGACGTGTGGTCAAGTGTTGGCAGCACTGTTTAAGAACTAGGTCATACACAACAGGAAACAACTGTCATATATCCACCTCAGTTTTCATGGTTTTAAAGGGGAAATCTGGCCCATGATACATTCCTGCACAATTTCTATGACATCCTACTGTTCAGTTTTCATTTATGAGCTTGTCTCTCTTTAAACTGAACAGCAGCGAGGGTAATCTACAGTCAAATCCTAACACGGCTAGACAGTGAATAATGAAATCACTCCCACAACACTGTGACAAAAGCCACAGTGATGATACTGGGATATGGGGACACTTTCTGAATCACAGCTGTAAGCCCTGCATTCAAATACGATTCATGCAATATCTCAAACAAAAATGGTTTGATCCCCCGGAGACAGTCTCTAATTCCATGTCATAGAGATGTTCCTGAGCTTCACCAAATATAATTTTCAGCACAGCACAAATAATGCGTTTTATAATTCTATTTGTTCTATTCAAATTTGTTCAGTATTATTTGTACTGAAAGGCCCATGAGGAAAACAGCTATGAAAACCACTTTCGCCTTGCTTTTCTCCAAAGACGAACCCAGTGTTTTGTACGTTTTATCCCACAAATCACTATTTTTGTACATTTACATATTTTTACCATCCATTTTAATATACTATGAAAATCTATTTGCAATGATCATTTTCAGGCAGGTAATCCAAAACAGTGAATATATCTTGTTTGAACTTTTTGTCAGAATTAACTTCATTGCATGGTAATGAAGTTGAAAATGAAGCATAGCATTAGTTCAGGCACTGGCTGATTGGCTCCTGCTGTTTGCAACCACGGGCTCATCCACAGGTGTGTGGCCAGTAACATCTAATCATATTCATTCATGTGTAACACGGACATATAACCTGACATAGCTTCATTGTTACAGTCCCAATTATGCTCATGCCTATGCTCATGCTGCTGTAGCTCCCTCCACTACACCTGCCCCCCTTATGTGATGTGTGTTGCTGATTTAACTAAGATTTATATCATTCAGCAGACTCCACACAGCTGCTTCAAAACATTAAGGATCCCTCAAACAGCAGAACATTTCCACCAGATCTAAGTGTATAACAATTTGCTATAAATGGTCACTTAAAGTGACTATCACATCAACAGAAAAACTAAACTGCCACTTCCCATCATAAATATAAGTTGTGATGCTGTGACTTCAAGCCTAAGGAAACAGTTTACTAGAAAAGTGAGGCCTAGCCTTTTGCTGTCAGAAATCACTGGACAAGCACAATGTAGACATTTTAAGGAAGATTTTACAGGCACTCAAGAGAAAATTTAGTATCTGCAATAACCAGCGCTAACAGGCAGACATCAAGCATGATTTTTAACTTGAGTGGCTATGATTAATTCAAATTAAATTCTAATCCCCAGTTTATTATTATTTAATTTCATGCACCATATCAGGTGTAGATATTAAACCTGATCTTCTCAGTGTTTAATTCCCTATAATAGTGTTCTCTAATTCATACAGTGCGTTTTTCCAGTCACGATCTGAGATAAAATTACAAATGGAAACTTATTCGCTTCAAAAATTAAGTCAGGATAAAAAAAGAACTGGATGAGTAGTTTTAAGAGTTTCAAGAGCAAGACCATACAAATATGACTTTCCCACAAAACTGTAAATTAATATTTTTTTCTACTCTTACTGTTTTTATGCAGCTTACTCTTTTATGCTCGTGAACCACAGTTGGCTTTTCTTCAGACGTCTTTTTCTGTAATACATGTAAATGTAGCTTTCAGAGGAAAATTAATTAGGAATCAGCTCTTTGCCTTCAAAGTCTCCAACATCTCTGCACTGCACTTTCTGTTGCTTACAAACACACATACACTCACAATCCTCCCATGCCTGCTGGGCTGTGTGGACTTTATCGTGCCTACACCAACTCAACGTTGGCGTCGTCTCTGCATTCAAACCCTCAGGCTTTGAATATGAATACATAAAGTATTTTATAGAATATTAATCATCCTTTGCCACTGAATGAATTGCAGGCAGCTGCATTTTCTCTGTGTCTGCCCCAGGGTTACGATAGGAATATGAAAGTGTTACCACCTCCGTCAAACTTAAATGGGCTAGTTTTATGTGCGAGCATATTCATATTTGCATGTTTATGCTATCCTGGTGGGCTTCCTGATGTCACCTAGAGCAATGTTATCCTGTAATTTGAAAAACCTTTTGTTATTTACATTCTTAATATACACATATGTGCTTGTGTAACTAGTGACCTGTCAAACATATAGTGCATTTAAAGCCTAACAGGAACACCATGAGGAACTTAGATCCAAAACGAGATGTTCCGCATTAGAAAATACCTGCTCTGACAGAAACGGATGCTAACATGATAATGTATCACAGTAAGGAATATGATTGTTGTTTTCTAGCTGTAAACAAGGCATAATAAACAGATTTATGATTTTATGATTTGGTATTTTGTGGCTTGTAAGAATATTAAGTATTGTTGCCTTGTGGCCCAGAACTGATGTTTGCAGAGACTTTCAATCACAATCAAGCTGGCTCCAACCAAATTTGTCTCCATGCCTCTGTTATGTTGCCTGATCTGTTTTTCCACCTGTGTGTGCATCTGCTGTAACCCAAGTGAGGGACCCATCTGTGTGTGTCCAATGAAGCTTGAACCATTACATCTCCACTGATGTGGCCCCCCCACGACAGGGGCCAGGGGCAGATTGTCCCCTGGGATGCACAGTCCCAGAACGTCTTTTTGTCACACACACACACACACACACACACTCACAAACAACCATAAACCAATTTGACTGATCTACTGACCAGCAAAATAATCCTTCCCTCGCTCTTTTTGTTGGACTCCAGAACTCTCTCCCTCACTCATCTCTCCATCCTAACTGATCAGCCGCCCACATCCATCTCTCCTCACGTCCGCTCCCCTCCCTCCTTCCCTGTCTGTCTCCCTTTGAAACTACCTCTTTCTCCCCGGTCCTGCCCATAATGGGGGGTAATTATGGCATTACGGCCACCATGACTTGTGCAGTGGGGGCTGAGTAACCGTGACACACGCTCACGCACCATGGCCAAGTGTTGCCATCAATACAGACTTCTGTGACTCCACAGGAGGGCATTAGGAAGGAGAGTGCAGGAGAGAAGAGGGAGGGAACATAAAGGATGGAGGGGCAAAAAATAAGAGAGATGGGGAAGAAAGATAGCAGTGGGTGGCTGTCAGAGGTGTGGAGAGTCAATTAGTGCAAAAAGAGAAGGAAGAACAAGAAAGGAGATGTGGGTTACTCCAATATGTTAAGGGTAGAGAGAGTGTGTGTGAGTACAGATCAAAAGGAAGTGATTGAGTGAAGGGAAAGAGGGGGAGAGACTGACGTGTTTCAGACTGCGGCAAACTGACTCGGGGCCGGAGACGGAGAGTGACAAACAGATGAAGGAGAACGGCCGAAAAAGAGGAGGTTTCTGTCAATAAAAGCAACAGTAAGCATTTGCAAGCTGGTGGGCCCCCTCTAACCGGCTGTGCAGTTTGTCTAGCTTGGCCTGCTAGGCTGGGCAGACTACTTGGCATGACAAGATTTAATGCAGTTCTGTCGTGGACTGCCAATGGGAATGAGATGGGTAGCAAGGCTGTTTATCATACTGCTGTAGCAAAGCAGGCGGAGCCAGCCGTGTGTGGAGGGGGAAGGAGAAGAACTTTCAATTACATTAATTTCTCGCTGATTCACCCAAACAGACAGGGAGCACGGCTTTTTTTTAAAATTATTATTTGTGATTATAACAGAGAAAAAGAATCAGAAACATGATCTAATTCAAGGAGTGTACAGTGACTATGGCATTAAAGATTAAACAGCCAGATTAAGTGGTCAGCATATTTTGTCACACCTCATTGCCTCCTTGTGTGTGAATTACTTCTGCTGCTGAGCTTGCCCATTCAAATCAATATCTGTTATTGTAATCAATTGGCAGCAGATGGTTTTTGCCATAAATGGGATTTGACTGAAACTCGAGTGCCCGGCTGCACAACACTTGAGAGGAGAGTGCATCAGGGGCCCCATCCCGCAACAGTAACATCAGTTAGTGTGTATATTCTGGAGTATGTTTACATCTGCACTCCTTATAATGGATGCTCCTGGAAGATCATATGACTGCTCAAAGCCCTCTGTGTTCTGTCAGTCCAAAACAGTCCTCCATATTCATGGGCCACAAGTCCCAATTTGACTCAGCCTCCACCACTAAACAGCTCTGATGTCATCAATAGGAGCCAGGCTGTCAAGTCACACACTCTCTGATGACCCTCATGGTCATTTGTCATCGCTGTCAGGATCCGAGGGAGGGTGACACAGCACTTGACCGCAGGCAGAGATGAACAGATATTGTCCCCAATCATAATGTGTCATAAAGCACAGGAGCAGGAAGCAAGTGAAACTGAATCCTGGTTTTCCTTTGCTGAGTGACTCAGCTTTGTGTAATTCTGCACAGCATTGATAATTCTAAAGTAATCATGTTGAAGGTTTCCCGTCTCTAAGGACTCTGTATTGCTCAGAACACAGGGCTAAAACCTCCTTCATGCTTTTCATAACCTTTTTTATTCTTCTATTTTTAATCTAAGATAAATTACAAGCATATTTTCAATTTAAACAAGGTTGCGCTGAAATATTCAAGTGTGCAGTTTGAATCACCAAGAGAACAACATCAAAAATGTCCTTCATTTTCATGTATTAAAGAAATAACTTGTGTTTTTTTGATGTTTATTTGTATTAAAATATACCTGCGGGTAAATTCTGAGTTTACATGGCTGAACTGATTACTGTTATTTTTTCTTAAAATGTAAAGACAATGATTGCTCTTACAACTGACACACAACCAGCCTTACATTTGTTACATTTATTTTGCTTTGCACTACTCTGTTGTACTTTGATGGTGCCATGACCTGTCATTGGATTGATGGACTGCATTTTCTTGTCATTCTGCCTTGTTTTTTGTTCTTGTTTTGAAGGTGCTGTGACCCATAAAAATGTCTCATCTTCCACTGTGCACTTGTGTAAGGTTGAATGACAATAGTTGAACTGAACAATTTCCCTCTGTCAGCATCTGTTGCTTTGCTTCATCACATAATCTCTCATCCTTCTACCCCTGCTGCCCCTCTCTCTCTTCCTCCTCTTCCTCCTGCCCATCTCTTGTCTGAATGTACATTCTAGAAAAAGTCAACTCTTGCTCATCTGTATGCAGAGCGCCTGGGTTCCAGCTGTGAACGGAGGATTGAAATGGAAATGGGAAGGAGAGAAAGAGCAGATTACGCTCCTCAAACGCATGCACTGCCTCCTGGCTGGCCCACCAGCTGAGTAGAGAGAGACGAAAAAGAACATGGGTGGATGGGTGGGTGATGGTGGCTAAGAGGGAAAATGTAGGAAGCAGCAGTTAGACAGCAACAAAGTGAGAAGAGCAAACCCGGTAAAGTAATTTTGGGTTAAAGTAGAAGATTGAGAAGACGGACCTAGTGGAATAATCTACCCTAGGGGGGCTGCAAAATGGTGTAAAACTAAATCAAGACTGTCTGAAAGACACCAAGTGTTCCTGCACAGACACAAAGGTGCCCCTACACACACACAAGCTCTAATGGACTTGACAAGACTCATGTGAGTTAAGGCCGACCTGTTAGATGGCCAGACCTTGAACTTCAGCGGCTGGCTAGGACAGGCAGACAGACAGTGGCTAAAAGAGATGATTAACTGTGCAACATTATACACTGTGCTACACAAAGCAGAGATACACCACTCTTCTGATAAGAGGTTCGTCTGAATGATACTGGCAAAGTTAAAGGACACTAGCTGCATTGTAGTGTTATTTAGGAAAATGAACACTTTTGGAGAGGAACTGTGATGAAGGAAAAAAAAAGTTTCATTTTCTAACTGAAAAAAGTATTATGCTATGACACAAATTATGATTGTTTTTAGATGAATTTCTTAATTTCAATGGAATCATTCACATGTTGGATCCTCTGTATATTGCAATCAAAATATTGAAATTAACTTAAGTTTTACACATACTTTCCAAATGTCAGGGGGCGTGCTGGTACATTGCTATTCATGAGATTCCTGTGTCCTGGTGCTACAGCGGAGTGGTGGGTATTGACCTCAGCTGGAAAAGGGAGAAAGAGGGAGAGGGGGAGGGTGGAGGGCAAGAGAAAAAAACAGTATAATGGAAAATGAAAAAAATGAAATAATGAAAAGATAAAATGAGACAGAGAGAAACCAGGGGAACAATTTCTCTATCAGGACCCAGAGAAGCGTGACCCTGCGCTTTGCTAGCTGCCTGTATTTGGCAGGCCCGGAGGCTAGTGCATATTGTTAGCCTAATGTTGTACCAAACCTCTGCCACAGCAGGACCCGGGCCGTCAAATTAAATGCTCTCACAGAAGATGGGTCCCCGTGGTGTGCCTGGATTTCTATGGAGGAAGAGTACGATTTATATGATTGCTGTCATCGGTCAAATGCAGCACTTGGTCTCAGCTTCTCTTTCACCCTGAAGTCATGAATCCAACAGGTCTCAAATGGCACCTAATCACGGCTCACAAACCAGCACAACTGCAAAAATACAGTATAAAGTGTTATTATGTGAAGTTGGAAAATAATGTGTGTGGGGTTTTTTTTGTGAAATGTGCACAATCTGCATTTACACTATTTTTTTTTTTTTTTTAAAAACTGTAAATGCAGTGCACAGTGAGGAAATTTCTCAGGAGATGTTTTGACAGGGAACTTTGGGTAAAGGGATGAGTTAGCTTTGAAAGCGGCACAGTAGTTAATAAGATTTCCGCTAACACAAATTTACCTCCCTGCCACACTGTTTCTGCACGCACACATTTACACAGGCAATATCTCAGATTCTGTCTCTCACCCCCCTCGCTCTTTCTGACATGCACATGCACAAGGAAGATGGTAGACTACTGACAACAGTGAAGGATATGCTGGTTTACCTATCTCTTCAGGGAGGTATGATACACAAACATTAGCCCATTGACAGACTGAAGGTTGTCCAAGTCCAGATATTTTTTTAAACAATTGTGTGCTTAGAATGAGTGGCAAAGGATGAAAAATAAAAACAGAAACACAGACATGCAGGCAGTAAGGAAATAATTCAGGTGAGAGAAGGGAAAACCAGAGGTATAACAGTATAGAAAAAGAGCATATACAGGGGTGGGAGAGTGGAAAGGATATTGAGTAGCGAGGAGAAGAGAGACAAAAAGATAGACAGGAGAAGTGAGACAGCAAGGAGGCTGAGAGAAAATAAGGGCATGTTGGAATTTGTCCATGAGGAGGGGAGAGGATTCTAGATGGAGTCAAGGAGGTCACTGTGTGTAAGGGACAAGTATAGCATGCAATAACACAACAGCAGCCTGAAATGAGTTCCCTAACCTCTGCAATCCTGCACCAGAAACAGACCTACACACTCACACGTATAGTATATGTATACAAACACCAGCTCACCTAGGGTTGGTTCCATGAATGAAAGTCTATCAAATAGCACATGTACAGTAACTACAGCCAGTCTGGTGCAATGAGGCAGCACGCTGCTGAATCTGTACAGCACCACAGCTTCATCTAGTCTGCTGCCCAGGATTCAATCGACAAACGTGATAGAGTCACAAGATAATCACGCTAAAGCTATAGACACAAACATGTTTTATGTGAAGAGTCACTGCGGTGTAGTGTGTAATGTGGAAATAGCACTTTAAAAAAAGCCTAAGAGACACATGCACAACTTTATGTCCTGTTGAGCAGATTAATCGTAATACAGCCCTTTTTTTGGGGGTGGGGGGGTGGGGGGGGGGGTCCATATATTTCCTATGTAAAATGTAAATCTACAATGTAACTTGCAGCTGTCATAGTGTAGCAAAAAAATCAATATTTGTGTATTGTGGAGTAGAAGTAAGGAGTAGCATAAAAATTATTCTAAAACTAAATTGTCCTTTGAAACATTCCCAGCATTTGCAGCAATTTCATCATCTGCAGTTTTTTTCTTTACTTAAAAAGAAATATGTCCTGTTAGTTACTAAATGTGCAATGACCCACTGTGACTGCACAATTCATAAATACCCCTCTGAGACATCCCATGATCACATTTTCTTAATGACATTGGCAAATCTATGACTGTTCATTTTTGTTTGCTTCCCATGTATTACTATTAATACATTCATGAAAACCATTCCAAACAAATTGCAGTCTGCACCTCTTTTGTTATGAAAAATGAATGTTCATGAAAAACATCAATTAAGTTTTCCTTCAAAGTAAAGTAGAAAATGTTTGATTGGATTCCATGATTAATATGATTTAAGGCGTGCAGGGATTTGTAGACAGCATGGGAGCTTTTTTAGCAGAGTAAAAGTATGACACAATGGCAATGCAAGAGGCTGAGGGCTTTTAGCCATGATAAGGCACGGTAAAGCTGGGGGATGGGGTAATAGTCTAGTAATGGTACTAAGGGATAAAGGATAAAGGGGAATAGGGGGAAGAAGATAGCAGGAAGTGGGGGAACACGGGCACACAATGGAAATGTTGAATGAGAAAGATCATTAGAGCGATGAAGTGAGAGTCCGAGGGATTGTTTAGATTGGAGGAGGGAGTTGGAATAGAAAGGGGTATGGGTTGAGAGAAAACTGAGGCAGGAATGAGGGTGAGAAGTCAGGAAGATTTCTTGTTTAATGGAGCTAGAGTAAGATCAGTGAAAGAATGCAATGTGTCTGACTCAGTCATAACTAATGTCTTTGTCATATCTGAGGAATGATACTTCATTACTTTTTTCTCATGGGAAACTGTTGATGTAATTTTAAAATCAAGTAGAGCAGCAGACATGCCAGCTGTGATCTTTTTGATTTTGATTATTCAATTTGAATATTTTACTAGAAGTCTTTTTTAAGATCTTAGAATACCAGTTTGGAGATTTCTGACCCCAGAATCAATTCTGTTCTAAGAACCAACAATTTTCCATGTCAAGTGCTCGTGTTTACAGTAAACGCAATATGACATGAAACTCAGCAAAAGGCCATGGAGTGCAATGATAGTTCAACAAATCATTGTAAATGGGGCATGTAAAAGAGGAGCTCAACTATCATCTCATTCATGTGCTAAACCTTGAAAATATTTCTGCAGTGAAAGACAGGAAAAAGGCCTGTCAGGGCTGTGGGTGAAAAGAAATGTGGGTTTTTAGATACTGAGTCAGGGAAGCTAGGTGACAGAGCTCTGTTGGTTAAGTTCATACACGGCTTGGTCAGTTTCTGACAGCTCTGCCTGGCATTTCTTTGGAGATTTCCCCTACCTCCTGTAGACATACAGTGAGATGGGGGAGACAGTGAGAGAGATAGAGAGATGATGAAGCACAGAGCTACAAACATGCACACTTCCTCCTATCTCAGTCTGTCAGTGTCAACTATCTCCACAGCCATTCGGTGTCACACTGGTGTCTAGCTGTCTCCCTCTGTCACTCTTTTGTTCTGTGCTGAAGAAAGCGTGCGGCCGCAGCATCAAAGTATGAATGACTTGAAAGCTCTGATCTGTATGTGCACACACATACACACAAGCAGGGGCACAACACAGAAATGATACAGGCTGCCTACATACACACACTCACTGAAGATACACTGTGCAATTCAGTCAGTTCGGCTGGCTTTGTAGACAGCATCTGTTCTGCGCCCCGTTGTCCTGCCTTTGCACCCTACCCTCTGTGACAGGTGGAGGGGATTCAGACTCACAAGCTAAGGACGACACGGACGGACACACATACACACACAAAGCAGTGTTTTGCCTACACACACACACTCATGCACACCTGCTGTGGGGCAGTGCTACAGTGCCCCGTGGTGCCAGCCAGGCTGAGCGGCACGTTACATGTTTACACCACCTGCTCTCGGGCCAAACACAGGCTGAGGGATTAGAGTTGACAGCACACAGAGGAGCAGCACACACACATACAGCAGACAGATGTATAAAACTCTTAAACTATCCATGAGGTCAATAAGGTCAAAGTTATTCTTTCTTCCACAGACACACACAAAATACCAAACCCGACCCATCAATCATCTTTTACACACCCACTGAGAGAGGTAAGTGTATGAGCCACACTTCACGTGGCTGTGGAGTTTTCTCACTCGCAGACTTGTAATGCAGAGGGCAGCAGCTCAGCTCACTACTAAAACAACACCGACCTTTTGGCCTCAAACTAATTTCTATAAACACACTCTTGCAGACTAGGGCTGACCCCAGCCACACAGCATCAACACACCGTACAAGGCCTCGTGTTGGTTTAACCGCTGGCTTGTATAATAGGATAATAGTAAGACTTTTAGTTTACAGAAGGCAAGGACAGAACTAAATGCCCAGGTTTACTGTAATCAGTAAAAAAAAAGATTTTCTTTCTCTCTCACAAACACATCTGAATGAGATGGGAATGAGGATTTGAAAGTCTGCAAAAATGGAATGGAAACAAAAGAACATGCTTTTGATAAGAAAGCAATGTAGTGTATGAGAAAGCTTTGAAATGTGCAATGTGAGGGGCTGTTGTTATCTTGGCTAAGCCAGCTGCATATTCTGTGGGATCTGAATCCCAAGGAACCTTCATTGACTCAATATGCCAGAGACAGGGAATGCTGGGAAACTTACTGAGGTGTGTCCTGTCTTCAGAGGAAACCATGCCACAGGGCATGAAGCTCTGGGTTGTCAATGCATGTGTATGTGTAGCAGCTCTCCTGATAGTGGTTCTATTTTGGAGAGACTTGTGCAGCAGAGACATTTCTTAGTTATCTGCTGTTTCCAGCCCTGAGGAGGCGAGAGGCAGGTCTGCATCCATTCTCGGTGTGATCGAACTGAGCTGCCAGAGAATTGGGGGAATGAGTAGGTGCAGCCACCTCCACACACACAGACACACGGCACGACAAACCACTTAGACGTGCATTTGTTAAAGTGGTAATTGCTCCACAGCAGTAATTTCTATAGTGAAGCCTGCTGATAATTACACTGAACACAATGACAAATCAGTGCACAAACAAGTTGACTGACTGGAGCTGAAATTGCCTTGAAAGAAGACACATTATCATGGAATATGGATGCACAAAGCACACATATGTGAGCATGCACATACATGCAGATGAATAGAAGCACGTGAAGAAACATGGCAGACATCCTCTTTTGGATTCCACACATTTCTCTGTGCCACTCAAGGACATGTTTATCCTTCTCGCTCTCCCAAATTACAGGGTGGAAGAAAAAGAGGGATCATGAAGGGGAGAGGGGGGGTGGGAGAGAGGGACGGGCCAGGGGAGGGAGAGACGACGGGTTCAGGTGTTCTGGAACAGCTGGTCTCCAAGTGGAAAAAAAGGACAGTGGGTGGATGGAAGACAGAAAGATTGAGGGGGATGAGACAGAGAGAGAGAGGTGGGGGTATAAAAGACCAGAGATTAATATTTCCTGAGAGATGTGCAGCATAATCGTTTATGATGACTGACAATATCAGAAAGATGAGACAGCTGTGTGCTCAGTCTGATGTGCAGTACCCTGTGTGTACTGTACATACACAGATACAGTGGATGGCAGACTGGTAAACACAGCAGGCTCACTGTCCAGGGATCTATGACACATGATATCTTGCAAACACAGGACAAAGCAAAGTATAAGCCCAGTCACACACAATGAGCGCAGCAGGCAGTGTACAACAGCTCAGCTCTGTCAGCAAACAATGCCTTCTGGTTGTTGATCTTCAAATCTGGACATGAATTGAGTTAACAGTATAAAAGCAATCTGTATTTTCTCAAAGGGGACACAGATACATGAAAACTCTGCTGCACTTTCTGCCACCACCCCCACCCCCACCCCCACTTGGTTGTGCTTGTAGTTTTGTTGCCTCAAGGCTGGTTGAGAAAAGAAAACAGCGGGCACATGAAGCTCCACTGGCTCAAACTGAAAATGGGAATTAAAATAGGGATTGGATATTATACAGTCAATTGGACCTCATATTACATTTCTTTGTGGAAAGCTCTTGAAAAAAGTGTTATTATGCATAATGGTGTTAAACATTGTAATACAAAAAAAAAAAAAAAAAAAAAAAATGCAAAGAAAACAAGCAACTTAAAAATTATTGTTCTGCACCTAAACTCTAACATGGAAATTGCCTCACTTGACTGTTTTACTATACCCTCCTTAACATGAAGGTGCTATTAATCATTATTAGTGCTTTTAATACCTGTGAGGGCACTTCTGATGCAATCACCCCAAAGTGCACCTATAGCCATGGTGAATTCTATAGGCTTTGGCACCCTCTGCAGGATTTCAGAAGCACCGCCAAATTAAAGAAGTCAAGTACTGTCATTGATTGAGCTCTGGGTAACAGAATGCGCAAGTGAATCTCCACAGAGGGATGCAAGAGTATTATATAAACTGACCCAAACTGAAAACCAAAGAAATTAAAAATTAATTTCAGGGGGGACTTGTTTTTAGATTAAATCATAAATGGTTATTCACGATTTGAGATAAGAAGAGAAATTAGGCACACGTGAAGTAAGGCCTGCTTTTCATCTGCAACCCATCATCCACACACATGTAATAACCACAGGGCAATTTTCTTCAGCTTTTTCCAAATACTCCAGTTATCTTGGCAGTAACAGCGTGACATACATTTTTTTTTGTTCCATGTCATTAACATTTACTAGGTAAAAATCATGTTGTTGGCTCTTTAGGTCTCTAGGTGGCACTGTGGCCCTGAATGAGGCCGCTAAATCATGACATCATTCCTTCCCATCTACTGAACTGATGACTATGTTGCCTGCGTAAGTGTAATCATCAGCCTTTGTTAACTTAACAATTTTCCCTGGTTGTCATGGTATCATGGATTTATCTGTACTAACTACATCTGATACATGAACACAATAACAAGAACAAACGATTAATATGGAAGCACTGTGACAGTGGAGAGCATTTTGGCCACTGATGAGAAGCTGTATTGGCTCACTGATGGAACAGCTCCCAGGCAGCATTTTTAAAGCTGCTTGATGAAACTGCACCCTGCAGTGAGTTTTTGCTGGTTAGAGAATATGAGGATCTGAAAACACTACAACTAATGGTCATTCACTGTCCTTTAGACTAAATGACATTTAAAGCAGGAGCCAGAAATGAGCTACGGATTATTTAAGGCAGTAGAGTTTTTTTGCAAGCTCAGTTCCAAGTGTTAACACTCATCAGGTCAACTATCCCACTCTTTCAATTTATCTATTCATCTTCCTTGCAAAAAAAAAAAAAAAAAAAATGTCTGAAAACATGAACAAGGACAATGAAATATGAGCCCAAAGACAAATTCAAGCATTCGCGTCCTCAGATTGATTTTGATGGTTCACATAGGTTAAAAACAAAAGAGAAGCACACAGCATTTGACTTTCTCCAAAAAAGATTTATTAAACAGATTTCTTGTTTGCAGCTGCAACCTGTGGGAAAAAAAAAAAACACACAAAAAAACAACATGAAGCATATTCATAAGATAAGTCTTGTGGCAGACCAGGTGTTGGTGCTGCCTTTGAAAACTTGTGTTGTCGTCAAATTGAAATCCAATTACTTGCTGGGGGGGGGGATTGTATTTTAATGGTTTCGCCATGCTGCCATAGCTGGTGCAAATGATCCCAACTATTTAAACTCATTTAATCGAGATCAAATGAAACTTCCCAACCTCTTAACTTTCTATTGATTTACTGTTTACTTATAAAATTCTCTCCACATTATAGCCGACCGCAATATTGTGTTTCAATAGGAAATGTGCAACTTAAAATCCTATCAAAATGCAATTTCATGGGGACTTGAGAGTGAACAGTTTGGAAGAAAAACTGTTTGTGTTACAGTTGCTGCCAAAAAGTAGTCTACTGACAGTACACTGCAGACACCTCGCAAGGGGAAAGCATCACTCTTAAAAAGCCATCAGAATCTACAACGTGCAAGGGGGATTCGTGAGGAGGTAGCGGAAACACAGTTTTGTGCAGCAGGCAGGCGGGGCTGGGCCCAGGTCTGCTCATCTGCATACTGCTCATTAGCATGGGTAAACAAGGAGAAAACTGGTGCCATACGGCGGACTTGCCAAGCATGAAATTCCCTCCTCATGTTTACCCCTTTACCCTTGGATTATCACAACGCTGCTGCCTCTCTCCTGATTTTTGACAAGGCCCAACTGCGATTTGTTTTTTAGTAAAAGACGAACAAACAGTTCCAGTAGTACGCCACACAAGAGGCATAACTCACTTGGCTGGCAGAAGGAAAATTTGCCCAAGGACAAGTGCTTTAAAAAGCCTTGCATGCTGAAGTGACACTGGGGCCATGTATCCTCGCAACAGACAAGGTGTCGCATCAAAGCAAAGGGATGATATTTCTCTGATCACATATGCTTAAGGCACCACCCCGAGAGCATTTGAACGTCACATAAAATGGCAGAGTGTATCATACAGTCAGTCACTGAAACCAGCCATTCCCTTGCCAGTATGAGGTTGTGATTACTTCAACAACTGGAGAGCCTGATACTTGAGTATTTAAAATTCTAGCATTGGGTTAGACCACACTTTATTATTTGCTACAGCCCTTCAGTACCAATGGTTACCACTTAAAACTAAGTCTACTCCCTTTGTTTTTTTTTTCATGTTTGAGACCATAGAAACAAGCAGAAGAGCAGGCAGAAGTCCTCCACCAGCAGTGTATGGCTGCAAGATGAAAGAGGTCCAAGACCACTACAACACAGACCTCAGCTGCACTTAGAAAATATTGCTATTGTAACTAACATGTTTACATATTAACCAAAGCCATAATCACACTACATATAACATGCAGACCTGGCTTAATACCTTTAATGTACTTGTGTAATGCAGGGTCACCAAGTCTTAAAAAACTGAAAAAGCAGGGCAAGGTGGTGATGGTGAAGTAGTGCAGCAATGTGAAGGTGTTTTAACCTGACAGCAAATCAATTTCATGTTACACCTTATACCACAAACAACAATTGACGTCAAGTTGTTTAAGAATAATGGGCAGGTACAGTATAGTCAATATCGCTTATTAGCTCTCATATACAAAACCGGCAAAAAGATTTGTCTGTTTTCAAAACACACACATACAATGTGAATGGCATTGACCAAGTAAATAATATCTGTTACACCTTGTTCATATGCCCCCCCCCCCCAGTTTTCAGTCAAACTAAATTATTTCAGTTTATAGGGCTGTGCCTCTTCTGTACCACAGGATATGAGGTATGTTAACTACTGAATAAGTAAACACACATATTAAGCAACACGTTTTTTGCTACACTACAGACACTTGCGTAAATTACTAGTGGTATGTTACATATACATTGATCAGTAAACTGATCCACTCAACAGTGCATTGCACTCAAAGTAAAGGTGCATCCATGACATGTGTAATAACCCATGTACTCAGATTACTGGAAAAGTTGTGCAATTATGTATGGATTTTCTGTCTTTTACTGCAATCCAAGGACTCTTAATAATTAAGTCACTAGTGCCTATGTCAACATAATAAGGAAAGACAGATTAGTTTCTCACCTGGCCAGCAATTCTGTCCAGGTCTCTGGTTCCCTGGGAGGTTAGTCTGCGACCACTGGAGGGGAAAAAAAAGAACAGCAAAAATTAAAACAGGAAAATGAGAGAACACAATAGAATACATCAACCTGCATAAGTTGGTCAAAAATCAATACACAAAATGCTTAAGTCTTCAATAACTACTTCTTTACACCACATTGACCACAGTTTTACAGTCAGGGAAAGCCACTGATCAATTCTCCATCCATACACACTGGCGAAAGAAATCACCCATTATCAACCATGAAACAAAGGCCAATTCAAAATGGAATTTCATTTTCCTGCCCACTTGAACTGAATAAAACCCAAACCAATCAATTAGCCCTCTTGTTACAGAGTGATTACATCTTTTTTGGAGACTCACACAGCAAAATTCTAGCTTATGCAGTTAGAGGTTTCACGGTTATCCAGAATCACATTAATGGGTCTGTTTCACATCATGGTTCTGCACAGATGAAAATGCAGGTGGGGAAATTGAAGATTATGTGTGACAGAGTTTTGCATGAACAAGCTGAGAGTGCATGTGTGTGTGAAGGGCGGGTGGGGGTTCAAACTCAGTGCTCACAGTGCCCAGTATGCCCCACAAAATTATCCAACATATGTGCAGTCAGCTTTGACTGCATGTACACAGCTATTACATATCCAATGTATCCAATATCCATTCAATTAAAACATCTAGCACTGCATGCTTTCAAGACCTGATAGATACAACAAATAAGATACTCACCCATTAGGATCCTTCTCAATCATCTTGAGCAGCTCGAGGGCCTGCAGCACCTTACGAGCCACGTTCTTGGATCCTACACTGTAGTGAGCAGGGCACACACCGTTCCTCTTGCGACCTCCATAGATCTTGGTCATGGAGCCAACACCAGCACCCCCACGGAGGTACAGGTGGCGGACTGTGGATGCTGAGAGAGCAGAAGAGATGGCGTCAGGGTCAAGTGTAACCTTGGAGATTTGTTCTCAACATGATAAACATGTTTAAGCAGCAGGATTAAAGAAACTGTCTTAATTTTAGACATTTTGAGAGTAAAAGGCAAACGCACAAATAAAAACATGCAATCTTCCCCCGTCTTTGCTTCTCAAGCCCCATTTAAGGTCTTCACTGGAATATACACCTCTGTACTCCAACAATAGTGTAAAGTATTACAAGTCTCAGTGGTACACCTCAGAAAACAAAGCTAAAACAAGTTGCATGACTAGGTATCACCAGGGTATGAACAAACCATTAAACCAAGGAATGATCTTAAACATAAAGCAACATTTTTTGAGCTTCTTCAGCATATCAGAGGAGAGTTTCCTGCAGAAATCTATAAAGCTAATTAAGCCCTCACAGTGACAACTTCCACTACAATGAGAAATCTACAAACATCTATACATCTCAGTAATGATGTAAAATGCACAGACTTTTTCAAAGGGACAGCAGCAACTTCTAACATGGGGATGTGGTTGAATTAGTCTATGTTCAGTATTACACCTTCAATATTAACACTATTAACAACTTAGAATATCAAATGTCTTTGTAATTTCAAAGAGATATCATGACCAGTGGGAAAGCAGAATTAACCAATATTCAGACTTACCGGCTCTGATGTAGAACCAGTTCTCATCACTGGGGGCCAGCTCCTTGTGCTTGCCCAGCTTGACGAGGTCCACCCAGTCAGGTACCTTCAGCTTTCCTGACCTATGCATAGGAGAGGGGTGTCAGCATGATGTAACAATATTGTTTGCATGTATCATTTGGTCAATTTTACAGTTTATAAGCCCTGCATACTGCTACAGAAGAAAGATATTTTAGATTTACAAAAAAAGAAACTGGCAATTAATTCATTGTAATGCCAGGAGCAAGTTTTGAGGGACAGTAAAACACTCACTTCTTCAGGAAGGCCGCCAGGGCACGGACAAACTCCTGCTGGTTGACGTCTTTCACTGTGACACCTGGCATCTAAATAATAAAGAACAACATCATTACCTTTACACAGCTACTAACACTTTGAACAGGCTGAGCTAATACTCGTGAACACAACTTATAATACTACTATATACTATACTATACTTCAGACTGTAGCCATTCACTTTCCGGTAAAAAATGATATGATCCAACATTATCAACGTAAGTGTAGACTAACGGCATCAGTTGCTTCGCCTACGGTATGCCGGCATCTCGACCCGCTCAGTTTAACTAGAGATGTGTTGCAATTACCAGAAACTAATCGTGATTTTAACAATCCAAGTAACATCACTAATAAACTAGGGCAGATACATTTATCGGACCTCTCAGTGGCACGCTTTCAGTCAGCATAAGCTTCCCCTACAAGAAGTACGTTACACGCTGTTTAACTAGCTGCCGGACCCGTCTCAGGACAAACCCCATTTGGTTATAAACCCTTACCAATTAAAACGGACATATCGTCAAGATCGAGAATAGCCTATACGCATTATCTGTTTCGATAGCATGCACATTTATTTTTTAGTTAAGTGATAAATATGAAGTACAATCGAGACAGCTAGCCATTAGCTAGCAGGCCCCAACGAGGTAGCATGGAGGCAGCCATCACGAAGAGACATAGCATGAGCGATACATTCAAGTAAAACCACTGTAAAAACTAATAAAAACGTCTCATGACCTCACACGAAGCTCAACCATTTTATTAATCTATATGTTATATCCCACCTGGCCACATTTCGAGGGCAAATGCTAGAGTTTAGACGCAATTTAGTGTAAAATAACCGGGCAACTAAAAACAGCGCTTTACCTTGCTTGTGGACAGCGAAGGGAAGAGGGTGGAACGGGGTTTCCAACTCATGTTAAGACGGGCAAATCTCGTTCCGTTACGCGAGATCACAGCGTTGTTTTTTCCAACGATGTGGCTCAGCACAGTCACAACATAAATGTGGCGGAAGACTTCAGGAGGCACAAATCATTATTTGTTGGACAATCTTTTCAGTGGACGGGGTTTTCCTGTAGCCCAAATACATAAGATCCTTAATTTTCATCTTTGACAATGACATTTGGATTTGTGAATATGCCCAGTCAAAAATACAGAAGAGTGGCAAAAGAAAAGATTGTTCAGATTCAGTTTAGTGCTACAAGCAACACTGAGTGCACAGAGAAAAGAAACATTTATTTTCATAATGTTGACTCATTATGATTCTACATGTTTTTACCCTGCCTTCCTCAGGGCCTCTACTTCCACAATTAATTGACAAACATATTGTAGCTGTATTTTAAAACCGCAGCAGGCTAAGTTTATTTGTTAATCTCTGTTCTTGATTTGTATTGTTGGTATGTTGTGAAATGAAGCCCCCTCCGCTGGGCTCAGTGTGCCCCTGCCTGGAGCTTGGAGCTCGGCCCTTTTGGCAGACAGTGGGAGAATGATTTGTAGACACATTGATATGCTTGGGTGATTTTTTGGAAATATAGGCACATTTTCCAGGCCATAACAGTCAGCCCTACAGTTCAACGAAGCTCATTTGCATGTAAAAACTAAAGTAAACATTTTGAGCACACAAAACTCAATTTTCAACAAACTTTCAGTGGAGTAGCTGTAGACTTTGTGTCTTGGTTGCCATTAGAGCTCTATACAATTTCTCAATTTGCCGTATTATTGAATGAACTTTTCTAAGATCACAGGAATAGTATGGATAGTGTGAAGTATAAGCCTAATGGTGATGGCATGCATTCCCTCTGTGTAGGTATCCTAGCAATATATTATTTATTCATTAGTTCAGTTAGTTCAATGTTGTGAGCTTGCTTTCTCCCACAGAGCAATGTCTTTTAGATAAGACTGTCTGTCTTTGATATCTCTATTCATCTTTATTATTTTCAGTTCAAGCCCACTCCATCAAAAAGCACATTGCATTTTGAATTAATAGCAACCTCTTATTTTCCTGGAAAACTGGAAGAATCAAAGAATGTCTTAAAAAGGATTTTACTATAAAAATAAAGAATAAACTTTATTTCTGTGTGCATGCATGTGTGTGTGTGTGAGAGAAAGAGTGTGTGTCCTTGCTCATATATGTGCATGTATGTGTGTGCCTTATTTACATATTTCCCTGGCTGGCAGAGGTGGTGTTGCCCTTTGCACATCTCAGATGGAAAGGGCAGCCATGCTCCAACATTGACACAATTGATATGTTTGCAGAGACAGGGGAGAGAGATAGAAGGCAGGTGGATAAGCAGAGGTTTATGAATCAGGTTTACTCTGTCAGTGAGGGCAGACAGTTTAGAGTGAGAGGTGAGAGGGAGAGATAGAGATCCTGGAGGGAAATAAAAAGGCAGCCACGTCATACAGAGGACAGATTACAGAGCTTTGTATAAACTATCAGTGTCATCGCAGGCCTTCACACCAGGTAACTGTACCTTTTTATCCTAATTTACTTCTTTGACGTCATATCAACATCCAGGCACTCACTGACTTTTTTCTGAATGGAAGTGACTGTGCTGAAAGGTTTGGCCCTATAGCTTGAATGTTGCTTCAAAGAGCTTAATTGATTAATAATGGCAATTAATTACACTGGGAGTGACCAGCCACCAATTTGAATGGAAAACTCACACAAGGTGGATTAAACTCCATTAATTACTTCAGTAAATCAATTTTTGCTGAGGCCCTTCAAGTGGTGAGACAGGAGACAACTGTGTAAAGTGATTATGAAGCGGTATAAAGAGGTTATTTCAGCCAGTCGTGATTATTATGGAAAAGTGACGACTAACACCAAATGTTCTGAAAAGGTCAAACTAATTACGTGGAATGGACAGGTGGCATATTGCGGCGGCAGATCTGCTACTTCAATATTCATCCACTCCGCTTTATGTGAGACTATTGTTTGAAAATGCACTAAAATTAGCTGCCAATCATTTGCAAATACATTTGCTGGAAATTACTCATCAGGGGAGTGTGGGCTTGTGTGATTGAGTGCCAGTGTTCGTGTATTTACGCATAAATGTCTAGGTCTATTTGTGTTTCAGAGAGTATGAGTGTGCAAATGATGCACGGTGGGCCAGAGGGAGAGGCAAGGCAAAACAAAGACCAGAAAAGGAGGAGAGAGAAGAGAGTGTTAACAGTATGTTGCCACCCAGCTTGGTGCTTGTTGCCTTGTGTTTGCATGGTTCTCACATCCTCAGCGGAGAAGTTCTGTCAAGTCTGGTCTGGCCTGACCTTTTCACTCTCCAAGCACGTTCACAGCTCTCCAATACTTATCAAAATCTCTGCCCCCAGCACAAACTTGCATTGCATTCTCCGGCCTTTCCACATCTGTAGTTTCTTCCTCTCTTGCAGACTGTTTTTATTATTCTGACCAGCATCCTTATTCTTAACCTCAAAATTTCCAGCACTCTTTGTCACTCCGTTCTCATTTGTATTCCTTCTATTCTTTGCCTATCTTTATGTTCAACCATTCCTTTGACAATGAAAGTAAACACTGCAGGGGCAGTCTTTACTGAAAGAGCCATGAGGGAACACAGGTCAGGGATGTCAACTAGAGTGGGAGCGAATGAGACTGTATTTGCATAAGCATCGATACATTTTTCTTAAATTTTTGCTCTTTCACATCATTATCAGTAATGGCTTTTTAAACTGTTGTCCAATATATCCTCTCTGTCTTTCTTTTTAAAAAAAATCTCCTCCAGACATGGAACTCATCTGGGTGTACTCTGTGTGCCAGTGCCTCATATCTGTATCTGTAATAGTGGTGAGTGTGAGGCTGTGTATGGCAGTCAGTGGCAGCAGTACCGTGGCTGACATCCGGGAGGGAACCCAGGGTGCCAGACCCCAACCTGGGAGCGTCTCATGCTGTCTTCGACTGTGCCTGGGTTGGGTGGGGGCTGTGGGGGGTGCGGTGGAAGTCCCTGTAAGCGTGTTACTCAACCTGCGAACCCCACAGTGTCTGTACACCTGCATAACCTTGGTGTGTTCTCCCCTGCTGGTCAGACAGTTTACCATGTTCCTGTTCATGCTGCTTACCCTGGACACCCACCTGCAGCATCACTTGGCAGACAGGTGAGTCTAGAAGATGGTTCAATCAGTTTAATCTGTAGAAGAATAAGTTTTCAAATCCTCAATCTAATTTAAAGTGGAAAATGTCAAATATTAACATGGTAGAAATAAATATAATTAGATACTTAAAGTGGGTGCATAAGGTGTTTTCTCAGAAATGTAATAAAGTGGCATATTACTGTAAATCAAAATGACATACAGTGCTTTAATACGTTCTTGTACATGTGTGTGGGAGAGGGTGAATATGTGGGTGGGAAGAGTCAACGAACATTCAAGTGTGCCTTCAGCAGTAATGGAAGAAAATCAATGTAAGGGTAAAAGAATAAAGCAGTTAACATGTCAAGATGTGAAATTGTATGGAATATTGTTACATCAAAACTGACTGTTTGTTCGGTGCTCATATGTCATAAGTCTTCAGTCATTTTTTTGTTAGCTTTTTTTTATTTATCACAAACTACTTAAAATTCCATCTGAGAGACGGAATAAATATCAATAGGCTCTGAGGCTCTTAGATGTTTGATTGACAGTGACCTACAAATCCAGTCTTTCAGTGGAAGAGAGTTAGGATTATGTCTTTTCTTATTGGTCGTCAGTTGCTTTGTACCAACCAGTTAACCAGCTAGTGTAAGTAAGATAGGATATTTGTGCAGACCTGTTTTCAAAAGCAACTGCCTGCAGTCAATTAAAGAGCTTGCTCACATCTAGCAGATATTACAGTTGCTAGAGCAGCTCTCTTCCAAAAGGTGAGTCATTTTTTATTTTTGTTGTTAGTGAGAGATGAGTGTCAAGGTAGTTTAAGGCTGTAGAAACAGCTATTTGGTATGTGTTAATTTCTCTCTATAATTCAAAGCAGAGGAGAGCAATGTCAGTATAAACATCTTTCAAATATTTCCACATGTCTTTGGGTGCCAGATACTCCTCAGTGGTGACCCGTCAGCGAGCTCTGTGTGTGGTTCTGCTGTGCTGGGTGGGCTCTGTTCTGTCTTCCTTCGCACAGTTCATCGGCTCAGACGTCCTCGACACCTGGAGAAGTGGAGGCACAGGTCCGGGCACAGCCGGCCTTGGGCTTGGTGGCAACTGGACGACCTCTTTACCCCATCTTACTTCCTCCCCGCCCCCTAAGTATCACCATGACCGCAAGGTCATTGGCAAGTACCTTCCATATGGAGGTTTTCTGTCCAAGTTTTATGTGGAGGACATGCACAACTTCACCTATGCTGAGATCCACAGCAGCCACTGGGGTGTGTGTGCCCCTGACACTATTCTCAGTCTGCAGTTCCTTGTCTATGTTCATGGGATGATGGCGTTCATGCTCCCCTTGCTCTGCCTGCTGGTCATTTACCTTGACCTGCTATGCATGAAGCCCAAGAAGACTCTTTTTAGTCATGCAGACCCTCCAAAACATGACTCCTGCCGAGTCCGTTCCCTGGCTCTGTCTCTCTCCCTTTTAGTTCTGCTGTGCCTGCCTGTCCACATTATCCATGCTCTCTTGCTTTTCACCCCCAGCACCAATCTTCCTGCCTGGGCTCATGCAGTTGCCCTGTTTCTCTTCCAGCTGTACAGTCTGGTGCCCCAGATCCTCTTCACTCCTCCTAGGAAACAAGTGGGGGTAGAACAGGCAACCTTTCCTCTTTCTGTTCCCAACCTTCCACCTGCAGTAGCTCCATCCAGAGGAAAATCCGTTCGTATGGCCCTGTGTGAAGCAGTGCAGGCAGCTCCATGGTCCTCAGCCAAACACTCCCTTAAAGCCAAAGTGTGCCCCGAAGTCTGAGTTCCTCACACAGTGGAAGATGTGAGCGGTTGTTTTCAATATGAACTTTTTCATCAGCTAAAAGCAGCAAAATAATCCTCCCAGAACAATGTTCTTTCAATGTTTTGGCTGCATAAGAAATAGCTAGTGTTTGAAACAAATGCCTTGTGGACAGAAGAAAAATAAATATAGCATATTCCTGTTTGTTGTTGGCTTTTTCACTAATCAGTAAATTTGTGCACAGACGTTATGAACAACTCGCAAATGAAAAGGCCAGTTAATTATCAGGTCCCACACCAAATGTCAGTGAGAAAATTGAGTCTCCAGATGATGACTACTATCCTGATCACAGATGTCTGTTTTCTTTGACTGCTCTTCCTATGGGTCTTATTCTAAGCCTATTTTAAGTCTCTGCTAAGCCAACCACCAGTAATGTAGATATATGAGTGACAGCGTTTAATTAAACCTTCAGTAATAACATAGTGGTCCTGAGAGGACGCAGCATTGTAGGGAAAACATAATTAACCTGGTTATGACACAATCTTCATGGCTGTTTTGATTAAACTTGTAAATACAATGTGATGCTCTCCTGTAATAAAAGGGCCTTGCTCACACTAATTGGATTGTTCATCTTGAACCATGTTGGTGTAAGAAATCACTGATGGAGAAAAAAGGAGAAATCCATCTCTTTCTGCATGAAACATGACTGTGACAGTCAAATGCTTTCTCTCTTCTTTCTCGGTTTTACTTTGATCATAGAACTGCTTCTTCTCTATGTTCATCTCACAGTTAAGATCTTTTGCTTGCTCTTTTTGTTCGTTGATCATTTTCCAGCTCTTTATACAGATCTAGTGTCTGTTTATACACACACACACACATCCACAGCCTATGAGTACAGTGTGTCCTCCATCACTACAAAAAAATCTCTGACTGGAACACATTATTGATACAAAAATCTTGAAAAGGAGGGGAAAAAAAAAGATTTCCCCAGCTTCCCTGGCGCGGCTGCCCATTCAATTGTTCTGTCTGCCTGAAAGCTTCCTGATTATGCTAGGCCTCGACACACTCAGCCACCTCAATCAATGCCTCACGGTGTGCTGCCGCTCTGTGCACACCTCTATGCCTTGCTAGGGGTCACACTGCCAAGACGAGTGAACGCCATCCTGGGGTCGCTTGGGTTGAGTTTAAAGATGGATAAAACAGTGTCTAATCCGCCATGTAGCCACCAGAAATATAAAGAGTTGTGTTTGGATGGACTGTGATATTTACTGCAACTCGTAGAAATAAAATATGACTGTCATAAATGGGTCATAAATGGGAAATTCTCTGATGTGAACCTGTTCCAGGACATTAATCGGTGAAACTAGCATCAGGGAGAACTGCGTGAGTTATTCACAGACTTCTTGCTGTCATTATTGGCCAGATTATGGTACATTCACTGCATGTCATAAACTTGGGGAGGGATTAAACTGCCTGTTGTCTGGCTTGTCCCTATCTCATTTTTGCTTATGTCTATTGATTTGATAATCACCCTCTATGATCACAGTGGTGGTCTGACTGTCATCAGGCCTAGCAGCTGAACTGTATCATTGTTATAGTCAGATAATGGGCAGTTTCCCGGGATGCACCAGTGTAAGCGTTATTAACTAACCAACAGTAAACCCTGTGAATTTGGATGTGATTTGTCTCTATGGAAAACATACAAACTAAAGTTAACTTTTTCTGTTGAGTTTTTTCTGTGAGGAGAAGAAGAAGAAATAACTATATCAAACAACCAACAAACACAACCAGACTGAGTGCTGTGAGTCCCACAGGAAAACAACAGATGAAACCTTTGTTTGAAGGACACGCACTTCTGTTTTTGAAGACATATAAAGGGACAACATTCTCAGTTTTATTACCCATCGACCACAGTGGGTCTGATAGCAGGGACTACCTGTGCTACCTTTGCGTCATCATAAACTGAAGATATGTCTGCTGTTGACTTGTGTGTATGTGTGTGTACGTGAATTGTTTGTTGGCCAGAGTGTCAACTCATGCTGGTAGCGCCTGGCAAGTCCATTACTTTGATTGCCGTTTGACAATCTGTCTTTATGACAGGCGACCGTGGAGCCTTGCCATCGATGGAAAAGAAACACATCGATCTATCACCCCGCGACCTCCGGCGGCTTTCAAATCTAGCCCTGTGCACAGATGGACATGTTGAGTGCTCCTCGACAGAATCGGGTATTGATTGCGTGGAAGTTAATGGCAGAGTCATATTTTTCTGTGTGCATCTGACTCAACCCTCCTGTCATCCTTTCTTCTCCACTATCTGTTCTTATGATTCATTAGCAGCACCACAGAACCTTCTGTTTTGTTTATTCTATTTATTCGGAATGAGCTGCCAGTTATAACCGGCTCCACCGCCTTCATCTTTATCTCCCCACCTATAACACCACTATTCCCCATTGATCTAATCATATGCTCAGTCTCCTGTTCTCTTTCCACAGGATTTCAAAAACAGCACCTGCTAATTACACAGTAAATACATCCAAAAACCAGTCTGATCCCCAGGGTTATTTTTGAACTCTTTTTTTAATTTTGTCGTGCTTTGTATCTTTCCCCTATAAAGAAATAGTTAGCTATATATCAACAATGACACATGGACTCTAAAATAAACAAGGGTGAAAGACAGGAGAAGAGACGACTAGGCACAGGAGACGAAGAGAGAAAGAGAGAGAGAGAGAGAGAGAGAGAGAAAGACTGGGAAAGAGAGGAAAGATAAGAGGAAAAGAGTGAAAAAAGACAGCAATTTCTCTACAGTAGAACCAAAAACAAACCATGGGAAGTGTACAATTCTTTAACATTTACAATTATAATAATAACAACGGCAATTATAATAACAGTAACAACAATCATAATTGTTCAAATAATAATAATAATTAATAAAAAATCAATAAGACCTCTGGTTTCTCATAAAGACAAATGATTTTTTTTTTCTTTTCTTTATTTTCTTTAAAGATCACTGGACAGTAGTTTGTTCGGCTTTGCACCTCTATAGGCTAATATTCTGTGTTAGTATAGTTGTTTCATAATGCGTTTCAATAGTAAACTGTTTTCTTATTTCTTAAAAGTTTCATTTAATTTATGTTGCTGTTCTTTTTTTTTTATACAAATAAGGAATTCAGAGATATGTATACTTGTTCTATCAACATGTTTACTGTACGTATGAATGTGTGCATGTATCTGCATACGTGTGGTAGCATTCAGAAAAAATATCCACCCATTTTATATTCCCATTCATTCCATTTGCTCTTGCTCCCTTTGCCCTTCTTATTAAGACTTTTAAACCTTTTTATCCTCTTAATGACATTCTAAAATAATTAAGCTTTTCTTTAATGCCTTAGCAAGTCATATTCCTTTCTTCTTTGTCGGGAACGAAGCCCAACACTAATCCTTTCATTATTAGGAGCCAACAAAGGAGGAGCGATTGAAGGGGACAGACCGAGAGAAAGGGAGATATAAGGAAGAGGGGAGAGGATGGTGAACAGGTGAACGGAGAGGAAGAAGGAGATGAGGGAGTAAATTGATAGAAAAAGAGAATCACCTTTCCCTCACTGTTACAGTGAGAGGGAAAGGGAAAAAAATCACTAAAAGCTGTTTTTTTTTTCATTCACAAATTGGCAGGCCACCTAACAGGGATAGCAAAACAGGACAGTTAGCTTGTTCATAAAGTATGGATACTTCCCGGGACTCTGGGCTTACACACTCCAGTGTTGTTAGGGAATTATATATGAGATGCGCTCTGTAGGCAAGATGCTTTAGCAATTTTTAAAATTTCAATTTTCTCGTGCCGGGCGCTCAGTAGCTCCTGGTCAGCTCTGCCCCTCTCCCTCCCTTCTCACACACTGCTCCCATTGTCTCCGCTAGTTAAAGATTGAGCTTTGTGAAATGGATGGTTTTCTCCAGGCATGGAATTATAGCAGTCATCTGACTCTAATTCCCCTTCCACTTTGGTGGCTGCATGGGCAGAGTGCCGGTTTTTCTTTTGTGCTCCCCTCTTCCCTCTCGATCAAAATAATTATGGCATAATTTTGTTATTGCCTACATACACCTTACCCTCTCCCCCACCCCACCCCTCTCTCCCTCTCTCCATTTTCTCCCAATTTCTCCGACTTACAGTATATGGCACAGTCGTTAATGGCTGGTGGGTCTATAGGCTCTCTTTTTCTCGGTCAGTCTCTGGGTTTATGTGTGTGTGCATGTATGGAAGATGTGAGGATGTGGGGTGGAATGAAGCAGGATGGACTGGCTGTGTGCAGTATCTGTATACAGTCGTTTTCAGAAGGCCGCCTGTTATGGCGTGTTGTATAGAAGTGTATGTGGGTATGTGTGTGTGTGTATATACTGTATATAAGGAGGGAGACGGGGAGAGGAAGGGATAGAGGGTTGAGGTCAGAAGAGAAGGGGATAGGGAAGGAGAAGGGCTACAGTAGGTACTCCTTCTTGCCCTGGCTGGCGTCGTTCCCATTGAGGAAGGCCTCTTGCACCTCACCATGTTCATCCAACCCACTGGCCTCATGGGTAAGATAGGAACCTGAATGAAAAAAGACAGAGAGAGAGCAAGAGAGAAAGAGAGAGAGAGAGAGAGAGAGAGAGAGAGAGAGAGAGAGAGAGAGGGCGAGAGGGAGATTGGAGGGGGAAGGTTAGGTGGCAAAGCGTCATCACTGCGGCGCCATGCAGCATTATCAAAAACAATCAGCACTAATATTATTGAGTACCATACCTGTGACTGATTAATTCATTAGTTAACTGATTGTTAGGTCAGTACCAAGCAAGAATAGGCTCTCGGGTACGGTAAGAGCCTACCAGGAGGAAATTAAAGGTAGGGAAAGGATGTGTTAACAGAGGACGCAAAAGAGGAGGAGCAGTAGGTGGAGAAGATAATAGAGAATAAAAGACAGGGAGGGAGGAGAGATTGGCAGAAGAGGGTGGAGGGAAGGTTAGGTGCAAGAGAACAATGGCACGTTTGCGTCACTCAAAAAACCCATCAAACACATTTTAACAGCCCTCAGGTCCATATGATTAATGATTCGGTGCAGTGCAGGTTACAGGGAGCAAGAACCGCTCAAGTCATCTTCCTGCCCGAGTGTCCCTTCACTCCAGGGGTGAGTGACACTCTCATTCTCCTTACCGCAGAGGTTGACTGGCATGCTGACAGTCACGGCAGGCCAAAGACAAAGCCCTAATGGCCCTGTCTCAGCACTGATTGGTTGTAATGGTCCTGTCTCTGTGCTGATTGGCGGTCAAGCCATACAGAATGTTGACTGACGGCTTGTCTAGCCATAGGGTAAGTAATGGGTGTTTGCAGCCTGCTACACTGTTCCCGGATCATTTCTTGGCAACTATTTTGCACAGTCAAAGGCTGCCAAAATGAGGGCACTTAAAAAGATAGGGAATGCAGGGTGGCTGCTTTTAATAGATGAGCTTTGATACACCAACATATAGTCATAAAACATGGGACCACACCTACATTTCCCACCCCACCCTATCTCTTCTGCTGTCCTGGCCAAGGTCGTCCATCATGGACAGTGCCTGACTGGAGAGGAGCATCCTATCCTGTCTGCTTTGTGCTGACAATTTTACACCTCAGATTAAAAGATTATTTTCCAAGAATCTGGGTGTAACTGGCCTCCAATGATTTTTTCATAGCATGCTACACCAGAGAGAAAACGTGCCTGTGAAAAATGTGATAAAAATCTGAGTGCCAAGACATGTCCCCTGCTTGTGCAAGAAACGTCTGTGCTACTTGATGCGTGCATGTGTGCGAGTGTGTTACCTTTCTGTCGGACGGAGCACCAGATGGTGACGATGAGGACGCAGATGACGGTGAAAACCAGCAGTGCCAGAACGCCACCTATCACCGCGTATGGTACTGCGCTGTGAGTCTCCACCACTGCACCGGGATCTGAGAAAGAACAAGAGAGACAATTAATGTGTGTAGGTGGAGTGTGGAACATATAAAGGAAAATATGGAGATAAAGGGAGAGAGAAGTGCAGGCAAAGAAATGGAGACAAAGAGAGAGATGGATCAAAAATGAAAGAGATAAAAGTGAGAGAAACGCCAGCATGGGAGAGAGTACAGGGAGCGAGACAGGAGAAAAGAGAAGTCGATATCTTCCAACCAACTTGCATTATCACCTTTCATCACCCCCCACCCCATTGCACAGAATGCCAGACAGTCATATCGGGCAGGGAAAAGAGGTGGAAAAATGAGGAGAGTGAATAAAGAAATAAGTATGTCAGCCTCTAAAAACCCACTCCAGCCAAGCACCTGTCAAGAGCACAATGCATTTTGAATGAGGTAAACTTTGAGTGTGTTTACACCCCAGATAGCGCAGCCCTGGGAAATGAAATCAAACACTTCACCACAAGATGAGTGAAGAGAGATAAAAAAGATATGAAAGGCAAGTTAAATTCAGTGACATTTTGTGATATAAAATTATGGGAGTGGTGAGGAGTTATTCATGTCAACCTCACCTTTCACCAACTGTACACACTGCTTAGTAAAGGACAAATACGACTAAAAGGAATAATGAAAGAAACTGAAGGATAGTGTTGAAAAGGTTTCTCGATTTCACAGTTAGGCAACTGAGAGAAAAATGTAATGACAGCAGAAATGCTACATATTTACTGGTTCCTTGGAAATGTGAGGATTTAGTGCTTTTTTTCATTGTGTTAGATCACTTTAAATTGAATAAAGTGATATAACAGAAATTAAGTAGTGGAAGGGCGGTTAGAAAATACAGCCAGTCTGAAGACATCACCTGCTGTGAGCTCTGGGAAATTGAGCTGTTCATTTTCAGCACTTTCTGGACTAAACAATGACAAAAAAATACTATTGATCATAAAGCAACACTTAGACAATGCTAATCTTTTGTGCAGCTCTGTGTCAGCGCCCAGTTTCACCAGTAAATATTGTCTGACAACAATAAAAGCAGGTGATTGATAGAGCACAGGGATGTAGAGAAAGAGAAAGACATGGTCGGTAAAGTGCAAATGAAAGTAGTCTGTACAGCAACAGCTCTTTGAATCTGGACTTAAATACTGAGACAGTGTCTGAGTTGCTGACAATAACAAAAGGTTTCTTTTTTTGATGGGGCTGGAGGGGGGGTGGGGTAAGAGCTGGGAAGGCCAATAGAAGGCAAGGACTCGGAGTTATTGATGCAGCTCTTGGACCTTGACAGAGCAGAATTAAAACATGAATCATTAATACAGTACTAACACATAAGAGATCAAGAGAGAAAGGGAGTGTGATGGAGGAGAAAAGGGAAAAGACAAGACAAAAGAAGAGAAGGCACTGACAACTGAAGAAAAGATGGCATGTTTCTGTACATGTATTTCCTTGACAAGTGTTTCATTGTACACTGTGACACACTGCTTCACATGCCTGCTTTTGTGCATGATCAAGTATTGGTGGGTGCACACGTGTGCGTATGCGTTAAAGTAAATATCTGTGCATCTGCAGGCACACAGGACATGTGCGATTAGAGCTATGATAGGATCAAGCAGTTGGCCCAAGGCAATATTTTATGGGGTGTGAAAAAGCAAGTGCTTGAGTGCTCCACCTTTACCTCATGCCGCCCTGCTCTTAATCCACTACACCCCAAAGCTCCACAGGAAAAGACAGATATGACTGGTATTTTAAAAAAGCGTTGTTTCTCAGTGGAACCCCTCAGATGATACATTGACTAAAACGGTCGCCAAACTGAGCCAGAGCTTTTCTAACGTGTCTTTATGACATCCTCGCACATGCCCAGCAGGTGAACAACCTCTACCTGCCACTGACGGCAGCAGCGGCAGCAGAGGAACAAGAAGGATGCTCCTGCTCCTTTTCGCTTCATCCCCCCTTTTAACAAACAAAGAGCAGGCAAAGGTGTGGAAAGAGAAAGAAGAGATACCAGCGACTATGTGTTTGTGTGAATGTATGTATGAGATAAATGGATTCTGCAGATAAAAAGAGAAGGAGACTGGTGAAAGATTGTAGTTTTATTCACACACACACACACACACACACACACACACACACACACACACACATATTCAGGGAAGCAGTAGTGCCAAGCAGCCTTTCTTTCTCCTGCTGTGTAACACTCATCTGGGAGAATGTGATTTGACAACCACCTGGATCCCTGGTCTCTCTCTCTCTCTCTCTCTGTGTGTGCATGTGTGTACTTGTGAGTGTGGATAAATATGTTTGTGTAGCATCCTCTTAGCCCTCCAGAGGCCGGTGTCAGTCAGTTAAAGGCTCTGCCAGTTCCTTAAACTCTTAATGCAGATTCATTAACAGTACCAACCAAGCACCAAGAGACCCACCCCAGACCATACACACACGCCACACACATATTCACGTACACAAATGCTGACTGGGCAATGTGTGTGGGGTGCATCAAACAGCCGGTGATAAGAAAGAGGGAGAGTGGGTAGTTGCGCATGATGCATACCCAAGCGTTTGCAGACACGTATGCTCACGTAGATGCAGGGCAAAGGAAGGTTGCAGCAGAAAAAGGGGTGTGTGTGTGTGTCCGTGTGTGGGGGCCACCTGAGAGCCATCAAATGAGTAGGGGAGTGGAAGACACCAAAGGAGAGCAGGAAAGGACGAGGAGAGAGATGGAGGGTAGCACAGGCAGAATACAAAAGGTGTGTGTGTGTGTTACCTTCCGGGTCCACGGCGTAGCTGTGTGTTAGGAGGGTTGGGGTGGCGGAATGGGAGGTGATTAGTTGGGTGGAGGTGGGAGTGGGAGGGACCGTGGTAGTGACTGACACATTATCTACAGACAGACAGGGAATTGGATAACAAACAAATTCTATTATCTACAACATGCAGTGACATTTCAACACAGGCGATGCAGGGATTTATAGCAAAGTTACTACTGCACATAAAACATGACACACGCTTTGTTATGGCTGAATATTCATTGGGTTTCATGGCTCCTCTGGCTCAGTATCCTGCTCGATAATCATTGGATGGTAGTCTTAAAGACAGCTCATCTCTTCCAATGAGCTTGGAGAGAGAGGCAGAGATGTAAAACACAAGAAAAAGGAGGAAAGACTTATTTCAAACATGCTGTTCAGCAATTGAGGCTGATGCTATTTCGCTACCGGAGACAAATGTTACTAATTATTTTACCAAATTGCATGGGTGTGCACGAAATGGAATTGATCTCAACCCCTGACAAGCGATAAAGACAGAGACAAATGTTCTCTGGTGGACCTCTATGCAGATTGAGGGGGTTAAAGAAAACATTTACAATAGGAAAAAGCATGTTTTAAAGCAGGGGCTGCAGAGAATTACACCTGGCAGACTGACATTCATCTTCAAGGCAAATGGAATATATAGGAACACATTCTCTATCACTGACACATTCTTTACAGGAAAATGGCAGGAGAGACAGAGACATTGTCTGTGACAGATGCATTCCCAATGGAACAGTGCCATGCAGGTACTGTCTCATTCAATGGCGAACAATAGCTTGGATCTTGACACATTCTCCAAATCAATGGCTGAGACACAATGGTAGGTAGAGAGGTAGAAAGAAAGTTCATTTTGCTGTTAAAGACAAAAATAATGGCTGACAAGAACTAAAAGGGCGATGGAGGAGTGGGTGTGAAGGAGTGTGTCTGTGTGTGTGTGTGTGTGTGCATCAGCACTTTTAGAGTGAATAACACGCCACTTCATCAAACAATCTCCCTAAAATCGTACCGTGCAACGTACTCTATGTACTTGAAGTCTCAGGACACATGGAGCTATGCGCACACGCACACACACACACACACGCACACTCTCGCTCACCCTCTCTCTCTCTCTCTCACTCACAAATCTTGATTTGAAATACAAGCTGGCTTGTGCACACACATGCACACACCCAGGCCACATACTTACACACAAATGCTTAATTGCCCACGTGCAGACATACAACACATTCACACTCACAAAAGCATACAAAAACATATACACATACACACAAACACACACACACTGCCCTTTCTGCTCAGGAGTAATTTATTGGTAAGTATTCCTCTGTCTCTTCCCTCCCTTTCTCCCACTGGCCCTGAGATCATCAATCTCTTTTTGCACTCTTCTTATGTCAGCACTATACCTCCCCTCTCCCTCTTTTCCTTTTTTTCTTTCCTCAAGTTCTACCTCAGTCTTCCTCTCTGTCTCTGTAAAGAAATGTACATTATTTTTTTTTTGTGAAGAGAGTTTTTGTGTGAAGAAAAAGTGAGAGGGAGGGGGGGAGGTAAATTGAACCAGATAGAGAGAAAGAGAACTGACTCCGCAATTACCTGGGAGTGTGTGTGTCTCTCGATGCTCTCCTGTAAGAGTGCATACAGTATATGTTGCATGTGTGAGTTGATACATGTACGTGTGTACGTGGCTGTCACTTGAGCCTGAGGGCTGAGGATTAATGGCCGGGGTCGCTGCACTAATTAACTGGATCCTGATTAATTTCTCCTGACTATCATGACTGACCTAAAAATAGTTCTTTCTCACCATTTCCAACTTTTTCTTATCATTCTACCAACATCTCTCATTTCCTTTTCCTCTTTCTTTTTCTACCAAACTCCCCCTTCCCTCACTTGCACCCTCCCCTCCCTCCTTCACTTTCCTTCATTCAGCTGCCTCTCTAGTTTCATTCCTCTGTGACTACGTTCCCTCACTGCCTCTCTTCAACTTAATTAAGGAGAATGCCATACAGCTGTCGTTCTCTTGGCCGATAGCGTCCCTTTTTTCCCCCCACATCATATTGTTATTCATTAACACTATATGGCTGCCAATCAGGCACACAGCCCATGTTATTTCCAGGGATGGATGTGGCGGCACTTGCGATAATGACGTTTCTCCTCGTATCTAATTCTTGCAGAAGTGTGCCTGAGGATACTGCGCCACCATTTTGGATGAGTCCTGTTATTCTTTCATGTTCAGTGTTTCTGATTATAAGGGGCCCTGCCCGGAGCAGTGGTGACAGCAGTTGTCAGTCAGCGTGCTGAATGTTAGACATTTGTCACACCTCCACTTCTGAGGCCAGAAAAGGTCAATGCTGATTGGCTGAGAAGCCATTCCAAATTTACTCACACACCAACAGAGGTGCGGTGTCACGTGTGGAGGAAAAGAGCACCGACAGTTTCTTTTCTAACAAAATTGACTCTGCATTATCTCTGTCTGGCTCCCTCTGCCAATAGCCCCCAACCTTTTTCCATTTTCATTCTCATTCTATGTTTTTTGAAAGTCTCACTTCATTAAATGGAGGTCTGTGTTTTTCATTCCAATTATCCTGACAGCTCATTACAACAGTCGAGGAGACACAGACTAATCCCTGGTCACCTAGTATCTCTTTCCATCTCACTATGCATCCATCCCTTTCATCTTTCTATCACTCCCCTCTGCCTTCCATGAATTGTTCTATAAAATTTTGTCTCTCTGTTGCCCCCCCCCTTGCTCGCTTCCTGTTCCACTTTGCAGAAATATGCATACACCCGCATGTGCACACGGATATAAGTGCATTACATATATGGAAACACTAACAATTATTATCTCCCCATCTCTACCTCTCTCTTTCCTTCTTTCTTTCCCCCTCTATCTCCCACACCCTCTCATGCAATTCAATTCTAATGGGTTTTATTGGCTTGGCGATTCATCTGAGTGCAGCAGCTCAGTTCAATTACATAAGGGAGCCCTCTGGGTTTTTCACCAGACAATCAGCAACATTCTCCTCCCAGTCACATGCACATGCATTCACGTGCACCTTCGCATATCCACACATACACATAAAAAGAATCCAATTTCACCTATACAATGGTGGCAGAGATGACAACCAACAGAGGCCGCATCCTTTTTGCATTGTGCAGATACTTGCTATGTGTATGTGTTTGTGTGTGTGCACGCGGTGTGTATGAGTGTGCGTGCTCTGTGATTCATTCAAAACAATTTCTCACATTTGCATCATTAGTGACTTTCTGAAAGTTGCAGAAAGTTAATTTCATCGTATTAACTTAGTGCACACATGCACATGCACACTAAGAAGAAATATCTCTCTCTCTCTCTCTAAATCATAAACTCATTAAAAGTGCACACACACACACTCTCTGATACACACACAGAGTTGCATGTACACACAAGTGTGACCAGTCAAATAAAGCTCAGCTTCAATGCATCACGTCTCTGCCATGGCCTGGGCTCCCTGGAGAGTTTCACACCTCTCGTTCTGTTCTCCTTTGCCAGAATTAAGCCCCTGTCTCCCTTCATAATGTGACAGAGCCTAAAGCACCTGTGACAAATTGGCAGCCACTTTTGCCCGAGTTTGTGCTCGGTGTAGAGACCCTGATGGCAGATAAGTCTCACAGAGGGAAGGTTGACACGATATGAGAGAGAGATGAGAGGGAGCGCTGGTAGTTTTTCTGCACCTGCAATAAAATGATTTCTTTTCTGCTGACTCATCCTTTACAACACCCTGCTCCAGTACTCCCCCTCCTTGCTCCTGCCTTCTCCTCCAGTGCACCCAGGGATTCCCTGTGGGAAGGCTAGGAGCCAACTAAACTGACATTCCGTTTATCTGACATGCTGCGGTACTGAACGTCAACCTGCATTCGACCTCAAGCGTCTTTCTACCTCCCTTTTCATCCCTCCATCACCTCCTCCCTCCCTTTTTCCTTCCATTCATCCATCTCTTCACTCAGTCCCACTGATTTCTCTCCGTGCCTTTTTCCTAGAAAGCAAGGCCCTCTCTGAGCAGAGAGTCTGAACTGCAGCTGAACCAAGAATGGAGGGCAAACTGGTGGCAAGGTGAGAAACAGTTGAAAGAGTGTGGGAAGAGGGGAGGGAGGAGGAAGTGGACAGGAGGTGTAAAAGAGGTGAGAAAAGCAGGCAGAGTAACCGAGAGGAAGGACGTCGAGAAATGGAATGGGAAGGTGGGGGGAGCAACGAAGGAGAGAGAATGACGGAAAAGATGAGAAAAGAAGTGGAAAGAAAAAGAGAGAGAGACGGAGAGGCTGAAACAGAAAATAAGCTCACGGGGAATGAAAAGGCTCAAGAAGAGGAGCGAGAGTGGAATGAGACTGTATCTTTTTTCTATCACCTAAGTCTTTAGGAATAAGTGAAGAGCTTTGTTACAAAATGAGATATTCTCTATCTGAAAAAAAGAAAAAAAAAAATTAAGACACCTACTATTCCAACGTGGGTGCTGGAATGAAAAAAGAAGCACACTGTGGGTAAGTGTCAGAGCTATGAGTCATCTTAACATATTTTACAGCTTGGAATCATATTTATCTTCAGTATTGACTGATGAACTTATTCAATGTATTTAATCATCAGAAAGTAGAACTTCAATAAAACCATACTAAATCATTCATGGTGGTTTATTTACATTGACAGTGATGTAGCACACTGTAACACACTGTTTTGCAGTTATGTAACATTTACAAAAATACACATATCACTAGAAACATAGCATGAGATAAAATTAACACCACGTTAACCAGATTATTAGTTGTGACATACAAAAATCAAGAGTGACTTTCAGTTGTCTACAGATTAACATGATGGCTGAATCAACAACTCTGAGCTCTCGGAGATAAGGTTTGAAACAATCTGCCCAGTACATATTTTTTGAAGTACAGAAAACCACCACTGATGGGGCTACAGCAGGAGGATTTAAAAAGCTGATTGCTGGAAATCCGTGGTGCAGTGCAAGAGCAGAAGCTTGGCTTATGTTGGTTATGTGGATTTCAGGTCTTTTATGGGTTTTGGTCAAGGCAAAATTCCTTACTTTAAATGTACCCTTTTAATTTTTTTCAAAATGAGAGAGGATGAGAAAAAAAGAAAAAAAAAGCACAATAAATCAAATTAATGACCAGCACAGAGCAACAGCATGAAATAAGGAAGATAAATGATGAAATGTGGGAAAGAAGAAATAGCACAGAGAAAAACAAATGAAGGCGACAGCTAAAAAATGGTGAGGGTGGAATCTGAAGGAGAGGGAGAAAGACAGAACATTTTTCTACAGAGGCGGCAACGCACATCAAAGCTCGACATGTCTAACCTTCTAGGATAGAGAAAGAGAGACAGAGAGAGGCAGAGGGAGACAGAGAGAGAGAGGGGAAGTGGGTGGGGATGTCACCTTTCATCACGCTACTGTTGCCACCCTTGATGCCTGTGGAAAGCTGCCATTATGTGTGCTGTTTGATGCTAGGCGTGCTTGTACAAGAGTGCGCGACTCTCTGTGTGTGTGTATGTGTGCGTGAGAGAGAAAGAGAGTGTTTGTGTGATGGATAGATGAGGGGGCGCTAACCAAAAGCAGCCTAAAAATGTTACATAAGATATCATGTCTCTGCTCCCCCCATCCGTCCCCTCTCCTTCTGATCGCAAAATCAGGTGCTGGGGTGCAATGACAGGAGCCTCCAGCAGGGGGGTGTGGATCAAAAGGGCAAACCTGCTGAGTGACAGTAGTATGTATGCAATTAGACCAAACCACAAATGTATTGGATGTGAAACTGTAGAAGACTCTAATGATGAACCAGCTTTGCAATTTAGCTTCCATTAAAATTTCTCACCTCCCATTTTGACTGCAAGTTTACTCAGCTGTTTCATGTGAGGAATATTAACGCGCATCAAAACCTTGTTTCAAATGTGCTTCAAACTCAGACAGAAAGTTGGCCAATTTGTCACATTTCCTGAAAAAATACAAAAAATAAAAATACAAGATCTTCATGTGAGCTCCGCCACCATCCTCTTTGAGCCACGGCATGCAGTCTATCTGGGTCAACCTTCATTAAGAATTTAGCCACCACCAGTGAATCTAGGTGCAACATCTTAGAAAACTTGTAAAACCTGACAACAGAAGCCCCTTTACCCACATCCTCCTACCCCTCTGATACCTCTGCTCGAGCAACAAGCAAAGTTGATTCGCCTGAATTTTAAATGCAACAGATGTGCTACTGTTGTTTATTGCCAACTGCTACCATGTAAAATTCAAAGTTCCAGCAGATTCACCAGCATTGAATTAATACTCTGTAGTGTGAGTTAACTTCTTTGTCTCCTACGTGTCAGCTTGTATTGTGAAATTAATTTAGTTGTCAAAATGTCTCATATTTTTATTTATTGCACTTGAAGCTTCTGAATTCCATGAAGAGAGGAGTGGGTCACCGGGGACACGATAAATCGGCTCTTTACAAGAGATAGCCTGAATAATGATGTTGGTGACTAGTATCTGAGCACAGTGTCCAACATCTTCCTGTGGAATCAATATCTCTGCTGAATCAATTGCACAGGAGGTTTAGCAGAGGTTTCCTGCTGTGCACTGAATCAGGAAAACAAATAAAGCTGAAAGACAGATGAGACAAGCATCAAGATTTAATGGCTCCGTTGCCCAGTGCCAGAATAGCCACACTCCTAAGGCACTGGGAAGATAAAATGATCAATAAAATTTAAAAGATAAAAAAAGACATAAAAAAAATATTATCAAAACACAAGAACAAGAAATGTGATGAACAAAAGATCGATTGAACATAAAATTATTCATCAGTACACAGTAGGCTGAGATACTAAGACTGGAAACAAAAACAATTGATGAAAAGGATCAATCAAAAAAAAAAAAAAGAGTTTTAAAGTAGCAGTGGAAATTTCTATGAAAACTTGTCGCAAAACTGTTAGCTATGTTAACTCACCATACACCAATAGGGTGTAATGATCAGCAGCGCGTCCAAAGTTGTTCTGGGCCTGACACAAGTACGTCCCGTTGTGTGACTGGCTGAGACGGGAAATCTGGAGGGTGGGGCCGGAAATCTCTGCCCTCTCAGGTAAGGTGTCATTAATCTTGGACCACTGAATGTTCCTGGGCCTGGTGGAATAGGCAAGAAAGATAGTTTAATGCTTGATAGTGCTGCAGCAACATTGGGAAATGACTTTTTAAATAATCAATTAATTATTTAAGTCAGTTATCAACAAAAATGCCAAACATTTGTTTGTTGCAGCTTCTCAAATGTGAGGATTTACTGCTTTCCTCTAGTTTATATTTTTGTAAACTGAATAACTTTGGGTTTTAGACAGTTGGACATAATAAATAATATGATGACATCATGTTGGGTTTTGAGAAATTCTGAAGGACATTTTAACTCCTTGATGAAATGTTTAGTGTTTAGTTGCTTAATGAAAATATAATCAATAGATTAATAAATAATGAAAATAGTTGTTAGTCAGAGCCTTAATGTTTAAAATTTAAAACTGAAGCAAACACAGACCTGTGTTGATACAGTCTCACACACCCATATAAATATCCAAACATAACATTATTACAAATCCTGCAACAGCATAAGGTTCAGTCTCATATACAGTTAGATTGCAGATTTACACATATAATTACTTCTGCAAGATTCATTGTACTGCTACAACCAGCAGTGTTGGGTAGTTATACATCACTTGATGGGTTGCAGTGAAGTGTTTACTTTTTTTCAGTAACAAGCAGAGCAAGGGATAACAATTTGAACTTGAGTAAATACATTACCGATATTCTCTGTTACTATGACAATCAGGGGGCTGGCTTGTTTTGGGATGTGTTAACTTGGGACAGGGGTTGAAAGTATGGGGAAGTGGTTGGCCTCCATCACAAGAGGAGAAACAGAACTCCCTGTAACTCCAAAGCTGTCCTATTTACACATTTTGTCTCTTTACATGCACAGAGTACTTGTAGCTGGGTTGCTAATGTTAGCTATAGGGAGGCCTAGATTCAGAAAATCAACTGGTTTTGTTCAGAATTGGAGGGTGGGCACCGGGGCTAAGCCAGCTGTTTAGCTGATGGTCAGTAAATATGTCCAAAATGTAGGTTGGCTGCTTGTTAAAACATAATGACTTGTTTTCTGTCTCTACACCTGCAGAAGATGGGATGTGTGGATGAGCAGAATTTAGTTGGTCAAAACTCACCTTTGACAGGGCTGGACTCAGTAACAAAAGTTATGTAACAAGTAATGTACCCTATTACTTTTGCTGTTGAGTAACCAGCACAGTGTAATCTGTAAATGATTACATTTTTCTTGTAACTTGCAACACTGACACTAACACTGACAACTGGCCAACAATTACTTCTCTAAGTAAAAACACTAGCAAACCACTAGTTTTAAACACATTTCATAAAAGTGCTAAGGGGTTTTAAAAAGTGAAAGGAGATAGGAGTTTGAAACACAGACATGGGGGATGCTATAAAAAGAGAGGTGAAAGAGGAGGGTAAAGAAGCCCACAGGGGAAGGATGACATGAGAAGAAAGTATAAAAGGGGTTTGGAGAAGGAGCCAATGGCAACAGAGGGCTGCATCCTGACAAATAATGAGGAGATGGATAGTCAAAGGGCAGCGATGGTGTGAAAGGGTTGGCAGGGAGGAGAGGGCGCCAGATGAGAGAGAAATAGGGTGTCAGATGTGCTGAGTGGAGGGAAAAAAACAAAAGCAGGAGGAGAAGACAGGGATAGACAGAAAGTGTTACGATAGGTGGAGGGAGGACAGAGAGAAGAAGAGATGGTGTGGTGGGAGATGAAGGGAAGGAGCAGGCAGGCAAAATGAATTGGTCATGAAAGACGGGCAGGCAGAGCACACAGGAGGTGCAAGGATTACAGAGACACCCTGGCGAGTAAGGCTGTGTGTGTATGTGTGTGTCTGGCTGGGTGTCATGGCTCATGCCATCCTGGCCAGATTACAATCCTGACTCATCTGGGTTCTAATCCCTCAGGAAGTCTAATTAAACCTCTTTCTTGCTTAGTCACACACAGACAGACACACACACTCTGTCACTCCCACACACACTAACGTGCACAAACAAGATCTCCCTCTCCCCCTCTCCCTGCAACACACACGCACACGTACTTGTATTCCCACACCCAGTGGTTCCTTCAAATGCTAACACACAAATAAGCAGGCAATCAAGCAAAATGACAAGACATTGTCCTCATCTCTCCTCCTAACAACACAGAGACAATGAGTGTACCCCTTCACAGAAAGGAAGTGGCACATAATTGGTCATTAATGCTTAACAGGCAGTTAACAGGGCCAGGGAGCAAGCGTGAGGGTGACAGGGGGACTGTAATGTGTGTGTGAGCATTTGTGAGTGTATGAGTGTGTGAATGTGTGTGCAGTCCAGCGTGAGATGAGGGTCAGAGTCCAGAGTGGCCTGCTGTCCCATCCCTCACTGTCAGATACGCGTGCATGCATGCATCTCACACACACAGCGTCCCCAACCAGCCGTTACAAAGCTTTAGTGGGGCTATAGCCAATACGCTTCTCAGCCAGTCCCCACTGTGGGATTTCACTAAAGTCATCACACACACAAACACACACGCACACACACGCTGGCTGCTTGAAGCTTTACTGGGGAGCTTTAGTGGACTTGCTGCCCACAGACAGACGGACCATCTAGGGGAGGGTTTAAGAGCTTAGGACCCAATACCCTTCTGGAAAGTGCACAAAGGGCTGTGAACACACTAGAAAAAGGCTTTGTTTCAAAGCTGGCTCTTAAAAGTGTTGACTGCTGATTGGATTTAGTTTAGCTCCACCCTCACACACAGAGTCACATACAAGTTCATAATATGTCCACATTTATACCCAGTTTCTCGTATCCTCCTGTACACTCCCGGTAACCTCTCTCTCGAGTCTTAAGCTCTTTTCCTCTTTGTTCTCCATTCAATAAAATATGGATTAGGTGTTTTTTTTTCCATCCATCAAACATCAAATGTCAGTTTATACCACAGATAACACTCCTCTGGTTTTGAAGCACAGTGTTGGCACTGTGTTCCCATGACTCCAAAAATATCATGTGGTGGTAATATTGTGAATCTACACTTCATATATTAGACACCTCTGGTATAAGTTCAATTATAGTCCAAGGAATGATGGATTTAGAATAGACTGGCCCAAAAAATGGGGCCTGCATAATTAATGGAGGACAGCATGTGGTCGTACTTAATGTTGATAGTCTATTTCCTAATAATTTCCTTTAAAGGAGTTGACAGAGAGCTGTTGTTCATTTCTATGAATAGTTCCTTAAAAGAACCAAGAAATCTTACTGTAATTACAGGGAATATATTGAAGTTGGTGGAGATTAGACATACTTGGTAATTATTTGAAAATTTCCTAGAGAGAACCCTGGAATTATGTGGGATAGTAATTATACAGAAAGAGGTCAACTTTGTGTTCATTTCAACAACACATAATTAAGAAAAAAATGATGTATTAGACAAACACAAAGGGTAAGGTCTCTCTTATTTTTGCATATACAGGGGAGACGCTGTCACCCATTTTCTTTCTTTCTTTCTTTTTTATTTTTTAAAAACGGTATTGAGGGCTGATAAAGCGCACATGCTTCAATGATGTCATGCTTCACTCACACATTTGGTAGCTATCCAGGAAAATCACTGTTTCCCGCTGCAGCCAGTGAGAGGCTCCACTGGAGCAGGTAGATGTTACTCAAGGACATTTAAACAATAGCTCTTAAAAAATAGAGGATTTTCTGTGTAAGGTGGATAGTAATTACTTGGAAAATAAACAGTAATATATTTCATTGAGGCTGCCTGTGTGATATTCACAGATCACCTACTGTATCCGATTCATCACTGTAGCCTCATAATTCAAACTTAAGGCAAACAACCTTTTAGAACCACAGCTTGCCAGTTCATTGCTGTATCTATGTGTGTCCATCTGTGTGTTCAGTCTCAAAAATGAGACACTGTCCTCTTGTAAAATAAAATATACTCATGGGTTGTCTGTGCAGCAACCTCTATGACCAATAAAATGGAGAGAGGCAAGTGATGTAGAAAGGGCAAGAAAGTCTGCATTAGGGTGAGGTTGTGGTGAATGGAGGAGACAACAAAACACAGGACTTTCACACAGGAGACCACTGTTAGGTTGTCATCTGAGAAGACTAGCCTATGTTGTATCTTGTATCCATGACGATTCCACAGCCTTAACTACATTTTTACTGGAGTAACCATTATGATGAAAGTCCTCTAATCGTAAGGAAGTACTTATTTTAACCAAAACCACAACTTTCTCCTAAACCCAACCAACTAGATTTGTGCCTAAACCTAACCAAACCATGACCGTTCCACAAGCTTAACTGCTCGGTTATTATTGTAACCATGACAACCACAGTCCAGTACACCTGCCACCACTGTCGGCCCTATTTCAGAGACAGTCCGGCAGGTCATATCAGAGGGTCAGGACAAACAGCCTATGTGGTCGTTCAGGTTGGAGAACTGTAACCTTACATTTTTATTATTCTTCTTATACGTTTTAGATTTCAAATTCAAAGAAACACAATCAGATACTTATCTCATCATTTTAAACCACTAAGCTATTCTCTACAGTCTACAGTGGTCAGACCAATGAAGACCTTTGACTCTGACTTTTGCAATCTTTCCATTTTGCTGAATTCAAGCTTTTTCTACATTTAGACACAGAAAAGATGATCTGAGTGAATCTGTGAACCACAGACTAAAGACAGGAAAAACATTACCCTCCAAACAGACAGCCAGAATGAAAGTAGAGCCCTGCAGGCTTGTAGCTACCCACTGTTTGGATATGGTAAGACCTAAATGTCATTCTCATAGCAGCTGAAAATAATTCTCCCCGACTGTTTTAATGTGAGTATTTGCCATCCCATAATATAAGTTTGTGAAATTTCATGTTTGTAAGGGGCTGACATTGAACCTGGCAACCTTCTGCATGTCCTTATCAATCAAAAGCTTCCTGTGTTTCCTTAAGCCGATTTGTCAAGACTCATTGCGGCTTTTCAAGCACAGACACTTTGTTGAAGCGAACCTTTTATACGTTGTGATTATTTTGTCATGAATTCATTATGGAATGAGAGAAAACGCCCAAACACACGGCAATGACAAACCAAAACAGCTTCACAAGCAGCATTTGGTGCCAGATGGTGAAAGTGCCAGTCTCATATCGCAGCTATGATTCTACTTATTCAAATGAGCATTTGAAGGGCGATGAATACAAGAAGACACGTTCTTTCAAATATTCTTTATATTAACAAAACAAGGCCTCATACACATTTTAGAGGACAATAAAGCTCAGTAACCTACTGTGGAGTCAAGTGTGGTGAGACTTCTCTGTTTTTTCATTATTACCTTTACTGTCAACACCAGTGACAGTACCTCTTCTGCAAACTTGAAGTATGAACTAGTACTGTGAATGTGTTGGGTTCATACAAAGAGTATGATGAGGTTCTATATCAACAAGGTTTGTGTCATATTTTGTACGAAAGTAGGGAACAGGTAGCATTTACTGAAGGAAGATAACAAAACATAACAAAACTATTTAGCACATGTATACACACAAACACAGACTTACAGAGGGTTTCCAGTGACGGAGCAGGTGAGGCTCAGCGAGTCGCCCTCTCGCAAAATGCCAGAAGGAGGAACAATTCTCACTGTGGGAGCAACTGTGGAGAAAGAGAGAGAAAGGAGGGGGGTAGATAAATGAGTATGAGTGAGAGACAGAGAACAAGAAAAGTACAATAGAAAACAAAATGGATACAAAATGATCAAAATGGAGCGACAATTATTGAGGACAGAAAAAAAAAATCAGGATTCAGGAAATCAGAAGAGAAAGAAAGACAAGAAGAGATGGAACAAAAAGGAGGAACAAGGGAAAAGTGAGTAAGTGGCAGGAGGTAGGGTCTTTAACATCTGTTTCCAAGGCAACCAGCTGACAATCCTACGGCTGAGACACCTGTTATCATAAGCAGCCCACCGCTCCAGCAGCTGCTGTATTGCACTTACTTCAGTAACAGAGCGATGGGAAGCCAAATTCACTCTGACAGTTGGTCATTAATGCCAGTTCTCTGGCTTTGGGGAACCACCAGCACGCAGATTGACAAAACTGTTGAATCATTCTGATCTATCAACAAACATTAATATACATGTGGAAAATGAATTGTACCCAAAGAGCGATGCAGAAGTACTTGCTGAAAATGAATCTTATCACCAGCTGTAAATATTTACACATGCCTGTGGAATGTGTGACTATTCAAAACTATTGATGTATCATCTGATAAGAATCATATTAAACTGTCAGCAATACTGATGTGAGGATAGCTCAAATGGTATAATTGAATATTGGCTGACTTGTTGAATAGCATCACAGTAGTGGAAGACAACAAGAATTATATGCACTTTTAGCATCTATTTTCATGGAATATAAGTGGTATTGATGTGTCAAATATTCACTGAAAATCTGGTGCCTTCAGTGCCTTCAGTGTCAGTTGGTGCATTTCTGAATGAAATTTTAAAGGATTTGCAAGCATAATAATACAAATAAACAGCATATTAGATAGTAATTCCACTGAACTGTAAGTAGGTGACAGTTCTTCCTTGCATCAAAAAAAAAAAGAAAAAAAGACAGAACTATCTGCAGTAATAGGAGTAAACTTAACAAGTTTGATAGGATTTAAATCCAACAAAATGGATTTACATTTAATAAATATTAAATGATGAATTTCAGACTTCTCCAAAAAGGATACAGATTATAACTGTCTGACATTTTAAGTGTTAATCCCTCTGAAACATCTACAAGTTTGTGAAAATATTGAGAATTCAGCTTAAAAAAAAAAAAAAAAACATAGTTCTATCTGAACATGATGCCCTGAGTAAATACTGGTCTTAAGCCAATTATAAATTTAAATCTCTTTCAGTATTTTTACTCTTTGCTTTTGCCTCCCTCATATGGACATATGCGGAGAGATTTCAGAGCATACAGGCTTGTGCCAATAAGCCAGCAAAGATCAGTCAATCCCAGAACAGTACTGGGATCATTGCACATACTAATGTGACTCAGGTTTTCTCAGCTGAAGTTGGTTAGCTGGTTAGAAACCATAGGCCAAGACCCTAACCTGGCCGCAGGCCTGTTTCTGCTAGCTCACTGCATGGAAAGATTTGTATGTATTAGGTTATGATGAGAGCAGGTCTAATACAGGGCAGCTCTGAGTATGACTCTATTACAATCCTAGACTGTGTATAAATGAGCTTCATTCTAAATGAGATATCCACCATTTGAAAAATGAGGCTGCTATCCTGACAAAATTATTGCTGGCATTAAAGTAAAACACCATAATGAATAGTATTAAAGTAGCAACTTAAGTGACAGCAATACAGATGGAATAATCTGTGTTTTTGAAATATCTGGCAATGAACATTATGTTACTTCATTTGTTTTCCAAGATGGATAGAAAGGGCTTTGATATTAAATGTGCACATACAAACACGCACACACATAAACACACATTCTTGGCCTGAAGGAGAGACTTACAATACACATCCAGGCGGTAGTGCCGAACCCTCCTCTGTCCACTCAGCGCCGGGTGGAACGCCTCGCAGCTCAGCGCTGCCCCATTGTCTTTCCTTTCTACCGGGATCCGGATGGTGCTGGACACACTGAACGTCTTCCCATTGTCCTGCTGGGATACCACACCTGGAGAGAGGCGGAAAGAACAGAGGGGGATGAGATGATGGGAAAGAGAGAAGACAGGTGGGGAGGCTAAGAAACAAGTTAGCAGCCAAAACATTCCTGTTCCTCCCTTTTCCCTGCTGAGACATCACACCTATGGTGGGAGATGGAGAGAGACTTTTAGAGGAGAGCATGGAGGAGGATGAAGAAGTGAGCAGACACAAGGGAAGAAGAAGTTAATGACTGATGAATGAGCTTTTTAGAGCAGCAGCAGGTACCTGTAGAGGAGAGGATGAGTGGTGGAGGACAGCATAAGAGAGAGGGAGAGAAGTGAAAGCAATTTGCATCTATATTTCATGGCAATTATGAGCTGCAGAACTGTTTGTTTGCGGATGGTAAATCAACTGAGAGTTTTGTGTTCGTGTATGTATGTGTGTGTGTATGTGTGTGTGAGTGAGTGAGTGAAAGACAGTGAAACAGAGATGGAGGAGAGAGAGAAGGATAAAAGAGAGAATATGCATAACTGAATTGAGATTTTAACTGAGCCAGACACGGAAGGAGAGAGAGGGTGTCAAAGGAGCAGGGTGAGAGAAGAAAGGCAAAGGAGAGAGGGACTCACAGACAGAAGGAGAGGGCAGCAAAATGGGCATGATGGCGAGACGAACCGAGACATAAAAGGGGACGATAAGAGTGCCAAGCCAGATGCAGAGAGGAATAAAGATGCGAGGAGAGTGGAGGAGGAGAGACAGAGGGAGGGAGGAGGAACGACAGGGCCAAACTAACGGGACTTGACATGGTCACGTATTGGGAGTTTGTGCTTGTTCAGGCAGAATACAACAATATTACTTATATCGCGCTGAGTTTTCAATTATTGCGGGCGAGCAAATGAAGGCAGGCCCAATCGAAGCGTGAGAGAGGACGGCGGTGGGTGCAGATGAGCAGGAGTAAGGGAGCGGTGGGAAGATAGTGTCTTAATTAAAGAGTGCTTTCCCGTATCTGTTGGGATCTGCCTTTAACCTTTAGTGTCACAGTTCATTTAACTCAGGGCCAAAAGAGAGGAGAGGAAACAGGAGGAGAAAAGATTAGAGGAAAGGCAAGGTGAGAAAAGACGAGGAGAAATGGAGAGGAAGCAAGAGAAGAGAAGCACTAACAGAAGCCACCGGTCTGTCTTTTGACTCCTATAGCAACCAATAACCAAGCATCTGTGTCATCAATAAAATTTAGAAAAAAAGAAAAGAAAGGGAGATCAGATGAAAGGAAAAGGAAAGAGTAAAGAGGGAGGACAGAGAGAGGACAGACAGAATGACGGCCACAGTTGTGTTCTGACACAGAAAAAGGAGAAGAGACTGGATGAAAGAACGTTGTCAACAAGTATCAGACAAAAATAGAAGGTAAAAGAGACTACGGCTGACATGAAGTTTGAAAGGGCAAAACATTACTCTGTGCATGCTGACACCAGATTATCTCACATTATTTCATCTGGTCTGTGTGAGTTATTTGAAGGCACAGAGGACGAATTAATGAATAGCAACAACTCAATACATTTTACCGAGATTTGTACTTTTACAAAAAAAACTGAGATAAACTGAAATAAAATAACAGCCATAAGCCTCAGTGAGAGACACTCTGCATAACTTCTCCAAATTCTCTGCTCAGGCAAGTGAACAAGGTTTTTGAGGAATTCAAATCAAAACATGGCATTAGTCACAAATGCTTTTTTAATAACAGAGGTTAAACAGGCTGAAGGCAACAGAACGATAGGGTCTCAGATGTATTATTGAGTGAAATGCCCCTTCAACTGTGAGAAGCTGAGGGAGACGGCGAGTCGTAAAGAAGGATAGATCAAGGTAACAGACTGATGGATGCCTTGTGGATTTATCAGAGGCAAAGAAGAAAGGAGATTTGGAGGATCGTGAATTAATAAGTGCATCTCCATGTCGGTGTGAGGGTGAGCTATAGGAGAAAAGCAGAAAATCTGGAGTGTATGTAGCTTAACATCTGCGCTTTCATGTAATGGTGTACTTGTCAGATTATGTGCAAATCAAGCTTGTTTGAATTTAATTTCCAAGAGAGCATAAGGAGAGAGATATATAGAGAGGGGGAGATGTGTATCTGTTTTGGTAATGACTAATGGAAAAGAGTGAAAAGCACTTAAATCTTTCTTGTACTTGCTGGTGATCAACACAGAGATAAATACTTTTTCTATGAACTTTAAACTTTTCCTCGAAGAAATGGAAACAGTGAAAGTTATTACTGTTCAAATCTGTTTGATCACTTCAAACCAGATCGTCTCTAAAATATTGCAAAGAACACTTGATCAATATCAAGGAAACAGGAGGAGGGGAGAGATTTTGGCAGTTCCGCAGCCCAAAAAACCTTCATTCTCTCCATCCATTTATCCGTCCATCAATCTTTACCTGCTCCCATCAAGTGATCCATCTGCCATTCCCTCTATCAACCCATCAATCACCCATCCATCCATCCTTCTTTTATTCAGCACTCAGTCTTTGATATCATCCACCCATTCAGCGTCACCTGCACTAAATTCCCTCATTAATTTCCTCAATCATCCCTCATAATCGTCTAAACCACCCATTAGTCCATCTGTCAGCCACAAACCCCGGTACCTGGTATCTCCCGGCCGTTACGCATCCAGCGCAGGGTGGCGGCCGGCTTGCTGCGCGGCGACACGCAGGTGAGCTCCACCTCGCCGCCCTCCACGGCCTCCTGCTTCACTTCCACCGTGGGCGTCTCCGGCGGCACCAGGACAGAGAGCGTCGCCACCTGGTGGTGCGTGGCGTCCGTGTAGAGCTGGCAAAAGTAGCCGCCCTCGTCCAACACGCTGACGTTGGTCAACGTGATGCGCACCAGCCGCGGCGTGAAGAGCACCATCTGGAAACGGTCGTCCTTCAGGGCTGGAGGGGTGTGTGTGTGTGTGGGGGGGGCAAGAACAGGGAGAGGGAAGGTGAGTTCATCAGTCCTTGGTAGAAAAAAATCACAATCAACATGACTAAATTTAACAGCTATGAAACACTGTGCTTGTGTCAACAAATGAATAACGGTTCAAACACAGGGAAAACAAACAAACATCGAAGAGTCTTTTTTGCTCTGTGTCAGTGTGATTGATGATTTTAAAAAAATGCTTCACAGACACAGAGCATTAAGAACGGTTTTTGTTGTCACTTTGGTTACTTTAAATGCTCGAAACATACACGCGCACAAGCTTAAACTGCCAAAGTGACTGTCATGTCAATATTACAAAGAACTTGTTTCAAGACATTTTACTGGCAGGCCTTTACTTGCTTTATTTTGAATGTGTTTGTAGATGAGAAGAACGTCAGTGTGTAACTCACTCACAAACTCACTTAAATTTTTCCACAGGGGAGAGGAGGGCGGGGGTTGGGGAGGTCACTTCTTCATTTAACTTCATAAGTTTGTCTTTTAGTATCTGGCATTTTTGGTATATACTATCATGTTAGTCACGTTGGCTTGGTATTTTTTCCTAAATAATTGCGTCCTGCTGATGTTATTTTCAGTCAACATGAGGAGCGGTTGTTTCGTTCTTTGTTTTTCTGGTTTTGGCACAGAAAGTTGACATCTCATTCTTAATACCAGTTTTCTTGGCTTTGCTGCTACAATCATTAACTCCACAATGCACAAAGCAGAGAGAAAGGCTCTAATTTGCCTGGCTCTCTTTCCAATCATGATCCTAACAATAGACCTATTTGAACTGCTAAAAAAAAAAAATCATCACCAACAGTGCACCACCAACCACCTGCACCACCTACAGGAAAGTAAAGCAAAAGCAGTACAGACCTGTAGATATAGGTACACTGATGTTGCCACTTACAAGCCAAGAAAGTGACAGTTGCTGCAATTGCTTGCACTTTTATTGCCGATAAGGGTGCAAGTTAGATTGGAACTACAGGTTTAGAATTGCAGGTCTGAGACTGCCTTGGCTGTGGCTCTGCAGCTAAATGACATCGGCAGGGGATGGCTGCTGGCACTTTGCATCCATAAAAAGGCGTATCTTCGTTAGAATATAGATACTTTTTTCTTGAAAATACAGTATATTCACCTTTTTGCAGGCAGTAATTGGCAAGTACATCAAACACCACATGAGTTGCAAGGGCTGCTTTATTTGAGTGGTATCACATTTTCAGCTTTGGAATCACTTATTTCTTAGCCTCAAGATAGTTTGCTCTGTATTAGCAAACAGCCAGCTCTATCTCCCACAGTCTGGAACAAGAGTAGAGTTTTCACCGCCTTCTAATTTGTGATGTCACTCCCGTGGACAGCTCTGCAGAGGAAAAATTGCAAAACATGGGAGAAATAGTGGCTGTGACAGCACCCCGGATGATTTTCTGCTCTGGAATTGATAGTGCTGCTAAATCTAAAGCTGGGTTTGATATAAAAAAGTTCAGAGAGAGTTTGCAAAGTCAGTCTCGATGAAGCAGCTCCAGGCTGTACATTGATACAACATAACAGATGTCTTGGTTCTTTCATTTCCAGCTTTGAGGGAGAGTGTTGTTCATTTTCCCATGCACTGATTGGACTATCCTAAACTAGAATGTATTCATTCATTCTCTTTGTAACAGCTTGCTTCATTCCCCTGTAAGCCCATTCCTAATTAGTGTCTGGCATTTTTATTGTTCATCTTATTAGGTTTTAATCATTATTGTTTTACTTGCTGTGAAGCACTTGCTAACTCCTTTGAAAAGTGCTATACAAATAAAGCTTACTGCACAATCAAAAATTATTTTAGGAAAGCTATTAAACTGAGTGGTGCTGCCCTTTGAGTCAGTGAGAGACAGGCTAAATACTACCAATTGCACACAGGGTAAACACTGCAATTTAGACTATGGAAAATAACCAAAGCTCAAAAACGAAAAGTAAAAACACATCAGCTTTCTGAAAACTTAATTCTACAGCCAGTCCTGGACCTATACGAATGAGCTACAATTGCTAACCCCATAATGCACAATGGAAAAAGAAAAGGGACAGTGACAGGGAGGATGAGAAAAGGCGAACATGCAACAATTTTCCTTTTGTTACTGAAGAAAGAGTGGGATCAATGGTGAGAAAAATGCTGATAATAACAAATAACACTAATAACAGTCTGTGGGTGACAGTGGCTCAATGTCCATAGATTCTCATAAATACCTTTGAGACTCATTTTGTATTGACTTGACTGTGAAACCTCTCCCTCGCTCTCCATCTCTATTTTATTCTGTCCCTCTCCTCACTTCTTTGTGTTGGCTTTGGCTCATGGTGGGAACAGCAGACACTTCCCTGATGTAAAACCCGGCCATCTCACAGGATAATTCATCACAACAGAGACACTACAGTATAGATATTGGCTTTGTGTGTGTGTGTGTGTGTGTGTGTGTGTGTGAGGGAGTGGAGGAGTAAGACAGAATGAGAGAAATAGACTAATATAGCTACATAATGCGGCAGGCGGGAAAAAATAATATAGATAGAGACAGAAATCCACAAGAGACTGAGAGAGCGGCCCGGAGCAATGGAGTTAGTCCACTCTTCCTGGAAGTACACCACACTAATCTCTCCACCCCCCACCCCCAAAATTTCCCTTCCACCGGATGACAGCGAGAGCATTGTTAGAGAGCTATTCCCCACAGATAGGTAAATCTTTTTTCCCCTCTCTGCACTAAATGGCAACTAAATGTCAGACTTCTGTTCAAGTCCAAGTTCACCTTTATTGTCCCATCTCATTTGCATGCTGAGGACAGTTGGCAATAGGGGGAGAAAGAGAGATATGGACCATTGAGGAGAAAGGGTCCATTTGGTTAGTTCCACAGCTCTATTATAGCTATCAGTCCCCACAATCTCATAAAACACACCCCTGACTGGTTGCTCGCTTGCAAAACAGGCAGCCTAATTCACAGCACTTACAGCCGCGACCCTATTTGGGCAGTTAGTGCAGAATGGCTCGGCACAGAAAGGCCCTAGTTTGTGAGCCTGATATCTGGGCGGCAGATGGGCAATAGGCAGAAATGGAAAGGCCCTACAGCGAGTGATGGAGCAAACGCAGAGGTGGAAAGAGCCAGAGTGAGATGTAATTTACGCTCCCAGAAAATGTCCCCAACAAGGCTTTTCGGTGCTTACGGGAGCCAAATTAGTTACGGGAAGCCATCTATACTTTATACCTTGCCTAACCTTTGGATCATTTCCCGGGGCTGTCTCTTTCTCCATCTCGCCTTTCCTCATTCTCTCTGTTGCTGTGTCTTTCTTAACCCTCCACCCTTTGTCTCATTCCCCCCCCACTCTTTTCTTTATTCCATCTCATTTTCCCTTTCATTTTAGCTTTCATACCCCTTCTTCCTCCTCCCTCTGATTAGGCTTCATCGCACTTTCCGAAGGGTGCAAGTCCATGTCTCGCGGGAGAGCAGACGGGGGCGACTCTGTTTAAATACTTAATGGAACTTACCGGTAGCACTGATCTGATAGAATTGGGGGGAGAGTTGAAAGTGAGGTTTCCCAAAGCGGCGACCTCACCTACCCAATTAAGGCCACTGCGTGATCGAGGCGACTACCAAGTGAAGTAAACGTGTGTAGAAGAAAAGTATTTGAATGAGCAGCTCTTTTGTCCTCAGTAGTTTTGTCTAATCTCGTCATAGTGTTCAGAAAACCTTCAGTGACTACTACTTTGACAGAAACTGCTCCGTGGAGAGTGTAGGAGTCTTGATTGCAGAGTCAATGCGATTACAAAACTGGAAGCTGTATTCATTAGAAATGCGAAAATGTGTTTGAGTTCAATCTTCCACAGACAAAAATACCATACCATATGTTCACGAAGATACACAAAATATGTCTTTGAGTTACATTATGTAATTTCCTGATTTCCTGGTCTGTTAGAGCAGTTCTTTTTGAGCATAGTTTACTTATATATAGGTTAGTGTTGCTGGAAATTTCCTTTTAACCACTACTCATCATGTGAAGGACAGCTGTAGAAAAAAATGACCTCTGGCTGTGGCTATTAATTTTCTTGACATTTCCACAAGTCCCCTTTTCAAGCAAAAAATACTATATTTGGGGTTAGTTACTACAACACACTACTAGCACATTAATTATTTTGCCATTTTATATACTTGAAAGATGATGTATATGCAGCTGGTTCAAGGCTGTGTCAGACTGGCACTTGCCTGGTCCTTGCAGCTGAGTAGTTCTTTATCTATCACAAGCAGCAGATTGCGATTACTTTAATATAATGTGTAAGAGTGTCCCATAAGCTACTTTGGAGCTCAGCGACATTCATCATGAGCAGCTCAAGTGAAGTTAGCTCAGCAAAAGGGCTTTTAGAGTCTGAGTCAAGCTGAGAAAATTAACACCTGTCACATAATTACCACAGCAGAACAACTGTTTTCCAAATCGCAACTAATCAAAACTATTTTTGAAGAAGTGAGGCACATGAGAAACCGAATTAGTTGACAATTCGGGCAACTTAGAGCAGCACGTCTGGGGATCTAGGTGTTAAAGGTACAATTAAGGAGTTTGCACAATGCCAAGCACCTTGAATGAAAGCTGAGTGACTCGTCTTTCAAAGGGATTTCAGGTTCGTGATTGGCTGCTCTGCCTACCTGTTAGAGACGGATTCTATGTTGGGTCATGATTTGCCCAAAAGAGGACTATTATAATACAATAACTATGCCAAATACATTCTGCACCTGCATCACAAATTTGTACTCTTCCTTCTTCATCGTAACTTCAATTTATTTACAACTAATAGCTAATTTGTTAGTTGATTGGATTTTGTAACTCTTTGCCTCTTTAAGTTTTTTTCTTTTTTTTTCTTTCTTTTTTTTTTTTTTAATTTTGCATGCCTGTTTGCATCATAGCCAGTTACTGTTATAACTAGCACATGCTACTGGTTTCATGTACTGTTAAAAAAAACTTTTAAATTCAAACCAAGGCATTTATTAGGTTGTTGAGTTGTTCTTAAATTTGAATCATTTATTTATTTAATATATTCAAATTTACCCTTTTGCTCTTAACTCTAAACTGTTACAAACCACAGTTTTACACCATAGCCTTGAGCCTGAGCTAAGGTCTTAAGAAGTTTATCACACAGATTGCATAGGGCATAAAAAGCTATTGCTAAACCACAAAACGTAACACAAAATTATTCTTCAATTAAGCTGCCCTACACATATTTCAAAGGCAAAGCTAAATATCCTTGATCATTGTTCTTTTGCTCAGAGGTTTCCTAGTAGCGCTAACAGAAAATCTGGCTAAGGTGGCAACTTTTGCCCTTAATTAGTTAAGAAAAAAACATGTAGTGTTTGCCCACCCTGAGGCCCTCAATGAAATCTGCCTTCATTATAATATTAGTTACAATGATAATTTCCCATAAAGCCACCTTTAAAAAAACATGTGATTGCCAAGGCCATGCTCTAATGAGGAGTAATAATAAGCTCTGATCTCATCACTGGGGTTAACAGTGGATTATGCAGAGAGCTTCGAACTATGCTTTTAAAACAGTTAAAGCAGTCACACTGTTAGGGCACAGAGTAAAACCATCTCTTAAATTAACTCTGCGGTTATCTGACTTTTTAATGTGGAATCGCATCAAAGGCAAAATGAGGACATTTGCAATAAGAAAAATGTAAAGTGTGAGTGTTGGTGAGTCATTGCTAATGTGTTTAAAAGGCTGGCTTCAAATGTCACTGAGGGCAAACGCTTAGACATAGATTAAGTTTGTCTGCCGAGACAAATGTGCACACAGAAACACACCTCGCGTGCCGTTGAAAAAGAGGGTCTGCCGGCGGGGATTCTGGATGACCACGATTGATCCATCGTAGTTCTGCAGGCGGCAGGAGATCTGGGCTGTCCCTCCCTCCAAGACTGTCACATTCTCCGCCTGCACCGCCTGACAGTGAGCTGAGGGGGAGAGAGAAAGATGGATGTTAATACAGTGATACGGAAGGTGGATGATGGAGAGGAGGAAAATGGGGGAGGGGGGAGCAGAGGAGAGGGGACAAATAGGAGGACCAGATGCTGAGAAAAGAGATGTTCAATTTGCACCTCACTTGAGATAAAACCTTTCAAAAAAAGGTACTTAAAGCATCCTTCATTTACTCGCTATTCATCACATGGGCATGACGAAGGAGAAATGGAGAGAGGGGGGAAAAGAGAGGAGGAGACGGAGTGATAGAGATAAAGAGACAGAGAGAGAGAGAAAAGACACTGAAGGACTCAACAAGTAAAAGAGGGTCCTTATGAACAATGTGTTCTTATGATTCTAATAAGGATGATTATAATTACTGCCATTCATCTTTTTACGTGCACAATCGCACACATGCAAACAAGCCTATTGCCTCTGGCTAGTCTAACAGAATGCATCAACACACACATTTGAATACATAATGGCTTATTAAATCTCTAAGTGGCTGCCGGTCTTGAATTTAGACACACGTGCATACACATGAATGGACACACATAAACATGGTCATACACAGACCAACACACCCGCACAGGCACAGAGACACATCACAGGTTGGCCCAGCCACCACTTGTGTGTATATTACAAGTTTAAATTTCATTTTTATTGTATGAGTCCGTGATCAACTCAGTGCATGAAAAAGCTGGCCAAGGTGCAGAGCAGTGGCAGCCTTGAATGTACTTCACACATTCTTAAAGCCATTTCTCATCCAGGTGCCAGCTAAACCAATTGATAACACTCCATTATGCCGATGTAATGGTTCTTATTGCTGGTATTTGGAAAAGTGCTCGGGGGAATCATGCGCCAGCTTTGGCTCTTGTGAATGAATAAACACATACGTGCAGACACCTTCTTGAACACGTATGCGTGTACACGTGCTCCAACAAGCGCACGCTCACAAATGAGGATACAGACACACACAGTAAATAAGCATGCATACAGAGTCGCGGGAGCACCCTCAGAAACTTTTGCACATAATCTTTCAAACAAACTCGTCTGGCCCCTAAACCCAATATTTTTAGACAAGGGGGCTGAGAAGCAGCAGGGAGCCTCTTTGATGTTGCTGACAGCCCAAGAGTCAGTAATGAGGAGGTTGATTATGTTCTGATTGGAGCGTGTTTGTGGGTCAGGCTGTTGACACTGCTCGGCTGAGTCACACCTCCCGCTGAGCACAATGGACATCGAGCACCGCTGTTTGAATTTTAAATGATTTGCAGAGCAATTAGTCATATGGCTGCAGCCAGGAGTGGAATGTGATTGCCTTGAAGAGAGTACCAGCTTGCTGGGCTCCCCAAACTAGTATTTACCAATTTGCATCCCTATTTGCATTCCCTCTCTTCCTGGCAAAGAGTTGGCCGTGGGGAGGATTTAGAGAAAGAACGACATCAATATTGACACATCATGATGAAGCAGGCAATAAGAAGTGCCGATAAAGATGGCGGGACTACATATATATTTCACTGCTGGGTCTAGCAGTGTCTCTGAGCTCTGTTAAACACCTTCAGAAGGCAAGAAATGTTGTGAGACAAACAGATGGTGCTTGCCATAGCAGGAGTTGCTGACTTGACTGCTTTGGGCCAAAATAAATGTCTGTATCTGCAACCGAGCATGTCCTAAGTTTCTGTGTGTGTGTGTGTGTGTGCGCTTATGTACAATAGGTGAGCATATGCATTAGCTGTGCATATGTAGGGTCTGGCATATTGCAATTAAGCTACTTTGACATCATCTGATCCCGCCAACTTCATCCAAATTTAATTCTCCCCTCGATTTTAATCTCTTTTAATGAAATACTCAAAGCCTACATATTCATCACATCAGGGGAAACAGAGAGACACAGTGGATATTGAACTGAAGACAGAAAGAAACCAAGAGGGGATAGAGACAAAGGGGACTCTAATATTCTGTGGAACAGAGAAAAAAATCTTGACAATTACCACTAATTGTAGTCATTATTGCTCCCATTCTCTGCATCAATATTGTGATTCATATCGAGGGGCATCAGGGCCTGCCACCGCCATCCCAATTATTCTTCTAATGGCTGTTATTACTCATCACCGTGGCAACCGGGCTAGGCCGCCATTGTTTTAAACAGTGTTAATTGTAATAGTGCCGCTGTGCATCCTGACAAAGTCAGTGCAGCGTCTCTGTGTGATTAGTGACCCTATCAGTGCCAAGAGAGAGAGGCCTTCAAGCGAGAGAGTGACTCCAGAAAAAGAGAGCGGTCAAAAGTTTGTTTCTGGGAGGTGGCCAGAAAAACTACTTGGCTGTCCATTTTATACACCCACTTCTCCTGACAGCTGTCACCCCCTCAAAGGAAATTAGCTGCAGTGGTGTAGTGATATAGAATGTGAAGAAAAGCAACACACACACAAAAAAATCCAAAATAAAAAAATTGTCAACTGCTGTTGCATGAGTGGGACAACTGGCATCCGCTGTTGCCTGCAGAGAGATGCCACCCAGAAACACCTGCTGGCTGCTGTGGATGATCAGTCTCGGTGAAGAGAACAGAGGCATGGGAGAAATGGTGGGGGAGTGAGGGCTCTAACCAGGAAATGATAGCAGGGAGCTAGGAAGTGATGGTTTGGGTATAATAATGCAGCTGGCGGGGGCTGGACAAAATATACGAGAGATGACGCATATTCTTCTAGTCCTGCTCATAACACAGCTGGGTGCAGCACTTTAGTTTGACTGTAGGTTTTATAGGCTGCCATTCACATCAAGGCCATGAGCCTGTGCTTCTGATCTGCAGCACAGTGCAGTGCAGAAAAGGGAATGAGAAGGAGGGGGAGGGAATCAACCTCTGTGACAGAGGTATTAATCTGGGCCCCATTAAAATCTGTGCCCATAATAAAATACTCCACAAGCGTTGAATTATATTAAGAGAGAATGCTGAGAGCAATCGATACCACGGTAGTGTACTGACAGCTATGATCAAAGGATAAATAAAACAGGAGGGGAAACAAAAACAATCACTTCTCTCTCCAACCAAGTGGGGGCAGTATTTCATAGCAGTGAATTGGTGCTTCCTATCATTTGAAATGCCTCTACCCCCGCTGTCAGGTCCTGGAAAAAAAGGGGCCTTTATTTACTACGGCAATAGAGATCCGAGAAGGGCCATCATTTCAAAATACATAAACAAATAAATAAATAATAGCCGTGCAAATTCATAAGACAAGGCTGTTCAGGGGCCCGTCCTAATAGTCCCGCAATGGGGTTGAGTTATAAGCTGAGGGAGGCAGGGGATAGAGGGACAGAGGAAAGGAATGAAGGGAGGTATGGCGAGTTAAAAGAGGGGGATTTGGGAGGCAGCCAGGTGGACTGCTGGCTCACCCTTGGTCACGGTAAATTCTAGAAACTGCCTCAGTGGTGCAGGGTTAGCGGGCTGAATTACCGCCCTCCTGCGCCTCTATCCCTCCGTTTCCCCAGACTGAAGAGAGGAGTAGAGAAAAAAGACAAGCCACATAAGAGATGAGCTGTCTCCATTTGCCCCTAAACAAGCCCCCATGTATCCTTGAAGCAGTGCTGTCACTGTCTCCCTATTCATTATCTCGCATTATCTTTCAGTTGGATGTGGGCCAAGAGCTTGTGTTTTCTTTGCATGCTGGCCACAGATTTACAAGTGAATCGATGCAGGAGACTACAATGCACAACCCCTTATGTTATTACTGCTTTAATTAAAACAATAACAGCAGCTCATAGTTTCTACTCTTCTGGGGTCATCCACTGGCAACTTCTCCATCTCTTCCCATCTGGATGTACATTTTTCCCGTTATCCCCTGAGTCTACAAGACGAGCCAGGTTCCATGGTATGTATGCAAATGAAGTTTGTGATGTTTATGTGTGTGCATGTGTTGTGTGTGTGTACCAGCACTTGCTCCAGGTTAATCACAGAGTTTTGCAGTGTACTGACTCTATGAAATAGCTGACTTTGAGGTTCTTCTCCATACCTCCCTCTGCAGACCCACAACTCTCCCTGAATCCCTCTCCCCCTTCCTCTCTTCCCAGTCTAAAATTATCACTCCATCTCTCTCAGGGAGCCAGAACTCTGCCAATCAAATTCAGTGCAAAGAAGAAGAAGAAAAAACGCTCCCTCTATAAATAATACATAATCCTTTACAAATCTCGCTCTCGTCTCTCTCATTACCTTCATTCTGTCGCTTTCTCCCGTCCTCCTTTTCTTCCCTCTCCTCCGATCAGCCTTTCTTTTAATTTATTTTTTGTTTCTTACCCCCCCCCATGCCTCCCCAGTTTCCACTTAGTCCACAACTCATAATTCTCTCCTCCCGCTGCCTTCATGTCTAATCTCATTCTCACTGTCTCCTTCTTTCTCTTTTTATTTAAACCCGCAGTCTCTCCATCCCTCTCCACCCTACCTTTTGCCTGATCTAATCCTTGATTCCTCCTCCTTTCATCAGTCCCCACTCCTTTCTTCCTGTCCCCTTCCTCCTTCTCTTCACCCTTATCTTTTATTGCATCATTCATCATGCATCTTCCTCATCAGAGCTGTCCTAAAGATCCCCTCTCCTCTCTTCTCCCAGAGGCCTCAGGAGAATTGTTACAACTCTTCCCTGTTAGCTGCTGTCTCTCTACTCCTGCCTCTCCTTCTTTTTCTTTCTTCATATAGTTTTCTCTCCCCCTTGCAATAGTTTCCTTCCAAGTCCAAATGCGCTTTCACTCCCCTTGCAATCTCTCCTTCATTCTTCCTTTTTTTGTGACTCAGTGGGAATCTGTTCCTGCCTCTCTGCTGGTTCTATCTCCACACTCTCCTTCACTAAATGTGATTTGTTCTGCAGCTCAAGTCTGCGGCATAATCACGCTGTTTTTATAGTGTGCTGGGAGAGCGGAAGAGAGGGAGCAAGGGAAAGACAGGGAAAAAAGTGAGAGGGGTGAATGGGACAAGAGGACAAAACAAATGAGTGGAGTGTGAGACTGAGTATCTCAGTTCTTCCCTCTTTCATCTTCTCCCCTACATTCTCTTCTTTTAATTGCCTGTCATATAGCTCAACCCTCTTTCCACTTTCTATCCCTCTCTTTTTCTCTTTCTCTGTCTGTCTTTCTTAATCTCTCTCTCTCTCTCTCTGGCAGGAACTTCAGACCTCCTCTCATCCGACTCTCTCTCCATCGCCCACTGCTGTACTGTGAGCTCTGCACTGCTAATCAGCAAAATCAGCATAAAATTGTCTCTTTTCACTCTTGACCTCTCATTAGCAACATTTATTTTCATTTATTTACATATTTCACATACTGTTTTTAATGCTCTGACTCTGCTCCCCAGTCACGCTGTCTCCATCCTCGTTGTCTTCCTCCTCTCACCACCTCCACCATTCTCTCCCTGCACCTCCTCCTCCTCCCCTCCTCCTCTCCACGCTCTTGCATCCCTCGTTTTGACCTTCGTATCTTTATGTCTCTCCAACCTCTCGGTATATTTCAATCACCTCGTCCCTCTCTTGCCCCATCCCCTCTTCTCCCCTCTCCCGCTGCATTGCATCTCCCTGAGCACTCTCCTCTCCTCTTGTCCACCCATCCTATTACTCTTTCTGCTCTCTTATTCACCTCTTCTTACCCTTCACAAAATGCTGTCTTCTTCCCCGTTTCCTTTCTCTTCTCTTTCCTCTCATTCTCCGACAGCCAGAGCTGGTTAGCTCTATCTACTGTGCAGCGTTTTACGGCCCGGGTCTGTCACAGCCTCAACAACCCTGCAACAATGGCCACCACACACACCCCAACAGCGGCTTAAAGGAAATTTACAGGGCTATTACGCGACGGCTACCACACTGGAGATTCACCACAGCCAAAAGTACTGGTCTTAACACCCCTTCAAAATCCACCACATGGCTGCCTTCCCTTTTGTGTGTATCTGCCGCGCACTTTGTCTGCCTGATGGATGTGTATGTGGCAGAGAGGAAATATACGGGCGTGTGCTTGCATTTAAAAGCGAGAGTGTGTGCGTGTTTGTGTGAAATGGTGTTGAATGTGTATGAGGGAGTGTATGCGCGTGCACATTCAAGGCCCGACACAAAACTGCCCTACTGGCATGAATTACATAACCATGCTGACTGCCAAGACACAAACTCATTCTTTCTCTGTATCCCTCACTCCCCTATTGTCACCCCCACCCAGCATCCCCCACAACATCCAACAAAACACAATGTCCTTCTGTTGATCTAATATGCAAAAAAAAGGATAAAAAAAAAGAAAAAAGAAAAGAAACAGTACTGAATTGAGATTTTGGCTGGCACAGAGGAGAAGGTACTGTGCGCAGTGGTACTATGCTTGTTTACCGATGAGCAGTAGGGAGAGAACATCTCCCTGTATTAAATACATAATAATAATGACAGGAGGTATTAATAGCAACTTGCAACTCTGCCAGTGATCCCGCTCCACTTCATGTACTGCTTTTTCTCGCTATCTCTGCCTCGTGTTCAATCATCTCATGACTCTTGGTTTCAAATCTCGACCTCATGCAGCTCTTTTTTAAACCTTGTCTCTTGTTTCATCTTTGTACCCCTCCCCTCCATCTCTGTCTTCCTTGCACACACACACACACAAACTGTATTATTCTCTGTCTCAGTATTTCTCTCTCTCTCTCCCTCTGCTTCCTCCCTGTCTCACATACAGTAAAACTTTCTATCTGGCCCAGTCCTTCTTTCCTTGTGCCAGTCTCTCTCTCTCTTTCTCTCAATATATATTGGTCTCTTGCACTGCACTTTCCCCTCCCATTCTCCTTCTATTCAACAACCTCTCCATTTGACTCGCCATATCTCTCCCACTCTGGGGTTCAACTTTCTTTTATTAGGTTCTTCAGAGGAAAGTTGGAAAAAAAGAGGCCTCAGCCAGTCTTATATCTGTCTTTCTTTCTCTGTTTTCATTTGTGACTGTTTCCCTTTAAGTCCTTTGGTCCAACCATCTCTTCTCTTTCTCTGCCTGCTTTCTCATTCCCCAGTCCTTTCACCTCCTGGGTATACACTCCTGTCTTCATAGTCTCTCCATTCTTAATCTTAATTACCAATTCTAACTTAATTACGAGCATTTTGAACAATTCATCTGAAGCTCTCATTTCATTATTTCCACCGTGAGCTATTCCTCCCTTGGTCATGTGCTGGGCGCTGCACTGGATCTCTCTCTGTATCAGTTTGCACCAATTAGTATCATATTCACAATTGTGTTCTCTTTTTATATAACAGAAGCATCACATTATGGCATTATAGGGGTATATCTACAGGGAGTTCAAATTAAAATAACAAAGAGCTTGTACTTACTCTAAATTGCCACATCCTGGCTATATAATGATATGAGTGTGTACATGTGCTTGTTTCCTTGACTTATGTGGTGTGTAATGACACCTGAGTTTCCCTCTAGAATCGATACTGCACGTCTCATTTAATCTGTATGTGTGTGCATGTACATGTGAGCATTGATGTGTGCATGACTTACGAGTGATGCAGAGCAGGACCAGGACCAGGCTGCGCAGGGCCAGAGAGAAGGGGGCAGGGAGGAGGCGACAGAGGACAGAGCTCTGGACAGGCCTCATTGTGTATTGAGAAGCTGTGGGTGTGTGTGAACGTGTGTGTGTGTGTGTGTGTGTGTGTGTGTGTGGATATGTGCACGTTTGATCAATGGGTCCTCTGTGACCCTGCCTGCACTGCTACAGACAAACACACACACACACACACACACGTATACACACTCTGATTTGTTCTCTGCAATGCTGCAGGCACGTGCACACGCTAACTGCCTAGCTTTACTTCAGTGCAATCAGACAGAAGTTGTTGTTTGAGGACAACACTTTAAGAAAGGGCTCTTATGTGCTGCGCTGCATCACAACACATGCAAAGAAACTGCTTTAGCAGCAAAGTGACATAGAACTGAATTGTAGCCAGGACTTGCACGCAACACACAGAAGTCTGGCTGGAGCTCAGCGTGCTAACAGAGCTAGCGATTTAGACAGTATATCACAATGCACACAGAAATGAGCTTAGAGCAACAAAAAGTTCCACTGTTGACTTTAGCACCTTGTGCTGCTTAGAAAGAAGTTACGACATGCAGTGTCTTAAATCCATACAGTGCAGAAGCTTTGCTGCTACAAAGCAGAACAGGAGCTCAGTCCCATCTAAGCAAAATGACAACAAAGCAAACACTGCAAGGCTAGCTATTTTCTACCACAGTGCTCTGAGCCTCCTAAGACCAAAGCCCAAGACCCTCAGATCAATAAACCAGAAAAGCCAATATCAAGTGTGACCAAGGCAGACAAGGCTGCAATACTATGTTCTTTACCAACAAGGTTACTCAGTAATGGCAGCTATGTAATTAACCAAATGAGGGACAACTTAATTAGCTCATCACCAACTATACACTGCAGTGTCAAACTCAGAGCTAGGCTGGTTCTGAGCACCAGGTTCCCTAACAATCAGCCACACAACTAACCACAACAACAAATAGACTGCTTGTCTCCCGAAGGTCAAACCACACTACTCAAAGGAGCAGAAAACATCAATATTACTATATTTCAGTCGGATACAGGCAGGGAAATGGGCTCACCAAGCAAGTCAAGTTTATCTCTACTGATGTTGACTGAATGCTAACTTTTGAAATAGAGCTACCTACATTGCCGTGCCCTCGAGGACAGAGAAATCTAGGGCAACAGTGTTCATTCTCCAACAGATTGTATTTTAATGAGTCTAACAAGGTTTTCAGCGCTTCTCACCCAACAAATCGGCAGGCAGAAGTCAATGTTCCTTTGAGCTATAACCGAACTGGGCAGGCCTCTGGAGAGATGGCAACCACCATCTTACTGCAACTCATCTGGAGATAGCTGAGGTTAAATAAAATCTATTGAGCTCAAGTGCTGCTCTATAAAAAAAGAGAGTGGAGGTGCTTGCTCTGTGTAGAATAACCAACTTGAAAGGGGCTGAGCAAACTGCAGTAATATGCTTCAGTTTCTGATATTACACTTTTTGTATTTTACCCCAGAGACTAGCACATTATTCTCACAAGGTATCTACCATTATTCGCTTGAATGCCAGAACTCTTTCGACACGCTATCATGTATACACTGTAGCGTAAATGGACAGTGATTTTACATGGTAATTTTAGACTCCTCAGAATAATCACAGGCTATCAGACAGTATAATCGTGCAGCATCGACCTGCCTAACTCTTCCTTTCCAACATGCTCCACTGGGTGCAGTCAGCGCCTGGATGCACTCCAGACACAAATACACACACACTGATACACACCAATCTGAGAGCTTGCTATGTTTAAGGTCCGGACAGAGTTCCCCCTGATTGTCAGGACCTAATGCATCATCAGTCTCTGAGGGTGAGTAGATCTGGTGTGTTTGTATGTGTACATAGGTATGTGTGTTTTATGTATGTGTGAGTGTGCGCCTGGGTGTTTGTTGTGCAGAGACAAAGTGTGACGAGCTGCACCGCACACCTCACTGAGCACTATCTGACGGAATAAAGTGCGGGTGTCATCCTCAGATTACTGCGCACTGCCCGCTCCCTCACTCTCTGTGCCACTGCAAACACAATGAGCTCTAACGGTGATGGCCCTGACACTTCTGGCAAACCCGAAAGTAGATCATCGCCAATCTTCCCTACGGCTCTGACTTCACCCGTCAAGCGGCTGATGCTGAGAAAATTACTCTGTGTTGGTGTGCACCAGCAGCTCGGGTCTGGCAGGTCTGGGGCCTGGCAGCAGACGGATGGAAAACAAAGTGTATTCGCTTGTTCAAACTGATCTCCTCAAATTGTGTTTAGTTTATCCGTTCTGCCCTCTTTCTCTCTCCTCTTCCTTCAATCCTCCAGTCAATCCGTAGCAGCTAGTTAGTCCCCACAAATTTGTCCTTTTGCTTCACTTCTCTCCTGTTGAGCTATGAAAATTGCTATAATCCCAATGTGGTATCACTGTTGATCACATCCATCTGTGTATCCCTTTTCTGTCTTCCACTTGTTTATATAACCCTGGCCTCCCTCCCCTTGCTTAGAATGTGTGTGTGTGTGTCAGTGTGGGATCAGTGTCTGCATATTCTGCATACTATTTTGTGAAGGTTAGAGATGCGTGTGTGTGGATGGAAGCAGCGACAATGGTTGCCTTTCAGGTCAACAAACAGTGGCGGCGTGTGTGTCTGACTGTGCTTGACTGTCCAGTGTTGACTGAAGCAGAGTGTACATTTGGCTGTCTGTTTGGCCCTTTCACTATCTACTACCCATTAATTTATCCATGCAGGCGCACACAGAGGCATCATAGAGCCTCTTTATGTTAAATGGCCGTTTTTATAGCTGCAGGGATGTGCACGGTTGTCTGCTGACAAGAACTGTGTACGTGTTTGTGTGAGGCATCTGTAATGCAAAGCGGATGTAGATACAGCAGAAATAAACGTGACTGTGACTGTGTTATGAGTTATGCTGATGTGAACCTGGCTCAGGAAAAATGTATCTGCTCCATATTTTTGTACTGATGAAACAGAAATCATTGCTAACAGCTAACCTGCCAGTATATTTCGCATCAACACATATATAATGCAGTTCCTTTGTTCATGCTCATTGCCTTATGTACTATCATTACGGCTATTGGCAATAAAACTGGCGAAACAAAGCCAATGGCGGGAGCTACCTACACGAGACTCTGCATCTATGACTTTCATTGTCCTGTAAAATGCAAAAGGCAACATTGTTTTGCTATTATAATAGCACCTCCTCTTGTTCTTAATCAACTGATCATAAAGTATCAACTCTAATCTGCCACAAGCTGTATTTACAAACATCTTTATGCATTCAATTTGAAACATGCTGTTCCCTATTATCAAGTCAAATAAAGTCAAATTTATTTATCAAGTGCTTTTAACAAAATAGGGTCATCACAAAGTGCTTTATAGAGCAACAAAGGACATAATTACAGACAAAAAGAACACATTGCAAATCATTGCACGACTGGCTTGTGCGTACATGTATTTGTGTGTCTGCAAAGTCCCTGTGTGGGCAACCCCCTGATGGGTGTATTTGTTTTTGTCGCAGTGTGCGCGGAAGGAAGGGAGGTAATGGTAAATTGTGTCCCCTATCCTCCCCATCCTCTTTTTTCTCCCCCTCTCCCTCTCTCATCCAAATCAAATTTTTAATGGGCTTCATTGGTGCCACCATGGAATAAGTGTTGCCAAAGCACTTAAGGGGCTTAAGTCAGCGGCGTGCTGAAAATATTAAGCACTCAAACAGCCTTACAAGGATCCCTGCCTGCTTAAGTATGCCGAGGAGGTCGTGCCAGCATTTAATACCAATGGTATTAAAGCGCTCCGACAAGGGAGAGGAACAGAAATATAGATATATACAGTGTGTTCCACAAACTGGGAAAAGATGAAGAGATGCAGGGCGATGGGGAGAATGGAAAGAGCTGGTGGAGGCATGAGGTGGGAGACGAGGAAGATTCAAAGGGATGGAGGGACAAAAAGAGAGAGAATAGTAGTGAGGCCGAGAAAAGAGTGCAACTACGAACAAAGGAACAAAGGTATTAAGAGCAACGAAAAGGAAAGTGAAAAAAAGTGACTGAGACAGTCAGAGAGAGGTAAAGGAGGAGAGGAGAGGAAATAATAAAAAAAAACAAGCAGTGTAGAGGAGGAGAGATGCGAGGGAATCAGGCCAAGGTGTGGGAGGTAAGGGTTGATGGGATAGCTGTGAACCAGCAGCAGAAGGCTAATGCAGAGATTCTATCGGGAGGCTTATCCAAGATTAAATTTCTCTTTGTCCTTAAGGCGCTTCTTGGGTAAGCGGAAGTGTCGAATTTATTTCTTATGTCTCCCTTGAGGTTGTGCAGGAGAGTGGGTTGGGAGCATGGATGTGTGTGTGTGTGTGTGAGCATGTGGTGTGGGATACATGTATATGCATCTGTGTAGGTGTGATTCTTGCGGGTTTATTAGCTGGCAAAGTGTGATGAAGGGCACGTGTTCCTGAAAGGTAAAGATAAATCAAATGAACATCTCCTCAAGGGTGTTTCAGCATAAGTGAACATCTCAGTATTAGTGTGGTTACATTAATGTAGGCATGTGAACTCATACATATAGATATTCATGAATATAGATTCTGTATATTCTGAATGCAATTCAAATACCATCTTCAAGTTTTCATCTTTCTTTTCTCCATAAAGTTTGTTTTATGGGGCTGCCACAAAGTCCCAGAATACCAGAAAGTTTAATCACTCACAGGAAAGTATTATCTGAACTGTCCTGATTGAGCAATCTCCTCTGGGATTCTCTCCAGTGTAAACAAAATACACTATTTGCAACTACGGTTTAAGATACTTCAAAACCAATGAGTCTGATTCCTTATATACTATCTTCAACTTTTACAAGGAGAACATCAGTAATACCAAATTATTAAAAAGTATTTTTTCTCGTAAAAACAATTATCTTTTTGACCCAAGTCTGAGTACATTTACATCAGAGTTGGCATGTTTAGCCCTCCCTGGCCCCTCTGCTCTCCTACTTCTCCTCTCGTTTTTCTGATTTCTTGTTTGTCTGGCTGACTTGGTGTTAATAGCTAGCCTAGAGCCATGCACTAGCTAATCCAACTGGGTTTGCTCTGAACTCTCTAATTAGAAAAGTCACTGCTCCTCGATCTATGGACACTATCAGTGACTGCAGTTTCTGGAGGCACGGCTCTGGCTACTTCCTGCTCACCTCACGCTCCTAGGCAGAGGGATCAATGTGGCTCAATCATTTGGGTAGATTTCAAGTGACACCACCTGTCTTTCTTCACACAACTTAGGATTACAAAGTTTTGATTTTCTTTATTTTTCACAGTCTGTTGATCGTGGAGCCTGGCAAATAAATAAAAGTCAATATGGCTCACATCATGACAGTCTAACAAGAATACAAAGCAGATATTAGGATGTGAATCTCTGGCTGTCTGAAATTACACAGTTTGGATGGGGATGCACATGCAGGGAGCATGTCTTTCCATTTACTCTTACTTTGCCTCACCTTCCTTTGTGCATCTACAGTAAACCTGGAGATTAAACTCACTTTCTGGCAGACAACAGACTTGGCATCCTCAATGAGTAAGGGAAGGACATAGAGGCACTGTGGTAACCATTGTAGACATCCTATTATTAGTCTCATCCCATTATGCATTTACCATGCATCAACTGTCCATTAAAGGGGACAATTTTAGTTTATTCTGTTCGAGCCTGGCAAAGTGAGCATGCATTTTAGAACAAAACACTCTCAAGTGACAGACTGCAAGAACTGAAGATGGCGAACGCTATTGATGGCTGGTGCTTGTGCAGCTAAAGATGCCAGCTGAAGCTTAGAGTAGAAATGCTCTCCTTTTGTTTAGTTCACCTTGTTGAATTCACTTAATCACATAGAGAAGTTATTTGACAAACACAGAACTCAGAACCCTGCATGCATACACTCATCCTGAAGACCACCAGAAATGTTCCTGTCTTGGGGCCATACATGAATGTGAGCCAGATTTGCAATTTATCTCCACAACAAAATTCTGTGAAATCTCGCACTTAAGTGCCAATGCAGACTAAAGCTAGAAAATGCTCAGGTCAGAAAATATTAAAAAGAGATTCTTACAAATCTCGCACACTAAGGGTTGCCTGGAAATTAAACAAACTGGCAGAAGTGAGCTTCTTTCTATCCAAGCACAAGATGATCACATTTATATTCTTAGATTCTATTCTCACACCACAGTGAGGACTGACATCCTTAAATATAATTTCTAATGTCACCTCAACTACAGTACAAAGAATGAGAGGTTTGACTGTGCAACCCTATAATTGTGCATTCAAATAGAACTAGTTTTGGAACAGACTAATGCATGGATTATATATATTTTATCAATATAAGAAGGAAACATTTAGAAACTGAACATATTCAAAGTGTCATTCCATTTTTTTTGTTTTGTTTATATCCACTCCCCTGGGTATGATTAATATATATATATTTTACAGTGAATTTTAGGCTAACATTTGGTTAATGTATCAAAAAGACTGTTGTGTTGGTTAAACACTGAAAAAGTCCATGGCAATTTGAAGCATGGAATGGAATGTACTTCCTAACCTTGAACCATCAACTCAACAAACTAACAGGACTAAGAAGTGAAAAGTGAGCACAGCAGTTGTACAAGTTGTGTGGGAAAAGGGCTCCAGAAGAGGTAACAGTCCTTGTTAGTGTGAACAACATCTGTAACACTAGCAGTCCAGAAGGATACAGCAGGATTCAAGGTAGCTACAGGTTTTCCCATTTGCTCACACAAAGAGATCTGCAGGATACAGGGTGGTAGAGTATATGGGCCAGCGAGGCTGGAAGCCTGTCATGTTTAACACAGACATGACACTTAAATGTGCCCCTGGCCCTTGCTGGTTTGATACATGCATTAACAGAACACATAGTCATCTCAGAAAACGCACACTGTTTAAGTATGAGAGGGCATTACAGGCTTATTTTATGCATAACCATGCAAAGCCCCCCAACTGGGATGCAACAAAGCAGTGAGCTCAGTCATCCCTTATTCAGTAAGATAAATGCAAACAGTGTTACCTGCCAAGTTGAGAACGTACTGTTGGAGCTCCCTAACGAGTGTTTCTGTGTGCGCACTGAGCCACATGCTACGCAGCTACCTGCTGGGAGTAACACTCATTATCCATGTGGCATCATACCTCCCAGTGACAGGCTACGACTCGTGCTCACTGTTTTCCCTGCTGCAGTGCATGTGTCAGTCTCTTTTCTTTTTGTTCCCTGTGCATGTGCTAACATTTGCATGTAGCGTGTGTGGGATTCTCCTTTGTTCCCTGATGTGTATGCGTCTGACAAATATGGTGTCAACGTGCCTATATGTGCATGCACAATGCACTATCTTGCTCTGTACTTTCCGGGTATGAGCGAACGATTGTGTTATTGATGTGTATATCAACCTGTCAAGGCTACGGCTTATGATGTTTCATTTTTGTTCAGTCAGCGGGAGGATGGTTTGTGTATGTGTGTGTGTGTGTGTGTGTGTGTGTGTGTGTGTATGTAGCTGGAAGCAGTGTCTGGACCAGGTTAGCTGTGCTCTGTCGTGGCATACTGAGGGTGATTAAAATTGAGCGGCTATGTGCCACCTCGCCGGGGGGTACACCGCCAACTGCCTTGCCCCCATTCCGCCAATTCACAAACGCCTAACAAAGGGATAATTTCTTCCTCGCATGATATAATCTTTCCTTTCACCCATTCTCTCAATGGAACCCTTTATGGCTTTTTATCACATCTCTCATTCCCTCCCTCCCTTCCTCCCTCCCTCCATCTCTTTCTGTCTTTCTCACTCTGTCTGTTGCTTTCCTGACCCCTCCCTTCTCTCCCTCCGCCTCTGTTGCTTTTTCCACTCCTTTTCTTGCTCTATTCTTCCCTCACTCTGACCTTACGGAGGGTCTCTGCACTAAGGTCACTCCTGTTACCCTTTCTCTCTCTCCCTCTCTCTGGAGGAAAATCACACACTCATCAGTTTGCCGGCTCTGTTCCTGACGAGCGGGCTCGCAAGGAGAATATTAACGAAGCTCCTCAGCCAATTAACACCTAAAGCACATAACAACCTTTTATGCCAGCAGACACACTCGCATGCATGTGCACACACACTCATGTACAGATGCACGCACATATATATGTGCTGCACATGCGCAGACGCATTACTGCACACAAACACGTGCAGGAAAATACACACATCAGTGCCAAACACAATTCAGCCTAAACACACCTACTCATACTAGCAAAGAGGCTCACGTAAACACAAACACACAAACAGGCCTCAAAGCAAAGATATGCCACCACACGCATATGCATATACTTGCATATGCACACACACTCAGATAGATTGTGCTGATGATTGTGGGTGTGTGTGTGTGGGGGGCTTTTATAGGAGCAAGGGGAAGTAATATCGAGAGAAAGGGGATGTAAACAAAGTGATGAGCAATGGTGAGGCAGAGAGGGGGAAGGAGGGAGAGGAGAGGAGAGAGGGCGGGAAGGGAAAGATTGTGAGAGCAAGGTGAAAGACAGATTTATGGAGTGTGAAGAAAGGCATAAAGAAAAGGGGGAAATCAGTGATAGAAGGTTAACGTGGCTTGGCTGCTCCTGACATGGCTCATGCTAATTTGAAGGGTTTAATAGTGGGTGGGTGTGCAGACACGCGCGCACACACACACACACACACACACACACACACACACACACACACACACACACTGGACACTGATATACATATACTTGTCTTTGCCAGGACAACACAATGCATAAAACATGGTGGTAGAAAGGGCATTAGCACTGAACCTTGAGACACACACGCGCACACACACACATGCACACACACTTCTGGACACTTGTGGGGCACTATCCTCATATGCATAAAACATGGCAAGAGAGCAGGAGCAGGGGGCGTGAGGGAGATAGGGAGAACAAGTGCGAACGGACAAAAAGCGTATGGTAATGACCCGGATAACGAAAGGCGGCCGCAAGGGGTGGAGAGTCAGGGAGAGAGTGAGGGAGTGAGAAAAGGGGTGAGTGTGAATGTGATAAACTAACGGTGAGGAGGGAGAGAGAGGGAAACTTTCCTCACGGCCTGCTGCCTTTGGATTGAACAGCGTGCAAATGAAAAATGGAGATGAAATAATTAGACAGGCTGACTAGAAGCGCTCATCTAAATATGTAAATGCACTTAATTTTACTTTGATTTGCTCCACTGCTTCCCTATCACTCTCCCACTTCTATCTCTCCCACTTTCTTCGTTCCATTCTCTTCCTCTCATCTGTTCCCATTCCGCTCTCTCTTCATGTTTTTCATCTCTCTTTCTCCCCCACTCTCTCTGTCTTTTCTGTCACGTGCTTCCTCTCCCTCTTTGTCCTTCTTTCTACTCTGTTTTTTCTCCCTGCATATTAAAGCTACAGTATGTTAATGCACTGTAGGTGCGTCGGCTCAATTATTCACTCTTTTATGGACTTGGAGCAGTGTGTATGTCAGAGAAAGAGAGAGTGTGTTTAATTAGTATTCACGCTTGTCTGACTCTGTGATGGGGTGTGCATGTCTGTGCGTGGTTTTATACACAGCAGCAACGCAGGCATGTGTACAGGTTTGTGGTAAGGTTTAAGTAAATTAAATCCATCTTAATACAATACTCATAGGCCATATATATAACGTTACAGTCTGTAAAAGCATTTACACAATCAATACCTCCTGTCCGTACTGGTCGTGTTAAGCTCAGCTGAACCTAATGTGAGGTTTAATCAGTCTGAGTTAGCCAAATGAAGTGGGGATTTGCCAGAGTCCAGAATTGCCTCAGTTTGTTTCCTGGTTCCTTGCTGAGCCACAGCAGTGGGATACATCCAGACATGTAGGTTTGTTGCCAAACAAAATCAACAATAAATCTACTGTATGGAACTACATGGATGGAGATAACTTGATTTTGCTAACTCAGATTGCTTCCACCTCATAGGATTTGCAGCCCTGTTGACTCACCCCAGACTCCCCACATACCCCCTGTACACACAAGCCAACTACAGGAACTCCAGTTCTATTCTGTCATAATATATTTTTGCTCAAGAACATTTGTGGATAATCGGGCCCATTTGCATCTTTCCATTGACTCTGTATACAGACACGTTGCCTGTAAAATTCACCTCAAAAGCTGTCTGAACACACTTTTTACAGTGGAGCAGGGTATCACTTCATAACCACAATGAAGAGGAGGAATGAACTATTTTAATGTTCATACAGTATGGGAAGAAAGTATCATATTAAGTCAGACTTGGAAAAACGTCCAGTCCTCTCCTACATTTGCCAGTGTGTCTGTGTATGTGTATTATTGGAGATAACCAGTAGTGATTCATATAAAACAGTTGGTTCCCAAATCCAACAGTAAGAAGATAATACACAATGCATTTTTTTTCTTGTTTGAAACTTTCTTGAAGCCACTCATGTAGTTCACATCTCTACTGTCTTTTTAAAGTCCAGTAATCATTGTAACAGTTTACAAATCCTGTTATAATTAAATACATTGTGCATAAATTCTACATGACTGGTTTCTGCACCTTGTAAACAAAACTGGCTGCAAAGCACTGTGAAATTAAAATCTCCCTTCCTCTCTTATTTTCCAGGAATTTTAATAATTGCTTTTTAGTGTATGTTGACTGAACATATTATTAAATTAGATTGTGCATTTTCATTGTCACTTGTATTTGCAGGAGTTTCTCTTGAAACAGAGATCTCAGTTTTAATGAGACTACCTGGAAGTGTTTATGTGCAGTGTAGTACGTGCATGCCTTTGTGTATGTGTGTGTGTGTGTCTATGGATTTTAGATTGTAAGAGTCACCATAGAAAAAGGCAGCTGTCCTTCTTAATGACAATCTGTCAGAGCTCTTCTCTAACTGCTCCTCCTCTTTCAACAGTCTGTCTTCTCTTCCTCCAACCCCTGTTCTCCTCACTTTAGTCCGACTTGTACCAAACATCCCTCACTGGGACGCTCTCTTCTTGTTCCTACAAGGTGACTCTGACAGCAGCCCTCCTGATTTTACATCTTTGAGTTTCCTTTCTTCCTCTCTCCCTTTCTCTCTGCCCACTGTTGTGGCTTTTTTCTATTTAATTTCTATTTTCTGTGTCTGTCAGGAAAATAATTATTACAGTATTATTGGCTAATTACCTCAATAAAGTCAAAGGACAACAATTTTGTTGTTGGTGGTGTGTGTGTATACTATAAATATTATTTTCTATTGCATTATCACTCTATACAGTACTTTGAATTACTTTTGTATGGGAGTGTGCTGCTGCCTCACAGTTAAACGATCATATCAGACAAGTGATGATCAATGCAGACAAATGACTCTCTCTCTAATTGTGACACACGATGAGGCTACTAATTGTGTTTTAAGAGGCAGTGGTTGATAAACAGATTAAAGTAATGATTACTGATAGATAAAGCAAGCTTGGATCAGAACAAGTTTATCACTTTTCTGCAGGGTATAACTCCTCTGTCTTTTTCATGATTTGTCTTTGTAACACTGGTGCCTCAAGTCCAGAAACGTGAAGTGTGTTACGGGTTTTGATTTGATTTCTTTGTTGTTCTTGATGTTTTTGAGACTTTGTTATTTTTCTATTTTCGTGGGTTTTTTTCTTTGAAAAAATAATAGTGACATTCTTTCTCCTCAAAGTTTGTTTCTGACATCAGATAGCTAAAGGTATCAAACGCTGCATATTTTTTCCTCTGTTCCGCCCTCGCTCACACTCCACACACTGCCCACATGCATCAGTGCTGCGCTAAATAGCTGCTTTGCATGTTCAGGGTACCTAACGCTGCCTCCACACGAGTGACCTGACACAACACTGTTTTTATTCATGTGCCCTTTCCTCCTCTTCTTCTCTCCTCTCTTCTTCACATCCTCCAGCTCTAACTACCCTCAGGCTCTGTTTATTCATTTATAATGTGCCACCACTGTTTTTACATCTGTTATAAACATGCCATGCTCTCTAGCACTGGATTGAGCAGTGATCATATGGCTGCACAAACACGCCTACATGTCAGTCACTATGTAGGAAAATTAAGTTGACATATCTGCAATATATTAATCATATTAATCTTTTTTTTTTTTTATCATATTAATAAGCATAGAGGGCCCAAGTCCTCAACAAAGGCTCTTTTCTCCAATCTGCTAATTATTTTTCAACTAGACTAATGATTGATTATTATGAGTTTTAGAAAAAAGAAAGAAAAGAAAGAAAAAAAAAAGAAAAGAAAATTCACGCACAGCCATCAAATTTTACTTTACCCTACCTTTTATTAAGGCTGTCAGTCACACACAGCACTGGATCAGAGCCAGGGCCAAAATGAGCAAAAGCTGGTTCAGCTTGCATCCCTCTTGAGCCAAGTGAAAGAAAAAAAATGTATCAATTCATCAAGAGATCAAGAGATTTTCTTTCCCTCGTTTATTGAGCACTGGGCTACTGGGCGCTGTTTGCCGTTAACAAGCAAATACTTGTTCAAACCACTTTAACGAGCAGACAGCACACCGTTCCTCTCAGAACACAGTGTGCAAGTGAATGCAACACACAAACATGCGTGCGCACACACCCACACACACATGCACATTCCTCTATTTACTCCTGGACGACTCAAAGTGGACGGAGAGTCTGCCAAGCCACAGCAGAGGGATCCATCAAATGAGCTGAAGTGGCTCGCAGCAATTAGCCAGCCTTAATGTTATATACCTCCTGCCTCTTTTAAAAATTCCAGATTTCACATTTCATTCAGCTTGATCAACAGCACGCTTGGTTAACCAGCTTGAGGGAACTTGGGGGATTTGAGACCATTTAGAGGCTAACCACAAGAAGAAGAATTAGACCCCAACTTGCATGACTAACACTTGTAACACTGCCGCTATCAGGCAGTGTTTTATCTGTGAGGCCCCAGTACACCTGTTGATAATTCTAATGAAGAGAATAACACCCCCAGCAGGGGACTAAATTAAGCTGCAGCAGTCACAAACAGGCCTAATAAGGCACTATGTGGGGCCTGCACAAGAATACATATGTTCTAAGTCGTGTGTGTGTGTGTGTGAGAGAGAGAGACAGATATAGATAGATGCAGGGTTTCCAGTTTTATTACATGACCAGAAGAAAGCCCTTATAACCAAGGGCATGTTTGCACAAGTATTCCATATGTATTCATCTACCAGTACACACTATGGCACCCACCCACACACACACACACACAAACATGGACATGCGGACATAGACACACACTGTTTTGTGATTTCTGTGGCTCTGACAGTGGACCTTCTATAATTTCCTTTTAGTCTTAAATGAGAGCTTCATCCCATGGTTTGGTAATGATAGTTATTACATTTCTCTGCCTGCAGGAGGCTATCACACTGACACACACTCAGACACACTCTCTTACATGCCATTTAATTGATACATGTGCAATTGTGCAGTTCAATCTTGGAGTTATTTTGGAAGGAACTGATGGAGTAAAGCATGCAAATGCGCTCATGTATGCACAACACACAAAAATACACACACATACAACCCCCCACACACAGCATTATGCACACACACACATACAGACATAGTTACACACAATCATCCATTGCAGCTGGTCCTTTCTCCACACCCAGCTCCTCATACTAACATCCATCGCCTAGCAACCACCTATCAGGGAACACGCTCACCTCCGGACCTGAGTCGCCTGCCCCTTAAAGGCAGCCAATCAGGTGAGCTGCTCCCCTGGGACAAACTACAGTGATCACAAGGAGAGGTGGGGAGGGGAAGTGAGGAGGGTTAGTCAATAAGGCTTTCAGTGGCACCAGCCCAAACCTCCCTCTCTTTTTCTCTGTCAAGCTTTTTTACTGTTAACTGTTTTTATGTTCTTTTGACACAGTTATTGATGTCAAAGCACTCGAACCTTATTCTCATCAGTTCTGCTCCTCTGTCTCGCCCTCTCGCTGAGTGTGGGAGGCACTCTGTGACTTTAAAACCCAAACCTATTTTGTAAATATACTGCAGATACATATAGCAACTGTGGAGTGTGTTTTCCATCAGTATGCTCAGACACAGATCTGGATTAGAGAAAGATTTTGGTAGCACTTACTCTTACATTTCACCAAATATTTTGCATTGCACTCTGACAGGAATTAGATTTTCTTTTCTTTCTTTTTTGCAGTTGTTTTCCAGACTTTACCTTGTCAAATTTAACTTGACGTTCACTACCGTCCTGGCTAACAAAGATGCCTCATATAACGAGATGTGGCTGTGACGATATTTTAGATTGTGACAGTGTTTGTAATGCAACATGTTTTGAGAGGGATTATGTCCCGCCAGAGAATTTCATTCCTTCTCGTAGCTGTCAGGTGATTGACAGTAAGAGGAGCACAGTGTAACGCAGTGATATGAAAGCACTCAACCTGGGGACTCTCTGCCACAATGAGATAATGATAAAACAGAAACTCTAACAAGACCAAATCAAGGCGTCATTTTTTACTGTGATGGATTTTCTGTCTTAGACAATTTTCAAGTCTGTGCAAGTTGTTTTTCAAGCAGAATTGAAATGGCAGGAAAAATGGCTTCTTCTGATGGCAGGGGAAAAAAAACTAACTCTTTTGTCTCCAGTTCTGTTAAGGCACCACTGGGAAAAATATAAAGAACAGAGACAAAAACTTTAAACAAATAACAATATTATCCAGCAACAATAAAACTAAGATGATCCTGCTGCTTCTTCATGTGACACTGACTTTAGAACCCCTAATCTCACAAGAACTCACTTGATCCAATGAAGCCCCAATCAAAACAACAATGGAAGCAAAGGATCAGACTCAGCGTGCTCAGCCTCACCTCACACTACAACAAAGTCTGCTCTCACTGTCAGACCTGCTGTTGGACAGAGTCTGTGATCCCTGTGCAGAGCAGGATTTGGTCAGGATCTTAAAAAATGTTGGGTTATGATTATCAGACCTACTTGGCATTATTGGGGTAGCTCAGATCAATCTGCAAGCTCATAGGGCTAGCAGAAATTGAATCTTAAAACACCTCACTCCACCAGATATATTTAGGCTGACCACTGGTCCTGATCAAGCCTTTGATCCAATTTTCCGGATGGGCAAATCAGCTGTAAATCAGGCTGATAATCCCCTGGCATACCACACCAGCTTTATTCTGTCTCTGTCTTTTCTGCCTCTCTCTCTCTCTCTCATTCCACTCTACACCTCTTTTCCTCCTCTGCTCTTGTGTCATTCAATAAAGAGTTATTTTGGGTATCCAGGGTTTTGAACATAAAAGTACCATTCATTTTGCATTTCTGCATAGACAGTGGTAGGTGACTGACAGTTGGAGCTTCTCCAAAGATTAGATGGGCATTAAACTACCCTAGATGAATCATCAGTGCAAAACATGAGTATCTGCATAATAAAATATCAAGTTATTTGAACAAAAAAGGGAAGAAACTGGTACACATATATAACTAGAATTACCTTCTTGCAGTTGTTTACCTCCGCCAACTAGTCACGTTGCTGGAAATATGATCACAATCCTCCCCTCTGTCCCTGAGTTATTGTGTTGAATAATGGCCAGGAAAAGAGTTTTTGCAGAACACATGATGTCACAGTGTCAAGTTGACCTTTGACCTTTTGAATATAAAATGTCATTCACTTCATTGTTTTATCAGATTAGACATTTGAGTGACATTTTGTCACAATCAGCGTATGAATTTTTGAGTTATGCCCAAAAAAGTGATCTCTGAGGTCACAGTGACCGTGACCTTTGACCTTTAACCACCAAAATCTAATTAAGTGGATGTCAAATCTGCCAAATCTGAAGAAACACCCTCCAAGCATACCTGAGATTCATGTTCATGAAAATGGGATGAACTGATGAACAGTCAACTCAAAAACATAAATGTTATTAGAAAAATATAAATTTTATTAAAAATTTGTGGATGCATAAATACATACACAGTTTAAGTAAACTATGGCTCTCAGGTTGCATGTCAGTATAAAATATCTGATTGGCAAGCTAAAGAATGAAGTGCAAGTGGAAGGTAAGTACACTTTACAGCAACCTAACATTATACTCAACAGCTTTTATCTGATCAGTTTTGGATTGTTAGTCATTTCGAATGAATTCAGCAACTATGGCACATGTTTTGTTCTCAGTGACAAAGAGCTCTGAATTTACTACAGCTCTTACAACCACGACTGCCTTTTTCTCTATTGTGTGGCAGTTGAAGTGCATGGGTATTCAGAGCTGTCTAATGGAGAAAAAAAAAACATGATTTGCCACCTTTAATTTACAGAGGAAACACCAGTGAAAATGTCTTGAAGAACACTGACAATATTATTGAGAGAAAACTTTCAAATGCGAATTTACAGTAGTAAAAATATTTCTGGAACTGACAGCTCCTCTCACTTTGGGGGTCTGGAGCTCCATTCCCACTGTGGCCCCTCATGCTCATAAAAATGTATGTGCGCAAGGGGGAGGAACTCTGGCTACAAGCGTCTGTCAAACAGTATGTTATTATGTTACCATGTCATCATTTCAGGCAGCAGGAAACCCTGAAAACCTCCTGCTTTTGTCTCCGGCTCTGCCTCCTCTACCCTGCCCTCCTCTATCAGTGTGTCTCCATCTGTCTGTCCCTGTGCCTCAGCTGCGATCCTTCCATCATTTCTATCTCTCCCTGGTGTACTGTGCTTTTTCGCCTCATTGCTTCACCAGCCTCCCCCCTTTCCTCTCTGCTCCCCCCACCCCCAAGTGTTGTTCCCGGTCAATACGCTACATCCCATTCCTGCACCCCCCCCACCCCCACCCCCCCACCTCCATCATGCTACCTCTCCTTGACTCTATCCGTTTTCTCCTACTGCCACTCCCTCCCTCGCTCCCCCATCCTTCCTCATGTCATCATGCATCATGCCATTTCTTATCTGTTTGTCACATTCTGCTTCTTGCTAGGTATTCATAATCCGTTACACTATCTCTCTCACTGTCTTCCTTTGTGTCCTGTGTTTCATCTCCTCTACATGATGCAATTATCTAGCTTTCATCTCCGTCCCTGTCTTTTTCTTCATCTCACGTGTGGTGATGCTTCAGTGTGTATTTGGTCCTGTATGTGCTAGTGTCCACATCTAATGTGTCTATACACCGATTATTGCGGGTTCATTATTCCCACATTTATTTTCGAAAGAAAAATATTCTTTCCATATTTAAAAAAGAAAAAAACAAGGGAAAATAATAAGAATGCAAAACTCCTACTCTGGATTATAAAGACAACATTTGCTGCAATAAAATTTTTGATTTTCTTATTATGCTATTGTTTATTACTTCCAGGAGCTCTTAGGGGGCGGTTCTGCAGCACAATCATAATCTTCAGCATTTTCTCCTCATTTTCCCCTCTCCATCTATTAGCAGACATAAATTCTGAGTTGTCTTTGCCACAGGAGGACCTTGGTTTGCTGTAAACTGTGGTTAACAGTTTTCCTCTGGCAGCAGGAAACAGAGCAACTTTCTGGTGCGTGGGAGCATAAAATTCAAGTGAAAATCAGTTTGAACAGATCTGGTGGGTTCCTTTCAATAAAACAGTCTCTTTTTTGGGGGGCAGGGATGAAAATCATTGAACACTGAAACTGATGAGCCTCATATGTTCCTGTGTGTGTGTGTGTGTGTGTGTGTGTGTTCCCAGAATCTGATTGGTATGGTCCTTGTGTCCAGCAGTTATTGCGGTGAACACTGGAGCAGAGTTCAAAGAGAGGACAGGAGAGAGGGGAGGAGCTAAATATGTTGTACTCATGCAACACACACACACACACACACACACATACACACACAAGAACAGAGGAATGGCAATTCAAAGTGATGGCTCCTGTATAACATTGGAGCATGGGGATACACACACACACACACACACACAAATTATTGCCACACACAGATAAAAAGTGAAGTAGAAGCTGATGGTACCCCACAGTATATTCGAGCATGGGGACAAACACTCATGAGCAGGCAGAGAGCAGACAAATGCAAATTAAAATAGCAAATATCCCTATGTGGAGTCATAGCATGGTCACACCCTCTCACACACACATACACAAAAACACAAGCTTACTGCATTCAAGGGAGCACTTTGATAATGTCACAGCCCTCAGGCCAAAACTGTCCCTAAAGGATCAACCCCCGCTGCTTCGAGTCAGCATCTTAAAATCTGTGTGTGTGCATGCCAATGCCACTGTGTGTGTGTGTGTGTGTGCGCGCGCAAGCATGTGTGCTCCTTTAAGGCCCGTGGTGATGAAAGCTGCCTGCAGCGACAAGACAAGCCTTACCATGACACCAAACGCACCCTGGAGGGCTGTAGACATCCTGCTGCTCGTGGAGGAATGAAAGAGGGATGGAGGGACAGATGACAAGGAGGAAAAAGAGCAGAAAGAGTACGTGAATGGGAGGTGGAGGCCGACGAGAGAGACTTACAAATGGAGGGAGTGATGCGCTGAGAGGGGGAGACTGAGAGGGGAGGTAATTTGTGATGACAGAATGAGAGAGGGAAAACAAAGAGGCAGCAAGAGACTGAGCGAGGGAGGAAGCAGGAGAGATATGCAACGTGATAGACAAAATCACAGAAACAAGAAAAGATGAAAGGCATCAGAAAGAGATGGAGGGAGTCTTCATGAGAGAGGAGGAAAAGGTAGAAAGAGTATTTATCTAAGCCCTGAGGGGAGGAGAGAAATATAGAGCGAGTGGGAGACAGAGTATACAAGATAGAAAGCAAAAAGAGGAGCAAGGGATGAACATGAGCAATGAAAAGCTGAAGAGGAGCTGCCTTTTGAAAGCTATTTGGTCCTGAGCCCCCCATTAATTCAGCCCGCATTTAGCTCTCTCTGTGAAGTGCTTTGGTAACAATGGATTCATCAAGAAGCCTGCATGATTTGAATTTATCTCCAGGAAGAGAGACGCGGATAGAAAAAGGTTCGGGGGGGTAGTCTGAGTGGTGGCAAAAGATACAGTTGTGGGGGGAAGGAGGGGGAGGGATGGGCCGAGTGTGTAGCACTCCTTCATTGTGTTGAGGGCCATTCAGTGTGAATAGATGCTCATGGGAAGGGTGGGGTGTCAACTTTTATTGTCACATAGATGAGTTATTGTTTATTCACCAGGACAGACACAAAGGGAGGCAGGGAGGATAAGGGTGCTTTTGTGCGTGGACGTGCACAAGTGTGTGACTTTGCAAGTATGTCAGAGATGTAAGGATATGTGTGTGTGTGTGTGTGTGTGTGTGTGTGTGTGTGTGTGTGTGTGTGTGTGTGTTGAGAGCGAGTCAAACAAGTGGAAGGAAAATTCAGCGTGATTACGAGAGATGGAAAATCTAAATAATTACATGCAATTTATTCCCTTGAAAAATCAGGTTTAAAAGTCATCTCAGGTCTCTCCATGTTCACGTGCAGAGTAGGCTACCATGCTGCATTTTCCGGAGGCCGCACATTTTTGACATACTCCATTCCCCGCATAATTGACTGTCCACGCCTCCTCTCTCTTTCCCTCCTCTGCATCCTTTCCATTATTCCCAGAGCAGCCCCCACCACCATCGCTGCCAATTCCCCCGTTCATCTCCCACTACTGGGATTATTTACCACTTACAGTACGCTGCTACATCATCTGTCACTTCTGTCACCTGCTCATCTCTCTTTCCCTCCCTCCAATCAAATACTGAGATCATTGTGCACTGTGAAATAACAGCAGACAAAAGCATTCCCTCTTTTTTTCATCTTTTCCCTCCTCTATTGTGTCCCTTTTCCCTAACTTTTCCCATACTTATCTGTTAAATTTGAAACCTAATGCGGGACAGTGGAGACCATAATCACCTCTCTTCTCCCCACTCCTGCTGACCCCCACAGGCCGAGATAACAGCACTCAGCTAATACAGTGACCAATAAACAACACAGTAAACACTCTGCAGAGTTGTTTGTCCGTATTAACACTTGGAGGATCTATAAAGTCACGCAGTTTATCACCTCTGTAGTCTAACCGTTTTGCACACTTAACGTTAGAAAGTCAGAGATATGTGAGGCTCACTGTGTGCAGCTTCCAATTTTCACAAAAAGGTACCAAGATTTTTCCAGAAGAAAAGGACACATTACACCGATTTTATCCTGGATTTTATAGTATGTCCCCAGACATTCACAAAAGTTGTTATGGATCCTGCAGCAAGAAGACTCTGCTGTGACCACTGCTGTTTACAGTAAATTAGGTCCTTTTGTGAAGAGACAGCTCAGAGAATGTTCCGGTAATAGAAAGTGAAGGCACAAATGGGGATAAAATGCAAATGAGCTGCTGATTACGCACCAGAGTCCCTCTAAGTCGTGGACGGATTATGAGATGATGGTCCCCTGGGTATGGATGCGCAATAGACCCCCACCTTCATATCTTTGGTGGTCAAGTGACCACACATGTGTAGACTTTTTAAAAAAAAAAAAAAATTATTTGTGCAGAATTGAGATGTGTGTATCACATGGTGTCACTGCAGAGTACAAGACCTAACCATCTTGCAGAAAACCTGAGGGGACAAACGCGTACTAACCCTTTGAAGGTCTCACAATGGTTTCTTTCTTTTGGTAACTTCAAAGAGAATATTTGGGCTATTTCTTCATTTTGTCAGAGAGAATTTTTTTTTGGCTATTTCACTCTGCAATGTGAAATCTTAATGTCACTTCACACAGAGGCTCTGGCTTATATGGGTCCCCTGCCCCACTGGGCCCCTAGGCCTGTATCCAGTGAATCAGACTGATGATCTATTCCTGTTCTACAGAAGAAGAAGAAGAATAATCAGTTAAAAATCAGAGCAGCAAATGGCAGTTTGATCGTCTGATTTTATTTTATAGTTTTCATTGTTTAGATGTTGCAGTTAAACTGGAGGGAAAGAAAAGGCACAGAGGAAGGAGAAAGCATAAAGTAAAACCGTTCTTGGCTGTGGCAGGCAGTGTGCAAGAAGTAATACACTACCGGAGAGTTTACTTACACACACATATACAGATATACACAAATGCGCATGCTACTACCACTGACCACAACAACAACAACAACATCAATAGTGCTTCTGTCCATTAATCTAAGCTGATTTGACAGTGAGGCAAACCTACTGTTTATTCTCATCATTGGACCTTGTTACATCAGCCTATCATCAGTCGTTGATGACCCTTACGCAAACACACGCACATGCACACACCACACACCACACACACGCACACACAGACACACACAGACACTGCACATCTCTGTGATACAAACAGAATTCAGAGAACCCCAGAGACAAACAGTGCATGAAAAGGCTCTCCTCCAAATGGCTCATGTATTCAGCTCGGTCCCCCAGTGGATCTGGCCTATATTGACAGAGCAGAATGGTGAAGGCCCTTGTCAAAGTATGAGACAGAACAGTGTGACACAGTTCTCACACTACCTGAATGACGCACCAAACAACACAACACCACGTCCCTCCCTTTAAAAGGGCAATTCCACTCAATTGTGGCAATGACCTCTTTGTGTATGAAGCCAATGTGAAGCTACAGTTAAAACTCTCTGAGGGTGAATAAAAAGGCTGTATTTTGAGGGAATGAAGCTGAAATGTGGATGCGGTTTTAAGAAAAATCAATGTGGATAACACAGTGAAAGTGAAAAAAGCAAAGGAGCAGTGAGGTGTTATCTAACTTGTCAAACTTAAGAACTATACAGTGTGTGTGTGTGTGTGTGTCTGTGTAATTTCAAATAAATAAAAAGTCTGTTTTGCGGCCCCTACTTATCAATAAAATAGTAATTCAACTACACTTGTTTCATAAAGTTATATAAAGTTTACATTTGCTGTTCTTGGTAAGGTACTGTAAGATAAAATGTATTTGTGCAGCACTCTTACATAGCGAGCATCACAAAGTGCCTCTCAAGTCAATATAGCAAAACAAATGACACAGACATACTTCACACAGCCATTGATTAAAGGGCTTTTTGTACAAATAGGTGCTAAGACGTACTTTAAAACAGTCTGACTGACCTTAATGCAATGAGAAGGCTCATCCAGACCCTGAGGACCACAACAGTGAATGCTCAGTCTCCCCTTGATCCTGAAACCTGACTGAGAGATGGCCAATAAACCTTGTCCAGTATATTAGGTGAGGGGTCGAAAGTTCACAAATATGAGCAGGTGGTGGACTGCAGAGAGACGTACGGGTATCGAACATGGTCTCAAAATCAGTATTGCATTTCACCGGCATTCAGTGACACAAAATCAAGAATGGGGTGATGTGTGCCCTGCGGCTGATTCTACATAAAAAGTCTCACTGTGGCATTCAGAACCAGCTGTAATTTCTGCAGTGCCGACAGCCAAGAGAAACTAAAGCATACATAATCAATTCTGGTAGTTGTTTTGAAGCACAATAAGCTGTAATTTGAAAATATTTCCTGGATGGAAAAAGCAGGAGTGTGGACTAGATGTGCTCTTATACTTATCTTTACTTATGTAAGAGTTGTACTTACCAAAATAACATCAAAGTCTCCACAACATTATTTTGAATTAACCAATAGTTAGGCTCAACACTACCTTAAATGATCATACAATAAATACTTGTTTTTCTGAGTCTCATCTGTATATCAGCCATATAAAAATTGCTGACAGGTGGCTGGAATTGTTGGGGTGGCACTAATTTCTTTGGCTGAACAAATAAAATGGCACATCATAAAAAAACATAAAAGTAACCTGTGGAGTGTTTGACAGCTGGCGGCACTTCAGAGTTGTGTGTTTTGAGGCGATCCTCAGTTTGTCTGTATTTGCTCTACATGACAGATATGTAGATTCACTGCTAGTGGTTTCACACAGTTCCACTATCCGTAAATTGGGTGGTGGTGGTGGTGGTGTTAATATGCAAGGAAATGTAGTATAGCACCAACAATAAGTGTCAATTGCTAGCTCGTGAAAATGGGTACAAACCTGCAGGATTACAAATATTCCCCAAATGAATTATTAGGAAAGGAATTAATTCAACATGTTAGCACTAAACACTAAATGTAAACATATGTATCTGTGTTTGTTTACACAGTGTATTAATTTACATAAAGTAAGTATGAATATAGTACGTACAGGCCAAATATGGTGCCCCAAAAAATCAATAAATAATAAACTCGGGGATTACCTTAATGTGGCATGACAAATCAGATAGATCTCAATAACTCAATAACACTGACTTTCTTAATCTTAGGGTGTTATTGGAATAAAATTGCTTAGGAGGAGGACATTTTTCCTCTAATGTTTTCAGCCTCCTTCCTCGTTTGCTGCTGATGACCAGAGTGAATTGAAGGGGAGCAGTGAGGCTGTGAGATGGGAGGCTGGAAGGACAGTGGGTGGGGAAAAAGGTGGTGCTGCGCTGATGGGACTTTTATGATGTCCTGTATCGCTAGAGCGTAGAGCTGGAGGAGGAGGGATAAGGGCAAAGACTGAGGAGTGTCAGCGGGGGCCTCTGGAAGGATACACACCAGAGTGAGCTCCTGTTGGGTTTGGAGGGCTTAACAGAGTGGGACAAAGACAGTTAGAGTGTCTCTAACTGTGTGTGTGTGTGTGTGTGTGTGTGTGTGTGTGTGTGTGTGTGTGTGCTGTTCTTCTGCCATTTTTAGACATACAGAGTAGAACTTTCTGCTAAATTATTTCTTTAAAAGTTTCACTTGGGCTTTGGGTTAGAAGGTTAGTTGTGTAGTCAAGTTATGTTTGAAGCCAAGGGGGAACAGCATTTCAAAAAGTAATTCACAGCAGTTCTGACTCAAACAGATGTCTGGGCAGGATATCAGGCAGGAATGAGCACAGAACCACAATTCAAAAAATCTCAAAACAGCTTTGTGCATGAAATTGACTTCCCTCACATTAAAATAGGTCAATTCAAGCCATTGATTTGTGTACTTGGAGGAAATGTAATCACGCCTCAGCACTTGTGACACTCTGTCTGACACTTGACAAAACAAGGTGTGGGATGTTACACCTCACCTGCATTTAGAGGCAGAAAAAAGATCAAGAGCAAGGAGATAGTTAAACTCCTCCACCTGCTGGAAAGACCACCATCATTTCACTCATGGATGAGAATAGAAATAAATGGAAGTAAAATGCACAATTTTGTATTCATGTAAATGAGTCACTTAAGCCATGATAGTTTCTCATTTCCTTGTCGTTTAAGGAAGTTTCCATTATTACAGTGGTGACAAACTATCCAATCACACTGTGCAGCAGTCCTTGACAGCTTGCCAGCATTTTGCAAAATTCTGCAAAGGAGGTCCTGCGACACTTTTTGCCCACTGGAAGAGTGTCATTTCTCTCAAGACACATCTGTGTCAATCAATCATGCATTTGCGAATGAAGTTTCAGAAAGCCAGATTATGTTATCATGTTTCTGCTCTTGTCTCTGTGAAAGTTATGAGCAGCATTAGCTTCCAACATAACACTCCACTTCAATTTCCATGTGACTTTAAAGATAGTTTAGGGGTCAGACCATGAAAGACAATATCTCTCATTCACAACAGCCAGATGTGAGAGCTGCCATCCTGCCTGTTTAGGGATCAGTGAATAAGGGCAGTCAATGAGAGGTGAGAATGAGTTCACAGATAGAACGCTGGGTGTGCCACTCCAATTTACTCCTCAAATCATGTTTGTGTGTATCTGTGCTGTCTTTCTACCTGCATCTGAATCATTGGTGTTTGTGTGCATGTGTGTTTGCCCATGTGTACATGATGCAGTGTTTAGAGGTGCCTGAGTACATCTCTCGCTGTGTGCAATCTGGAGCCAGTCTGTAGTTGTATCTTCCCCCTCCTCATCCCTCCGTTGGCTCCTCTAAAATGGCAATTTGTAAAACACGGCCCTCCGTTAGCCCTCTCCCTCGCTTCACAGCCCTTCCCTGCACGACTGCTCCCCTCCCTCATCTGTCCTCCCCCTCTCCTCCTCGCGTCACTCGTTTTACGTCCTTCACTCACTTTCCCTCCTTTCCCCTCTCATTTCCATACCTCCCGTGCACCCTGCATCCTCGGCTATCTCTCTCTCTGTGGTTGTTTATCTCTCTTGGTTGTTCTGTCTCTCTCTCTCATTTGCCCTTCCTCGTCCATGTGATTTTTCTTCTTCATTATCTCTACCTCTTTCCTCTCTGTCCATCGTTACTGCTACATTCTCATTACCTCCTCCACCTCCCTCCTGCACTTACTTTATGATTTTGTTTTTTTAAGGATCTCAATTGGCTTCTCTCACATAATGTAATTACAAGTTTGTTTCTCTGCATATAGTATCATACTGATATGCACATAAACATGCAGTCACTGTTGAATCTCCACTTGAAACTGCATACTTTATGAACTGCTGCTCACTCTGGCTGCGTTCCCAAGAGGAAGTGGTTGGGAACAATCAAAGTTTTGCACTGTTTTCACTATCACTTCCACGTTATAAGGAACAACCTGCAGACTGGTTGGTTGAGTTGTTGTCAGTGTAACAATCTGGCCTTATTGGGAACACTCTGGGAAAAACACTGCCTGTAGTATCACTCTAAGACTTATTCATGATTCATGACTTATACATGGCTACCAGTGTTCACGCATGCATTTCACTTCTTAATACTTACAGTACCTGTTTTGTTTAATGGTGCTTCAATAGAATCAGAAGCAGTGGCTGTCACAGAGATTGAACCTTGAAAATTGCAAGAGGGATGGCTGAGGGTCGCTAAGTGTAAAAGAAGATACAACGGAGGATAATGACTGATGCATAAACAGAGGAGAGGAAGAATAACCTGAAGGACAGAGTAGGAGAGAGTGATGACACAGACAGAAACTCTTCTCTCAGCCTCATCTGCTTCATATTATTCCCCTCCTCCTTACTTGTCTTATTTTCCACCAATAACGTCAATTGTTTACCCTCGCCTATTATTCACTTCACCTCTATTAAATTTGTTCCAGGATCTTCAAGTATTTTTTGCATTATTGGCCCGATGCAGTACTCCCCATCTTCTCCTCCAAACTCTCCCCTCCTTTATTTGGAGGTAAACAGTCTCTCACTCCTTCATCTTCATTAACTGTCCGTCCACTCCTCTTTTACATTCCTCTTTTGCCCCTTGACTGGACCATCCATCCAGCCACATGGCCATACATAAACAAACACACGTGTGCTTTTGTGTGTGTGTGTGTGTGTGTGTGTGTGTGTGTGTGTGTATCACTGAGCATTTCCATGACAACGTCAACATGAAAACTGCCTCCCAACCACCCCGCCCTCCCCTTGCGAAGTTCCGCTCATTTGCATTTCATTTGCATGTTTCCCAAGCAACTGGTGGCATTTGACTTTGACAATGGTGGGGAAACTGGCATGACCCTGTCTGTTTCTTTCTCTCTCTTAGTGTGTGTTTCTCCCTCACTTCACCCAGCATTTTGTCATTTAACCTTTCAACTCAATCTCTGCTCATCACTCTCTTTCCTCTTCCCTCCTTCTGTCCATCCCCACAATAGTGTCAGTCAGAATGGCTCCCCCTGTTTCCTCTCTTCTCATCCATCTTTAGCTGCTGTTGTGAAAACACATCGCTTTCACTTTGTCAAATTGCGACTTCACCTCCTCCTTCTCCGTTTCTCTCATTTGTAAACATTTTTCTCCCATCGTTTCCCATCTCCGTCTATCCCTAATACCCATCTGAAAGAAGCTGCAACTGTAAGTCTTTCATTCCTTAAAAATCACACTTGCAGTCAATTTGCAATCGGACAAAGACTTTTCCATCCATTTCCTTTGCAGACAAACACAGCTGCTGCTAAACACGTGTGCACACACACGTCGCTATTGACACTGCATCACATTTAACAACGCACACACAAACATTTATTTACAGTCTATGATGAGAAACATACTGTACTGGCATAAAAAAACGTGTGCACAAATAGACACATGCATGAACACATCCCTACTGAGAATCCAGAGAGACATCCAACACAAACACGTGTACGTGGTGCTGTCAGTGACAGCAAACAGACACACAAACATGCACATACACACAACTAACACTATTTACACTCCTGCACACTCCCACATTCACAAATACGTCCCCAAGTAGCTGTGAAATTAAACTTCTTTTTCAGATCCAACATGTTGAAAAATCTTTTAGGCGGCTAACCAGACACAAAAGCACTTGCCTTTAATTTTCTTTCTCATTTCTTTTCTCTTTTTTTTGAATCATGAGGATTGCCAGTTTAACAAAATCCCAATAACTGAGATTAGCATCACTAATTTGCTTCCACTCACTCCATAACAAATTACATGCCGGCATCAACAATGTGGCAAAGTCACCTCCCCTATGTATCCCCCTATGTTCTGCCAGGGAAATGGAAAAGTTAGAATGATGTGAGAGGATGACAGAACATGGCTGTCAAGCAACTCTGTCTGTTCGCGTCATCTTCCACTGTGGGGAATTTAAAAGCAGTGCTCAGGATACCTGCTGTAATTGGCTGTGCTGCTGAAGAGCAAACCTGCTCACAGGCTTCATTACTAGCAAACCTACATGTGGCATGTCAGCAAGGTAAAAATTAGACGCCATCACCAGTCACTGCGCTACGTATATGTGTATGTATTGTATGAGAGTGCTTCGCTGTCTTTGTGAGAACTGAGTGTGTTTGTGTTCATACATAAAAGACAGAGCATTACCCATTATTTGTATTTGAGTCACCAAATATATCTGTTTGAGCAAAGGGAAAATGCCAGGATGTATGTGCATGTGTCCGTGTGTGTGTATATGGGGAAGTGGAGGAAGCATTCATTATTTGTCTGAGCCTGAGTCTGTGTGTACTTACTTGTATTTGTGTGTTCGTGAGAGACAGAGAGAGGGACATTGTGTATGTCAAAGAAAAAAAAATCACTGCTATTTGGCCCTCATCTGACATTTTAAAAGCCAGCCAGCGGAGGACAGAGAAAGTTTTATGAAAACAGACTAACTGTCCAGCAGAGATGATGGACAGAAAGACAGCTAGAGGCAGAGAGACTGACTGACTGAGAGACGGGGGCGAGACTATTCAAAAAGAGAGAGACAGAGAGGGAGAAAACGCAGCAGGAGGGAAAAGTATTCAGAGAACGAGAGAGAGAGAGAACAGTATTCAGAGAGTCAGGGGGAGAGGAAGGGCCTGTGCAGTTTCATTGATTTCAACCGGTAGGAGGGGAGAGAGCGGGTACAGGGGGAGGCTCGGAGACAGAGCGGCTACTGTAGGAGAATGGTTTTATAATACAGTTAAAGAGCAGCACAGAAGACACAGAGTCTGACAGACAGAAGGGTAAGACGGGACAGCAGAGTAGTCAGAGGGAAGAAGAAAACGGCTAAGCAGATGGAGAGCATTTCAGTTTTACACTTATATATTGGACTTTTCAAAATTTTGCGATCAACATTCATGCAAACAGCTGGAACCGACAACTAACTCGAAATTACCAATCTGTATTCTTTCTAACATTTCATACCTTCTACTCATGATGTCTAATTAATGTCATAATTGTCAGCAACACATTTATTAGTACAAACTCACTGTTTCCCAATGAGAATCAATAAACTGTCATCCTTCTCGCTAAAGGTCAGTGAATCTGCCTGAGAAAACAGATGAAGAATATTGTTATTCATTTGCATGATTTGTAAAGGGGCGATCAGTTGTTTATTCACTCTAAATAGAGACATATTAGTAATGTGATCTGGAATTGTGTGAGAAGGATTAGATCATGGCTGTAAAGCATCTTGAATTGATTTGAAGTGAGACAGACAGGAAGAATGTAAAAAGGTGGGTTAGTCAGAGAAAATGAGAAAAGGAAGGAAGTTAGAGAGTGATAAACATAGTGTTAATTAAAGGAAAATACTGTTGAAATTCTATATTTTTCCTATTGTTAGTAAACTCCATTACATGTCCAAAATGAGCAGGTTCCTTCATTAGCATGGAGGTGGGAGGTAGTTTATTTTGAGTCAAGATCACATACACCATTCTGGTGTGGAATATACACTCTAGGGCACGAAAAGTGTATTAATCCACAAATGATAGTCCCTAAGAAATAAACAACTCACTCTTGTTTGAGTAACATTTGCTAAAAACTACCAGTGTACCAGCTGTTAAAGGAAATTACTTACCCCTTACTTAATGAAACTATAAATTTGTGACTTTAAAGATTTACAACTTCAAGAGAAAAAGGATGAGGCACATATGGCCTTGTACAGTATATTAACATGATTTGTAAAGGTGTGTCTCCTTATTTGTTTAATCTAAATTGAGCTGTACTGGTAATGTGGTTTGCACTAGTACTTTGGCAAATGATCACACCAATAAAGCATCTTGAATTGATTTGAACTGAGGTGACACAGACAGGGAGGGAGAAAGAGGGAAAGGAAGAGGTGAGTTAAAGAGAGAAATTGGATAAACTGATAAACTGAGATAAACAGTGTTGTTTAACATTGAATGTTTTATATACTCCACTGTATTGGCAATATTGTCCATTTCCTTTCTACCAAAGATTGCTCAATTAAGGAATATGTAAATATAGTATGTAGACGTGCAGATTACCAGATACAGCACAGAGATTGAACAAGACAATCAGACATCCAAACAAAAGGACAGGGCTATGAGGAAAGGAGGAGGTCAGACAGATAAGTGGAGAGACGGAGACAGAGAGATGAACAGATGAGCTCTCAGCACCAAGGGGTAAACAAGCCCAAGCTGCACTCTGCCATGATCTGTGATGACCCCCTGACAATGTGACTAATAACCTTGACACATACAAGGACCAGGAGAGCAAACAACTGCTGGAAGTACACAACAGCTCACATAGACAACATGTTGAATGCAAGACCAGCACAGCTCCAAAAGAAAACAGGGGGAGTGAGATATTAGTGGGGTAAGAGAGGGAGAGATGAAGAAGATAAAAGTGCATGGCTAGGAGTTAGATTTCTCAACTCCTGCCACACTGCAGGAGAAAAATGAGCAGAAACTCCTCTTTAACCCTCATTTGGGTTGGTTTAAAGGTGCTACATGCATCATTTGAACAAGGAAGAAAGAAAGGAACAAAGAAAACCTCTATCAGCTTTTAACATCACTTTTACCTCTGAGCCATAAGGTCTGATTTTGCAAATCTGCTGCATTACTTCACTGCAAACAGCGAACATGGCCTTACGGCGCAAAGAGGTATCTGTTCTTCCAATGCAAACTCAGATGAAGCTTTCAGTGTTTGGCACCGTGGCAGATGGTGGCTCACACGAAGCACTGTAGAACACATAATTCACTTGTATTTTGTTAAATTGTTGTACCATAATCTTACATGTACATTGTACATGTTCATTGTCGTGACCAGATGTTGAGTTGGAGAGAAGAAGAGGAGGACAAAGGAAGACGTGACAACATCTGGAGTACAGGATAGAATAGAAAACAATAGAACCACATCAGCTCAGCAGTGTGTAGAACTGGGCAGTGAAATGGAAATTTAATGTTACTTTTGTTTTAAAGAAATGTACTTCTATTTTTAAGTAAGTAGTGAAGTAATGTCATAATTTTTTCCATGAGTAATAAGTTATTGATCACATTTTTCTCTGCTGAATTGAACAGAATATAAGGAAGGAGAGACAGCAGACAAAAATGAAGGAACAATATGTGCATATCTGAGGCAGAAGGCAGTGAGTCAGGATTTAATTCATAGAAAGATGGGGGAAGGATTGAGATTAATAGAATGATTGATTGCCTGGGACCAAAAAAAAAAGCCCTCTGAGGTAGCCTATTTTTCATCATCTTCATCTTTTCTCTCAATGAATTTCATTCCTCCCTCTGTCTTCCCTCCTATCTTGCAGTATCTGCATCATTTTGCCATTGGGCTTCCTCGCATCTTTGTTATTTGTCTAACTTCATCACTGTGTGTTTACCTGTCTTACTGTATCTCCTTAAATATCAAATTCTTTTGCCTCACTATCTGTGTCTCCCCTCTCAGTCTCTCCGTCATTCAAATTATACAGTATCGTCAGTGTCAGTTTGGGATGTCTTGCTCGCCGCCCACGCTTGCAAACACACCATTAGTTAAGCGAGCGCGGGTTGACACGCGCTTATACACACACGCACAGCGAGGTGATGTCTCAGAGAACGCACATCAATAGTGATCTGTCACACTCTCTTGACAAACTTGCACAAACACATGCACACGCTCAGGTGCGCGTTTCAAGACAGTGTGTGTCAAAACATGCTTTTTCAACATTTTTGAACTGTTGGTAAAGCGCCGCCTACTCCACAACTTTCTGTTTTTCTCTCACTCCTCTGCTGTTTCTTTCTCTCCCTCTAAGCCTCCTTCCTCTCTCTTTCTCTTTGTCATCCCCCTTTACTCCTGGGAGGCAATTACTGTTTTCCCCTGGACTCAAACTAATTAGCTTAAAAACTCCCACAAATAAATAAAGCATTTTGTGTGTCTGTGTGTGTCTGTATGTGTGTGTGTGTGTGTGTGTGTATACACTGTTGGTGCACCTATGTGCTTGCGCTTGCGTGTAAACGAGTGGAAAATGAAGTTGAATATATAAATACTAATATGGCACAGATTTAGGCAAGGCTAAAGCCTGTTACAGTGTGTCTCATAAAAAATGGCATTGAAGTGCCGTGCATGAATACACACACTCACACACTCTCTCATGGCAGCTCAGTATTGATCAAAAATAAGCAAGCCAAAGACATGTACATCTCTGACAGCTTAATTTTGATCAAATATAAAATGTGTACACACAGACACACATGCAGAGTAGCCTATATACGGTATCTGACAGCTCATTTTGCTCCAGTTGCAGAACTGGTGAAATACAAAGCCAGTCATGGCAGGCAGCTGTGTCGCAGAGACATTTCTACTTGTCATTTTTAATGATTCACTGATATAAACACTCTTCCTTTCCATCTACACTCAAGAAAAATAAAATAAAATAAACCGACGGCAGTTGCAAACAGCCTTGCATAAACTCAGATGCAGGCTGGTCTCTCTAGCAACAAGGCTAACTTATCACCCACGGGGCTTTGGTACAAGCCGGTAAATCGAATGCATGTAAGTAGGTAATCACCCTACTTATCTGAGCTCAGGTATGAAAAATTCAGAAGCAAAAAATGCAATAAAAAACCTGAGACCTGACATACGACAACGAGGGAAAACAAGATTTCCAGGGTTATATTTTTCTTGCAGTTTGAGCTTTTTGCAGTATTCAGCCCACGTGTAACAAGAACGCACATCACACACACAAACACACATGTGCAGAGTAATCTATGTGAGAATAGACACACCTATCTACTGGAGCTCTAGAAGTTGTGCTTGCACATAGACACAGAGAGACACACAAATAATTCTTGATTCATTGATTCCTCCAAGGGAACACAGGGTTACTCTTAGTAATAGCACTGTCTTTCTGTCGCCAAAATGAACATCAATATACATGCACACTCACATACACACAAAAACACGTGGCACCCTGGCACTGGGGGGAGCGTGTCCCATTTTTTAATAACAAAAAAGCTCTGGGGAGCCATGTGTGTTGATAGCTAAATGACACTTACAGGTTGATGTGCTGTGGATGTGGCAGGAAAAAATAACAGGCTGCTAGGCACAAGGGGAGAGAGGCCAGGGCTACATAGGGAATTCATGCAGCAATGAGGAGCTGATTAAAGTGCCTGGCAGAAAAACCAGCAGAGCTGCAACTAGACACAGTAGATCACGGCTAGCCAGGGAGTCTCAGTTCACAGTGTAACAATACTAATCCCTGCAGGCACAAATATTGTGTCTTAACAGCCTGTACTTCCACTGAGGGTCCAAAATAACATTTTCACTTCAACAGTTTTGGAGTAATTTGAATGATTAACCCATTTTAACACATGGAAAAGGCTTGTTTAACGACCTGGCTGTCCTCATCAAAGGCTCGACACTGGAAAAACTCCAATACAACTTGCATACCTGAGGCATTTCCTACTCCACCTGCAAATTTGACTCGCAGGAAACATTTGCAGATGAAACCATTATAAGCATGTGGGAAGGCATTCCTACGACTTCATCTACAAGTGGTAGAGTGCAAGCATATAAAGGCAATGGTAACCAAAAGAAAATAATGTGGTTTTATTTTGTTTCAAGGCCTTGAGGATACAGTTGTTTGCAGAAATAAGTATTCTGTGTGTTACACTACAAGCACAGCAGTTCTGAAAATAAAAGCAGTGTGAACACAGACTGGGTAAAAAAGCATTGCAGACACCGAATTGGAAATGCCCAGTTTGCCACTTGTTGCAATCCAGGCTTTCCTGTGGCTGTTAGTGACGGCAGACTGCCTCTGCTGAATTAATGATAGCTGTCTGAGGAACGTTGGAGGAAATTAATACACTTTTATAAAGAATAACCTGAACCCTCAAAGAAGAAAAAAAGCAGAGGCTCTGCTTCACACAGAAAAGGCGATATATTAATTGTGTGAGACTATTGTTTAGACTTCCTCCAGTAACTAAATTGATCACAGCAGATGAGACGCCATTAGGATCTATCAGACTCAGCTCAGCAGATGACAGTGATTGATCAGGCTTGGACATAATACACACACATTCACATATTCATTAAAAGCAAAACTGTGCAAAAAAACCCCAGAAAACCTGATTTTTTTTCCAGCCAGGAAATGCTGCAGTAAACAGCTCAATCACTCACAATCAAATACGGATGTGTGACGAATGAGTTATTGCAGATGGAACACAATACAAACAGCCCTGATGGCCAAACACCAGACTGAAGTTAGCATGGACTCAACTTACCTCTATGCCAATCAATTTCCTTGAAAAAACAACCCTGGCTGCACTTACCTCCTTGGACTGTAACAGGATTGCAGTGACAGTTGTAGATTGTATAAACAGATTCCCTACACTGACTGAGTATCACTACACTGCTTTGAGAGCAAAGCTACACAAACACTGCAAAAAATCTTCAAGCACAAAAGATCCAATAGAGTAGATCATGTTAGCTATTCAATGTATGTGTGTGTGCCTGTTAGTTTCACATCGTATGTTTACGCCGAGCAGCAGCAGGCTCAATAAAAGGCTTATATAGTATATTCTGTGCTGTGCTGGGTATTGCAGTAGAGAACATATGGTTTATTGGTGCAGAGAGCCAAGTGTATAGTCTATAGCAAAGCAAGTAATGTGTACATGTACAGCACATGTGCATTGTGACTGACAAAAAGAGAGGAGTAGTGACTTCGCTCAGTAGTGACAATGTGTATTACTCACATCTGATTGCAAGAGAGAGAAAAAGATGGCAGTTAGAGAGATGAAGGGGGTGAAGTGAAGCGGGAAAGAGGGAATACAATAAAAGAATACAGAGAAAAACCAAGGCAGTGTGTATATGTGTTCCACTGTCCTGGTTATAGGTAGTGTATCAGTAGAGAAAGAAAGACACTTATTGAGACTTATTGCTGTATTGTCACACACACGCTGTCTGCCTGTTCCTTTTATCTTCACCTCTGTCTGTGTACACACACACACACACACAGACCTGGACACACAGTAACAGAGCTGTCAGTCTGATTCCACGGTGGAGGTACTCTGTCCAACAAACACATACATTAGCCAGATATCTGCTATTATGGATTTTTAATCTCTGTCAACACGCCATTATATTTAATAGCATTATTATCTCACCCCAGAGTAGCCCCATAGCCCCTTTTCCATTCTCTCCTTCTCCCAACTCCACCCTCCACCATATACATCTCCATGGAGACTGCCGCCTGGCAACAGCTGGAGGAGAGCCAGTTGCCGCGGCGACACTAACGCCCGATGTCCCTCTCGGTAAGGAGCTGTGATGTCACCCGGCGGCCAGGCTGGGCAGACTATTACAGGCAGGCCAGACGATGACCGTTGTGAGAGTTAAACACTCGTCTTCTCCTTTATCGCTGCCATCTATCAGCCATCACTCCTCTTCAGTGACAGATTCTCTCTGTTGTTCATCTTCATTAGAGGTGTTTCTTTGGTGTCTTTGTTCATCTCTCTCTCTCTGCTTCTCATTCAGTGTCTCTTGCTCTCTTTTTGTTTTGCTCCCTTAATCTATCTCTCTGTCCTTCTCTCTCTTACTCTCCACTCTGCTTTTCTCCACTGAATTGCTTCTCTCCCCTTTACTTCTTTCATCAATTCAGTTCAGCTCAAGAAGCTTTAATGGCCTCTTCACATTATCTTTACATAAAAATGCAAAACACAAAGTTTATATGCATCTTCATTTAGATTAAAAAAGACAAGACCACATGTCTCGCATTAGAAAATCAGCATTATGCTAATGCATGCAAGCATGAACAATGTTTACATTAAATCATTTTTCATGGGCTAGAAGTGGAGCTTCATACAATATGACAACAGCTGAATTATGTCAATGAAGATGAGCAGTGGAGAGTTTAGGCAGAAAACATCTGTGTGTTCTGATGTTATACTTACAGGTATCATGCTGTCGAGCATGCTGCAGGCAAAGGTCCTGCATTTTAATGTTGTAGAGGTTATTTTTACGGGTTTATACACTATTGGGTGCTTATATGCTAGTAACTAGTAACTATAGCTCTTCCATAAATGTGGAATAAAAAGTATTATTATAGTAGCGATATGTCCCCCTGAAATGTAGTGGTGTAGAACTATAAAGTAGTATAAAATGGAAATACTCAAGTAAAGTACCTCAAAATTGTATATATGGATGGCAATAAAAGTAATTTAGTGGATTGTGTGTGTACAGAGCAAGAAGTGTACTTCTCATAGCAGTTCCCTGGGTCTGTGTGTATGTGCAAGGTTGTACTGAGTGAGTCCATATGTTCAGGTCTGAAATGTTCACTTATGTTCACCAATCTTCCACATTACATGTTGCAAAGTGGCAGTTTATCATGTATCAGAACTTCACTCTGCTGAGAAACAAAATGTAGAGGCACTCACTACTTGTTTTTCAACTTGAGCGAGAATTTTCTCTAAGGCAGCACAAGTGGCACGCAATCAGCCTCCAACAGGACCTCTGACGCCTTGTATTTCTGACCAATTATATTAACCACTGACATCTCTCATTTACACCTGTAGAGGACTTTCAGCATATCGACTGCAAAGCTTGTCATCTATGCTAAAAAAGGAAGTCAGAACCACTAATCATTTTTGTTTTTCATGCCTCTCATGTAGAAAGCTGTATCATAAAACGCACCTGCCACCAGCCCAAACCAAATCTTATTCCATGCACATGAGCTTGCACACACACACACACACACACACACACACACACACACACAGAGGGGTAGAAAGATAAACCCAACTTGCAGGAGTAAACAGTGCAGATAATGGCTGAGTTACTCAAAGTGTGTCAGAGTACACACAGCCATGCACAGCAGGACATTAGTTTTCCAGACCTTAACCTTGTTATTAACCCTTCACTGTTATATGTCTCACCTTTAGCTTAACCTCTACCTGATCCTAATCTTGAGTCATAACCTGAGTCATAACACATGTTCCTATGACAAGGTCTAAAGCTCAATAAAAGATTTTCACAAGGATAGAAATATAGTGCACACGCAACACAAAAACGCAGACAGTTCTTTTTGTTATGGTTGGCCGGTGACCCCAGGAGAAAATGAGAGCAGGGAACATGAGGAGACAAAGAAGTAAAGCTTGAGAAGAGAAACAGGCGTGTGATGAGGGAGGCAACAAGGCAAGACAGAGTGGTCCTGCTTCAGTTAGTGCGCTAACGTGATCTGAAATGCTCCTCACCCAAAACAGACTTAATTAATAGGGCGACTCGCTGCCTATAGCTAGGGCTAATGCTAAAAGTAATGAAGAAATGAACGCTGAAGCTAATGCTAATGGAAGTGCCGCAGACAGTAGTATCTAGTTACTGGGGTGGAAGAGATCAGTGCTAAATGGCTTGTGAATTAAGTAATTTGCTCTGGAGTAACTAATGTCCTTGTCTTGCAGCAGTGGAGCCGCTGGGGAAAACAAATACTAGGACTTACTGTTGGTATATACATCAAGATGTGTACAGTATACATATGCAAAAACACACTCAAGCAACTCAAACAGACTTAAATACCTGTTTCTAAGCAAAAATGTTAAAAAATAAAATGAAAGGATTTAATATTTCTCCCTCAAATGTATTCCACTTCAGTATTTCTGGCAGTGTGGAGAATTCTTTAAAACAACACTTAGACCAACATTTAGTAATCTAAAGAAAATGTAACTGAACAGTTGGCATTTAGCCAAATACTGAGGCTGCACTAGGGAGACTTCAGATGCAACACCTCAGTATTTCTATAATGCTGGATACAGTCCCATGTCCTTGTTCTTAAAGGTCACCAAGTGTACAATTGTTAAAATGTGCAGAAATATACTGTGTGAGTAAACAGAGATGCTTGTGTGAGAGAGCTCCATAGCAGTGAGTGGATATAAGACTGCACCTCAACATGTGATATGCATGATATTGCATGCGTGTTTGTGTGGTCAGTGACTTGTAGTGAAGCTGTTTTCTGCCCCGGACTGTGAGCTGTCTCGGGGATTAAATGCTGACTTTGACTCCTTGGCCTTCTCTGACACTTCCCTCATCCTATTTTCTCACTCCGTCTAACCCCTCTCCCATCTAATGTTTCCCTCTTTCTCTGTGCCACGGGTCTTGTTTTTCCTTCCACTCCATTTGTTTTCTGTCCCTTTCAGTCGGTTCTCCCATTCGTCCCCCCCCCCCCCCCCCCCCCCCCCCCCCCCCCCTCGTCTTCTGGCTGTGTCATGAATGCAAATAGCCTGACACAAATTAACAGAGAGGACCCCACCACTACCACACACATACACTCTTTCTATGCTGCTCTGCCTCTAATACGATAGTTGGACGATTGATTGCTTCCCATCTCCAGCGTTGGTTGTACAGTATGTAGACAGGGTACACACAGTCAAGTGCAAATGTACAAACACACACAAAAGCACATAAACAGGCATCCCACAGGCACATACTTGTTGCATATGTCATATACAGAGCAATCATAGTGGCACAAATTTGCTCTTTTGTGTACTCCTCCTTATTTTTGCTCTCAAACAAAATCCACACTAAGCCGGTTAAATGTGAAAATGCTGTTAACATGTGCAAGCAAACACAGCAGGGCTTTCAGGTTATGAAGATCTCTCACACTTAAAACCATAGCAATGATAAAACAGCACAGTTTTCTTCTTCCCTTTCCTTTTTTGGCTGACAAAACAGTCTCAGCTGGTTCACTCTGACTCTCCAGAGTCACCTGTATTCTGTTTCAAACCTACAATTTAGCTGTGTTCATTTACATATTTTTCTATTTCTGCTGTCAAACAACTGAGCAAGCAAAAAAAAATGGGATTTGATAAAGGCCCATGAATGTAATTCCTGCCCTGCAGCATTGAGATATCCATCAGATAACTACTTTACAGTGTGATGGAGAGGGCGAGGAAATAAACAAAGAAAGAATAAATACTTTACTGTTAGATAAGATATATTGGCATTTAAAGTGAGTGATTGCAGAGAATACTGTAACAGAAAGTTGTGTCCTTCACTTTACTACTTTGAAACATGTCTGAGAGGGCTTACATCAAGCTAAATTTTCCTTGATCACACCAAAAGCTGCGGCTGGCATTTTTTGGATTATTTTTGAAACCTCAGTTTTCTGTGGTATGATGGGACCAGCTTATGATGGAAACAAGGCCAAAATGAGGAGAGAAGGATTTTGCCGTCTAAGTGTAGACATAGTTAGTCCTGTTTTTTTTCTCTGTCTCTTTCTCTCTGGTCTGCCGGTTGGCATCCGGGTGAGGATTTGATGCTTCATTGTGCTGTGAAGTCCCACAGAGAGTATGACCAAGGGACTGAGAGACAAGGGGCCAGTCCATTCATCTGCAGTGGTCAAACACAAAGACAGAGGTAGTTGACCAAGCACACACATGCGCATACATGCGCACAGGGGGTATACACACCTAGGCTCAATAAATACGTGCACACATATACAACAGTGTACCCAGCCATTGCATTCAAGCCTAATTAAAGTACAGTTGACACTTCATTGGAGAGACACTGGTATGCTTAGCAGCCGTGGTGCATGTGTGTGCGCATCTGTCTGTGTGTGGGTGAGAGACAGTTTGAAAGAGAGAGAGCGCAGGATTTATGTATGTGTGTGTGTGTGTGTGTGCACTTAATCTTTTAGCCTGTTAATGTTTGAGTTGGGTGAATACACATGGGAGAGCCAGCCTGTGTGTAGGCAAGGCTTGAAGAGCTCATTACTGCATTTGTGTGAATCCAACTATCTCTTAAAGGATGTTTGACTCCTGTCTGGCTGGGATTTTTGTGTGTGCGTCTGTGCCTGTGTCTTTGTGTGCATATGTGTTCCATTATTTATGAACAGATGAATTTTCGAGCCCTCACTTGAGCCTCTGTCTCACTTTAGGTGTGCATGTGCATTCCATAATTAATGAATAGACTTTTTTGTTTTTTTGCATAAGATTTTGCCTCACTTTGGACTTTTTCACTGTGTGTATAAACTTCTCTATTATCAGCATGTATAACTCTAAAAAATTGCACCTGTGTGTGTGTGTGTCCCTTGTAATTCTGAACAATGCAAGGTTAAACTTAAAGCGCGTACACACACGCGCACACAGTCTCCCTGAAACAATTCTCTAATTCAAGCTCCTCTCCTACAACTGCCTTGCTGTCTCTCCTCTGGTTCTCATCCATCCTTTTCTCCGTCTCCTCTCCTACTCCTCCCTCCTTTGCATCGCTGTCTGACGTTCGTGACAGGAAGACTGACTGATGCACAATGACAGACAACCCCCTCTGCACATTTCAAAGGCCACACAGACAGGAACGGAGGCGCACAGACAGTCTCACACAGACATGAAAACACATGTACTCTGTGCACACTAATGCAGATAGAGACATTCAAGCATGCACACACACACACCATGAACAAACAAAAGACCTCAGTGTAGTTAAATAGGCATTAAGAGAGAAATAAAGAGAACACAAACAGATATGAAAATTGACGTACATACAACAACTCCCACACATGCATACACATACCATGTGTGGCCAGACTGAAGAAGGATGAATTCTGGTGTGTTGCCCAATGAGTGGGCTGGCTGGAGCGTCAGAATGTAACAGCTTTATAAACTGACCAACATGACTCGCTAAGATGAACCAACTGCTGACAGTCTGTGTGGTTTCACCAGCGCTTGCCTCGTCTATGCGTGTCAGACTGCTCACGGCGCATACACATGAAATATGATGCAATAATTACCACTACCTTTGTGAATGTTTTGAACCTGTAACACACACAAGTCCATAACACTGTCAAATATAATCCACTGTAGCTCAGCAACATTGGAAAGAAAAAGAAAGCCTAAAAACTGACAGAGTTGAATGAACACTGCTCTGACAGAGTTTCAATAAACATCGAAGAATACAGGCTTCATAAAGGCATTTATTACATGGTCTTTTCACTGGATTGCTTATATTTCAATGTTTCCACTACATTGGTTCAGTTGTAGTGGTCCGCCACACCTGAATTTTCAACAGCACAGCAATCTGCAGTGCATAATATTGCTTTATGTATCACTATTTGTCAGCCGTCACTCAAACTGTCACAGCAGGAGCCCTGTTGTTTTCCTCGTTCTGCTTTGTGCATTTGCCACGGTAAGCAAATGTTACTCCTGGTACAAATTCAACTCTTCTGTCATGTGCTACAGAAAAAATCTATTTTAATGTAAAGGCAGTAAAAGATCTTTACTGTGAAGCCACCATTTGAGTTGACAGTGCTTTTAGTTCACTAATGTCACCAAAAGGTTTAAATAAATATACATTTATACATATTTAGTCACTTTTTTGGTCCAAAATCGGTTTGCCTCATTGCTAGCACAAAAGAGATTTTTTTTTCATAGCATGATAAAGGAGAGAAGATAAGAAAACAACTGAGACAAAGATATTACCACTACAAAAAAACACAACTCAAGAACAATGTTGTTAAGCAGTTGTGTTCCATTTATGAGAAAGATTTTTTAAAAAGCCATGCGTAGGTTAGGTTATGAGATGTGGAAGTGCAGAGGCTTCTAACATTGTGGATAAACTTTCAACAAGTAATGATAATCAGCAAAGCTCCTCCTGTATCTGTCCAGTGGACATTGAGAGGGCAGAGAGGGCAGTGTTGCTGCAGCATTGGCTCTGATCACAGCTGCTCACAACAGCTCAGTGCTTTTTGTAAGGTCTGTAACTGTGCACAGTAGCTGTAATCTGGTGGTCTATGTTGTAAATGGTGTTGATGACCCACCACACGTAGAAAAAAAAAGTGGTAGGAACACTATTTTACAGCTGTTGACATGGTTTTGTTCAATCCCTGTATGTACCCACATTCCTACTCTCAGACCATAAGAAAAATAAAATCTCCCCATGGACAGGGAGTGTTTGGGTTACACTCTCTTGAAAAAGTCTGGCATCGTTCTGTTTCTCTACATTATTGGTCAGCTGATGGCAAAATGCCAGGACGAAATATGTTTAAACTGATCAAAATGTGTCATGTGCTCAGGAGCTGGCCGCCAGGCGATGCTAAATGATGATGCTGATGATGCTTAAAGTGATATCAGTGGGCCAAAACTGAGACATATGGTATGTACCGCATTACATAACTTTATTAGTGCTGTGCTGATGAAAGGATTTGTCTGTGTGCACAAAGTATTGGATTTTTAAATGCACAATTGCAATACCTGGCCACCAAACTTAATGCATGCAGTGAGCTTCCAAAGTCATTATTGGCCCATGTCGTATTATGTAAGAATCTCATTTACTGTTGTACTTGAGTCTGCCAGTGATTATTGAGTAGCAAAGTAATTGACGAGGCAGTGCCGGGAGGATCCTTGAGGACATTGACAGCTACAGTTGTGCCCCGTGTTAAGCAGTATGCAAATTGCAACTCTGTATATTTTAGTACCACTGGTACCATTACAGGCTCTATAATTTTTGCTTTTATTGAACAGAACAGAACAAAAAAAATGAAACAAAATAAAAAGAGGAAAACATTAAGGAAAGGAGCTAAGTCAATCTCTAAAACTACCCATGTGGAATCATTACAAACACACAGTCATTCTCAAACTATTAACACTAAGTAATCTAATCATACTGGGACTGTACTTGGGTTCAGGTTTACTAAGTATACCAAGCGCAAGCCTGCTTTGAATTCTTCACAGGAGGTGGATATTGGTGTTCGTGTGCTTTTTTCATTTGAGACTATCTTAAGTTCGAGATAAGGACAAATTGGCTTAGACTACATAATGAGAGGTACATCAGGTACTCACACGCTCACACTGTCCACGCTGAGACTCACTCAGTGTGTGACCACATCGAGTCATATCTGCAAGCTACTCAGTGCTGCCTCCCCCCAGAGAAGCGCGGCGATAATGCAGCCGCTTGTTCTCACCAGGACGCACACACACTCACACAGCCACGCAAGAAGAACACGCAAGCACATGCACAAGGGGGCCCACAAACTCATCACAGAAGCATATAACTCACTGCCTAAGCCTCTCTCTCACACACAGTGCTGAATCCACCTATATCCTTATTTTTCCATCTAGATAGAGTAACGCTACAGTAGCCTCCAATTCCATTTTCTGCACTGACTCTCGTCCGACCCCTCCCTTCCTTGCTGTCCCCATCTCTCACTCATTTCCTTCCCTCTCTACATCTCTTCCTCCTCCTCTGTATTCCCTCTGTCTCCTCTCGTCTCGCAGGCCACCTCTTATTTTCGTTTTTTTTTCACTCTCAATCCTAGTCTGTTAACAGCTCCCTTGTTGTATTTACTCCCTATCTCGCTCTCTCTGTCTCTTTCTGTACGGTCCAGTGGGACTGCTGACAGTAACCACAGTACAGTAGGTTGCAATTAATCTCTCAAATAATTCTCCCTCACCACAGACAGTGGACACACATGCAGAGAGAAAGAAGACAGAGCTGAGGGAAGGGGGTGTGAAAGGCAGCAGAGACAGACAGCAAAACAAAACCTGACACTAGAGAGAGCCAACTTCTATTCCTATACTATAAATGTGATAAAATACATACTTGCCGCCCATGTGTAAATGAAAGCCAATTTATTTTGTTCTCCTCACATATTATTCAGAAACTCCAAGCAGAGTTCTTTGAGGAGGAGTGGAGGTGGTATAGTCGCAGTCTGCCAAATGTGCTTCAACACGTCACAATCTCAGAAGGGATAATTAATCAGAGATTGATGCATTAAACATGAAGTCCACATCTTTAATATACCCTACGCCTCCATTTTGACATTCATTGTTTAATACAGTGGCAGCCAATATATTTTGTTGAGCTGTTGGTGAAATAAGACATTCAAAAATGCTTACATTTGAAAAGCCATTTCCTCTAGTTGAGACAGGAGCGCACTGATTGACAATGACGCAAGGCTTGAAGGAATAGAAATTCTCCTCTGATGTAGCTGTCTTTCTAGTACTAAGTGGGTATTTTATAGCATCGTGGGAAATTCCTTGCAATCTTTTTCATGAGTCCGACAGTTTTTTGGATAAGCTTTTCTTTGCTTGTCGGGTGAGTGGCCCCAGATCGAGGTGAAGTGATGAAAAGTTATCCTACTGTTATAGACGTTCTACATTACTCTGAATATATTCCAAATTTCTAAACTATGAAATGGGACAATTTTGCAGTATGTGTGGTATTTGGTGGTAACATTGCATGTTAGCAGTTTCACCTCATGACGTCCCTGTGTGTGCATGGAGTTAGTGAAGCTCATGTGAATCACCTTTTTTTTTCCAACTCATTTCAGCTAATTTGACCCTAAAACTATCAACATTGTGAGGTTCAAAGTCAATACTTCATCATCAGAGTAATATCAATATTAATTCAAGATTGAAATTTATACCTCAGCTTTCTAAGCCTGTATAACATACACTATAATATAATATAATCTCCTAAGACTGACAACAAATTAAAGTAAACCCAGGATTTTTTTTGATAATAATAGGATATGGCTAATTTAAGTTTAGTGAGTGATCATCTTCTCTGGAACTTTTGTGGCATGCTGAGCTGTGCTAAATTGTGCATGACCATCTTCCCGACTTTGCAGTGTCTTTTAATTACACTATTTAATTAGTGTTTATCCATTAAGACATATAGCCTTAGTGTCTTGGCTTTTTGTTACACAAGTGAAATATGCCCTTGTAACATGAAGTCATTTTCCATGCTTGCCAGTAAAGGAAGAGTAATTAACACTAATTTTGATCCATTTAATTTAATTGGAGAGGTAAACACACAGCCAAGAGAGGATCTTATAAAAGACATCATGAGATGAAAGTAAAGTAGAGAAGCAAAGAAAGGAGAAAGGGATCGTGCTATATGGTGAATGGCGAACTAAGCTAACAAGTCAAGAGGGATGGAGGATAGGGAGAGAAAAAAACAGGTTTGTTAAAAGGAAAGCTAGAGATAAAACAAGGCAAGTACTAATCAGAAAGGGGGAGAGAAAACAACAAAATGAGAGAGAGAAAAACAAGGAACAGAGACGAGAGGAAGACAGAGGGAGGGGGAGAGAAACCAGAAGAAAACAGATTAGCAAAGAAAAGAGAGCAAACAAAGAAAGCAACTGTAGGGAAAGAGGCAGAACAAGACAGGAACAGTGGAAGCGAGAAGTGTGAAGAGAAGCAGGTGTAGATGAGGAGAGGGAGAGATGAGGGATTACAGAGAGATAGTGTGAGACACAGAGATGCTGCAAGAGGTCACACTTCGCTCTTATTGTCTGCAGAAGACAATCATGGCTCACAGTGAGTCTGTATGTGTGATGGTGTAATGTGTAAACATCTGCGTGAATGTGTGTGCGTGTGTGCTGACAGCTCCATTCTCACTACAAGGAACAGTAGGCATGCGATTCTACAGAAGGGAAAGGGTTAAAAAAAAATGCAAAGCCAGTAGGCGAGGAAAGGAACAATATGGTCTTGTGTATCAGCTGTAAATCAGAGATAGACACACAGAAAGAGACATTTACATTTTAGGCATCTGATCAAGGCTCTTGTTCAGAGTAACTTACAGTGAGTGCACCTAGATTGCCAAAATTCAAAATATCCAAGTATAATCCGATGGAGGGAGGCCAACAGAGCGAGGCAGACACATTGTTTGCTTTGCCACAAATTTGGTGAAAATAGACAAAATTTCAACTCATGCAGTTTTTTTTGTCTGGTGCAATACAGTGAAAGACAGTCATTGCCAAGCAGGAAAGCTTTCCAGGCATCCATAAATTTCTCCCTCCAGTTAGTACTCCATAAAGAAGATGTTTGATGCGTGACACACCTCCACAGGTGAGCGTGGGAGAGTTGAGGCTCGTTTGCAGAGGGAGAGACATAAGGCAAAAATACTGTGACGTGCAAGGGACACAAGCATGATGGTGTTCTGAAATACACTGGGAGGATACTTTTTGTAGTTAGGCCCACTGATTTGATGTTAAGAATAACATCCATAAATCCATAAAAAGACTCCTTACAGCGCCAGAACTGCCTGAGAACTATCACATTTTTCTTCAGTATTAAAGTAATCCACTGACAGTTTTCTGTACATTCATGAGTACAATGTAAACAGGAGCTGCTAATAGGTAATTCAGCACACTTTCAGGGGTGCCAAGGGCGGCACAGTTGTCTCAGTTTTATTTGAGGGGGTCCCACAGCATCTGATTTTGAATTGCCGATTAAGACTGTGGAACACCAGCTCCAGAAGGGGTGAGGTGGGTCCCCAAAGTACAAATTATACCTTCCGTGTCTATATAGCCGTGAGGGTCCATGTAAATTTCATCATCAAGTTATCAAATTAAAAGCTGTATCTACTGAAAAAGGAGACTTTTAATAGAGGCTGCCCAACCTTACATGAACAAATTTAATTGCAAAACTGAATAAAAACTGAAAGAAAAAAAAAAATGAAGCCCACTTCCTGTGTGTATGCTCAGTCAAGTGCGCAAAGGTCAAAGTCATACTGACCTCACAAAATATGGAGAAATAATACTCTTGTATTCTTAGAGTGAAGATGGAATTATAGAAAAGGTGGAAAAGGTCTTTTTTTCCAGCGGCAGAGCCAGAGACATAAGACAGAGAGACAGGGTCAGCAACAGTATGTGGATTGATTAATTAAAGATCTTTATCTTTCATTCTACTGACAGAGAGAGAAAGAGGAGGCTGTGCTCCACAAAAAGAGAGGCGATTGGATAAAGGGCGAGTGAGAGATGAGAGAAGCTGGGAGGTAAACCAATAGAGTAATAGAGAGGAAAAAGATGGAGAGACAGCTATTCTGGAGGGGTAGATAGATAGAAAGATAGCAGTGGGGGAAAAAAAAAACACGCTGCTGATGTGGAAGCCAGGAGGGCAGATGTGAGTGGAGAGAGGAGGAAATGAGGTGAGAAGTAAGGATGAGGGAAACTGTAAAAAGATGGGATGAAGGTGTGTGTGTGTCTGTGGTGGTGGTGTGTGGGGGGGTGCCAGGGCGAGGAGGTCTTATGGTGTGGTATTTTTAACTCTTTCCCATGATGGAGTGACGAGAGCTGGGAGGCAGAAGAGAGAACGGAAACTGTAATTAATGGAGGAGACAGGGAAGGAGAGGGTGGGCTGAGGGCTTTTGTCGCTAAAAAAAGATGAGCGAGTGTACCAAACTTCACCCTCTCTCAATGGATTTTAAGGCTGCCTACTGTATGTGCATTTCAAAATAACACCACCATATCCCAATTACACAAATACAACCTGCATGGTTGCTTGCATTTACATCATCATGGAACAAGTGGTTACAAATTATCCTCATTTGCACGGCACTTTAAGTGTTCACTGTAATTCTGTTTGCATTAAAGTAAGCTGGTGTTCCTATGCAGTCAGGTAAATAGCTTCATGGGCACAGACACACCATATCATTACTACAATTATCCCCTTCATTACGCTGTGATATTATTCCACTCTTTTCCTTTGTAGAGTGAGTGTATATTTCTCTCAGCTTATTTAAATAAACACCTGTTAATGGCTGGCCCCTCATTCTGGCTCACAGTCCTTCAAGCTTTTATCCACAGTTTACATTTTTGTTGGGTTTGTGTAATAGAAGGTAAGCGATGTGCTAATTGCAATACGCAGGATGTAATGTAGCCTAACACCTCCTTATGCCATTATCTAAGCCGAGCATTTACACAGCAATCTGGCTTAGATGACAAAATAGAAGTTAAGCCATGCTGGTTTTCACGCTGCCATCACAGATTTTTTTTCACGCAGTCCCAGTATTTTCACTAAACACTCTACAAACACTGCCGACACTCTTTATCTGCTCTCAGTCAGCACTTCCCAAATTTACACTTACCTGCACCTCAGCCCACAGGACTGCACAAGACATTTCTGAGCATCAACATCATGAATCTCTGTGCTATACTGGCTGACTGTGCTGCCTCAGAAGCGCTCACTCAGCAGCTGGGAGGAAAAAAAAAAAACACACACACACAATTGTACCAACAATCAATGTCCAAACTGATATTTGACCCTGCCGCCTTGAAAGAGCTCACTCATCAGCCGGGAGATTTACAGTAACTCTGCAAACTGTAGCATCTTATTTTTTTTCTGAATAACTTGCAGTTACAGTATGTTTTCCTGTAAAAGCCTTAGTATATGAATACCTGGCTGAGGGCATCCAATCGCTCTCAGTCACCCCTGAGCTCTTGGTGTGCTTGTTAATGAATGACTTTGTGAGATGGGTCCAGAGGTGCTACAAGGTACTTTGAATTCAGGTCAACATCACTTGACCTACACGGGCAGACATGCTGAATAGCCCTAGTAAAGAAGGAACTGTCAGGTGAAGGGAGATGTTTTGATACTAAAAACTTCTTCTCCTGCCCGAGTCACTCTCTCCTCCACTACAGTCCACTTACTTTCGTCATTTAATCCCACTCCTTTTTTTTCCCCCTCTCCTTCTCTCACGCTTTCGCTCCTCAGGTTATCTCATTTGCCTTCGTTCTGTTTGCGCCGCAAAGAGATCACTCGTTTACGTGCCTCTTCATCTTTATTTTGATCTCTTCATCTTTCTATTCTCATTCTGCCATTCATCGATCTCTTTCTCCCTCTCTCCCATTATACTTTGCTCTCATCATTTCATTTTCCCCTCCCCTCTCTCTCTCTCTTTCTCTCAATCAACTTCCAGCCTTGAGCCATGCCACCTCCCCCACCCCACCCCCATCTGCAACTGCAAGACTTGATTCTCACAGGAAAGTAAATGAATCATTTGTAAATCAAAGGAAAATTCACACAATAAAGGAAAGCAAAAAAGAAGAGTAGAACAAAGTTATGCAAACTTGAAATGGAGGAGATGGAAATTGTTAGAATATCTATATAGCCAAATTGCATTATCAAACATAATACCTCACTGCTCTCCTTTATTTCTTCACCCTTCTCTCCCTCTTCTCCCTCTATATCTCTCCCTCCTTGCTGCGGGGCAGGTGCCAGGTCTCATTAGGAAGTGCTGGCCGACATAACCTTCTCACTGCGCTCACCCACTGTTTCTCTCCCTCCCTTGTTCTATCATGTCCTAACCTCTCACCTGTCACAGTGAGAGAAAACACTGTGCACACAACATGCATTGCATCGCCTGTGAGGCTTTACAGATGTGCACAGGCACGTTGATACCCACGGTCGTCCCTGAACACACACACAAAACCTACCCATAATACATCTAAAACCGCTGCTTGAACCCTCAGGTTCCAAATAACACAACCCAGCAGCATCACCTGCGCACATAGTAAATTGCACATGAACAGACCACTCATCTGAGATCACATAAACACATGTGCGACCCCCTCTGCACACAAACACACAAAATCTCTCTATACACCCTGTGACCACAGCTAATGCTCAACCCCTCAGGCTCAGACAGTGCACCACCAACAACCTCATTCTGAAAACTATTCTCAGATACAGCGCTCCTGCTTCTCTCCTCGCACACTCTGCACGGTGGGCCACCGACTCAAATTGGGAGCCTGCCAGCAGCAAGGTCAGGGTGGGCGTAACATGGTTACAGAGGCACAACATAAACACACCATATCGGCCCATTACAGCCAGCCAACCCTTAACCCCCCCAGCTTCTTTTTAGGCATGGGTTCCTTAAATGCATCCTTGTTTACTTCACTGTAAAGATTTTAAAGGTCACAGCAGGATTAGGATACAGGATTAGTATCTACTCGCCTGTGGTTCTGAAACTGTGATTGTCTCTTGAGATGCTGCCTGGTGAACGGAAGGTCGATGGTTTGATTCTCCAGATTAGGCAGACATCTATATCTCCCTGAGTTAGGATGGAGTTGGGCAAAAAAGCTTGTAAATATTCCTCCTGGAACAATTCACTAACAGACTTGAAGTTGTTTGAGGGTTTTACTTCTCTTGAATTAGAGTCCATTTTAAAGGATCTCAACAATAGCACTTTTGGCCAAGGTCTTTACTTCTAAATGTATCATTTTTGCTTTATTTTGACAGTTTTGGAAACTCTTAATTTGATATTGTCTATACTCTTTTGTACTATGTGACAGTTGCCTTAACCCACTTTTATTGTTTGATAGGTGAACATTTTACTCATCAGACCATGGTCAACACAACTTACAAAATAGTACGAGACTGAAGGTATACAAAAAATATTTTGCCTTTTACCACCTTTCTCTCACAATCTCTTCCCTTTTTGCATCTGAAGAGCAAACAAACAGAGAAGGTTTGTTTGACTGAGCATGTGCCTTTCAGTGGACTATCATTAAGTTGTTTGTCAGTATATTTTTATTTGTATCTCACTTTGTGAGTGTTTTTCAAGTCATTTTTTTCCTGTACTGTGATAACCTTTGTGTGTTGATCACATCATAAGTCCTTTTTATATTGTAATTACTACTTTTCATGCATTCTTGGTTTTTGCATAACATCTTCATTCTAGAAATGCGACTGTTGAAAAGAAAAAAAACAAACAAATAAATGGGTAATTTTTCAAAGAATCCATTTCAGTGGCACAGCGAGTGCAAGAGTGAGATTTCTAGTGTATGATAATTACATCTGGAAAAAAGGCCCAAGGCGTCAGTGTTAGACTTTTTTGACTTGGTTATAATGTGATGTGGTGCTGTTAATAGGCAGGGTTTGGGTCTATGAGCCTGTCTCAACCCAAGGACTGGATGGCAGCTCTTTCATTCCTCTAGCTGTCATCGTCATGCACCCACTCACGCGGAACCCAAATTATAACAGCATGAAGCCATGTGAATGCATGGATTTGTGCTGTGTGTTTGTGTGTGAGAGAGACAAAAACAGAGAGGGAGAGAGTTATCAGTGTGTATGTGTGTGTGCCTTTTAATATGTGTACGCCTATGTATGCGAGACAGAGAGAAGATAGAGGGAGATGACGAAAGGTTAAGGCTAAACCACATCTCTAAATTTGGCATGAGCTCAGATCAAAGGACTGCAATGGTAGAGAAAAAGAGAGAGAGGAGGGGGAACGATGACCAAGAAAAAACTCTTCAGAGTTCTCTGCTCCCCTCGCTATCTCTTCTTTACTATCATTTTTCTCTCCCTCCATTTTTTCCAGAGTATGTCCACACAACTCTTTAAAAATGCAGCTTTCTCTCTGTTTTGCTTTGTGCACACTAATGAAAACAGACTTCATTACAAACCCACCACCTGACAGTTTTTAAATCAACCAATCAGCTTGCATGATGCTGAGGTTTGTACATAGTGTCAACATTTGGAAAGTGTGCACATTGGCTCCTCTGTCAGCCAGTGCAACCAACAGTGATCCCTGATGTGCAACAGTATTTCCAGCCTTAGTGTGGACAGGGAAAACAGGGCTTTTATGGTTTCATTGTAGATCAAGAAATTCACAAAATGAACGTGGATAGATGCGTGTTGTTTTCATAGACAAGTAGTATTTTCCAATTTAGCTGCTTCAGATGTCACAGTTTCTCTTTCCCCTCTCTCTTTTTTTTGTCTGCCTCCCTCCATCGTCTCTCTTCCCGTCCAACCTTTCCGCCCCATCCCAACTCCCAAATGGTTACGTAATTCATCACGCTCTCTCTGTCTCTGTTTCCCTCTCTTTCTCTCCCTCGCTCTCCGCCTAACTCTCTCTACACGGCTGGAACAAATGGAGATCAGTCGGACTAATGCTGAGTTAGGCCCCTCGTCGCTCTGACAAAGCTACAGCATTACCCCTTTCATTTAACCAGCGCTCTGATCCAGAGGCTTACACACACACACACACACACACACACATATATATACACTTGAAAGGGCACACTTTATCTCTCTCTTTCTCTCTTTAGCACCCTTACACACACAAAGACATACACACAATGCACAGTGCATGTGCACATGTGTCCAGAGATTTTCATGCATTCTTTTCATGCATAAGTGACATTTCAGCCATATAAAAGTGTTGCCTCCAGTGTTTCCGATGCTCAGGTCAGTTGTGGCGCTCAGAGCCAAGTGTGTCAGAGTCTGTCACTTTTTTTTTTATTTTATGAGATCTTGGACTGTGTTCCTAAAGGATATGTCTGGTTTAAAACAACTTTGGCCAGATTGTTTCTACCAGAAACATTACTCAACAAGCTAATTGCCTTGACCATGAAAAAAGAATTCTGAAAACTGTGAAATTTAACCATCACTTTTAACCATCATAGTTCACCATCCAACTTTGACCTACTGCACTACTGCCATAGTTGTGCGCTCACAGTTTTACTGCACAGTGATAGATAATTAACATCATTTCAGGTGCACTATAGTTGATATAAAGTGTAGTTTAAGGCCTCAGTTTTTTGCATTATCAATTTTTTTTGTGGCAATGTCACCATGCTCTTAGATCTCACCAGCTACTTTGTTAAGTACACTGTTACCATAACTGATTAAAAGTGAAAGAATTACACAAGTTGTAATAAACAGGAATTATCCTTAAGAATATTCAGTGTGGTTGCACATACGTAACAGGATTTACCCTCATTATCACCTCTAATGCTACCTACACTGGTTTTAGCACCGTATCTTGTCCTTTTCTAACATATAACCACGGGAAAAGACTCACACCCACATCAACTCACACTCACACATTACAGCACGATAAAGCATTAGTAGGAGTCTTGTACTTCAATCAGCCAATTAACCTGGAGCAGAGCAGAACAAAACATTTGGCATTTGCCAATAGGGCAGCAACCTTCCAGTGATAATTACTCTTTGAGAGAGCACACTCACACACACATGTATACACACATACACACAGGCCCCCCAGCACAGCATCCATCACACGTCATGTTGGAGACAATGGCGGCTATACTTCCAGCATAATCAATTATTTATCCTTGTCCGCACATGAGCGATCTCGAAATGGTGTGTCCACACGTAAACACACACAAATACAGACATGTACACACACAAAGTGATTGTTGTCAAAGTTGACAACAGAATGCCGACAATATGAATGGTGTGATTCTGAGCAACGCCTTGGGGCATCAGAATACTTCATGAAATGGAAGACCTACACACATTCTTGAATAATGGCAGGGTAACACACGCACACTCTCAAACACATGAATAAGCCCAACAGCATGTGTACAATTGAGACATTTTTTCCTGAAGAGAGAGCGCCTCGGTTTTGAAATGTCAAGATAAAATGCTGTGACAGTGGGGGAAGAAAACATGAGAGAATGTTTGAAAGAAAAGAGGGAAAGAGAGGGAGGGCCTGCAAAAGCCCATGTATATTTGATTGAGAAAGGAAATGCAGGGAGATGAAAAGGGAAAACGAGAAAAAGAGAGAAAAGATGATGGAGAGTTACAGTAAATTGGCAAGGCCGTTTCTGAAAGCACGCTCTGGGGGAGAGGGAGGGAGGGAGGGAAATAGAGTGAAAGACAGAATAAGAGGCAGAGGCTAGGGAGTCAGAGAGGAGTGCAGCAGCCAGAATGGATTGTTAGCTGGTAAACGACTGTCACTTTCTTTAGGGAGATAAACAGATTTGACACCTCTGCATTCTTCCTCTCTCCTCTTGTCCCTTTCTTTTCTCTGACTCGACACGGCCTGACAACCCTTCAAAAAAAAAAAAAAAAAAATCACTTTCTGACTCTCGCTCCCTCTCTGTTCCCTGCTGTTCTGTACCATCTCTCACTCCTCCGCTGCGTTTTTTTTCCTCTCTTCTTTTTTCCTCTCAGATATGTGCGACAAACTCGCCCTTCTGGCAAAAAAGCGGCATATGAGAGGAAGAAAAGGGAGAACTACATGAATAAAGACCCCATTTTCCATTTTCCACACGCTTCTTTTCTCTTCCTCACTTGCCAGGGCCCTGTGACAAGATTAGATGAGGGAGGGAGGGGGAGAGAGGACGGGAATAAAAAAAATCAAATGAAAGAGAGATTTCTTGCCCGACATCTGGAAGAGGTAGAAAGGGATAGAGAATAGAGAGGAGCAAACGAGATGGAGAGTGTAAACGACACAAAGAGGAGGATCAGAGAGCAGGTACACTTGGAGAGTCGGGAAGGGGGAGATCAGTGGAGAGATGAAGAACACAGGCCTTAAAGGAAGACATGCGTCGATGCAGAAGGCTTGTGATCAGCTGTCACTTGGGATCTGTGGGCCAAGCAAACGCGTGCGCACCTGCCCACACACTTGTCGTCCTTGCTCGCAAGAAAATATAAACTCTAAAAAAAGCTAAGAGACACACACACACGTAAAGTGAGGTGTTAATCATTCCCACCATGATGGAGTGCCTTCAGAAGCACAGTGTTGTGGACTGGCGCTGACCGAACAGACAAACACACCAAAATAGATATGAGGAATAAACAGAGGTTCGGCTTTTGCCAGGATAAAAGAAATGATATAGGAGAAAAGAGGAGAGGGAGGGAGCTACAGAGACAGCAGAGTGAAAAGATGGAACAGCAAAATCATTCAAATAAATGAGAAGGCAAGAAAAGATGGAATAAAGGATGTCTGAATGCATTAGAGCGGTATGGTTTCTGTGTTCTCTCTCTGTGATAAAGGAAGTTGTTCTGCTGTGATAGTGAGGCCTCTAGAGGAAAGATGGGAAAATCTAAACAATGTGAAAATTAGGCCATGCAAACACTCGCAGACACACGCACGCAAAACACACGCACGTGTGCTCTTTCGCTCCGCACAACACATATTACCCACTCAAAGGGGATCACAAGAAGCACAAAGTAAGCCTCCACTTGTCAGTATGTATCTCCACTCCCCACAAAACCACCTCACACACACACACACACACACACACACACACATTCACACTCTGTTTATGTATTCAGCAGTAGGAATAAATAAAAGGCAAGCATCTAACAAATAAAATAAATTTTTAATCAATGGAGCCATTTGAATTAGCTCTGTCATTAAGTAAACAGGAACAAGGCAGAGTTTGAAATATTCATGTTGGGCCCTGAATTCATTAGGCTGTTAGGAGGTGTTGGCCCCCAGGGGCCCCATTCAGATCTGGGACAACACCAAGGGCACGATGATATATATACAGTACACATACTGTTATTATGTGGGGGGGAGTTGGGGGAAGAGGAAGCAAGACAGAGAGAAGAGAAAAAGGAAGCAAAAAGTGAGCTGTTCTAATACACTCACAGGGCTTTTTATAGATTTTAGGGAGAAGGGGGTGGTTAGCAGGAAGATGAAGGGAAAGTATAGAGGAAGCCTGGAGAAACTGAAAGAATGACAGAGAGGAGAGTGAGGGATTAAAAGAGGAAAAGAAACTGAGGGGGGGAAGAGGGGGATTAAAAGACTACAAGAAACAAAGTTAGTTGAAAGGGAGGAGGAGGCGCAGACGAGGGACGGGGCAAAGCACAACATAGCAAAGAGCCAGCAAAAATCAAAGTAGCAGGTATGGGGGGTGAAAATGGGATGAAAGACAGCCAGAGAGAGGTAATTCATAGTGAGATCAAAGGAGGTATGGATAACAGATAGAAAACAGAGGTGCGGATGCTGCGTTGCGACTTAATCTGTGAAGAATAGTAAAGGATTTACATGTACGTTCTATGTTATGAAGGCAAGTCATGCACCGGGAGGGAAAGGTAGATAGTAGAGAAGATGGATTGAGATTATAATGTGAAGCAGAGCAGGGTAGAGAGAAAAGAAGAAAAAGACAGAGGCATCAGAGAAATAGAAAGTGAAGGGAAAGGGATGGCCGTGAGACAGATGAGAGTGATGGAAAGAGATTAAAATGAGAATAGAGGTGACACAAGAAGGGGAAACTCTAGCAAGAGTGAGAGGAAACCAGTAAGACTAAGGCCAAAACAGAGGAGGAAATAAATATAATAATCTCCTGTATTTTTCTTACAGTGTGTAACAGACAGCAGTGAGCAAGAGAGTATCACAGGAGAGAAGGAGAGATGAAGAGAGGGCTGGAAAGGAAAGAAAGAAAATGATTGAGGAAAGGAGGGAGCACAGGCGATTGCGTAATAATTTTAATGAAAGCACTGAATCCCCACTGGACACTTTAGATATGACTCCTGGGGACTGAGGATGGGAAAAAAAAAGATACAGGGAGGAGTAGGAAGAGGGAAGGAGGAGGAGGTGAGAGAAGGAGGGAGAGGAAGTCCTGTGAATAGCAAGGAAAAGGAAAAAGCTGCCAACAAAAAAGCAGATACTGGGCATTTTTAGAATAACAAATTGAACAGTGCTGGAAATACAAAGTGTGTGTGTGTGTGTGTGTGTCATGGAGGGATTGGCGAAAACAACAAAACATATTATAGAATCTTAATATGATGAAAGCTCCAGGGGGTTTGGCACTGTGTCTTACAAATAAATCTTCCATCGCCTTAAGCATTTATGGGGGTGTATAGGGTATTCTATTTTGCCTCCGCTTTCATTTCCAAAAGGGGAAAAAAAAAGAAAGTCTTTTTGTGTCCCTGCGTGCATTTGTGTGTTTGGGGATGGAGTGACGCACAAAAAACATCTTGTCATCTTATTTTTAAACTTATGACAGCTTTTGATTGGTTGAATAATTCCTGACCTATCAGGTCTCATTCTGAACTGTCTTTAGGGACTGTGTTATAGTTTCCACATCTGCGAGTAAATTTCGTCATCTGAGGGCATAAGAGGCGCCGTGCAGACATCCACATACCCGCCAATTTGTTGTGTCCCCACGGACTTGCCCGCAGAGAGTCTGTACACCGACTGCACATGTATCCTCCAAGTGGACTAGAAAGACTACAATAAGACCAACTTCATGTCCTTGGTGTTCGCAGCTGTCTGTCTTCACACCCATATGGGAGTATAGTTGAGGCATGAGCAGTAAATCTCACCTAAAACCTCCCATTTCTCCCATTTCTCTTCTTATTTTACATTTAATGAGAACACCACTCATTTGGCATTGGCCTCTGATAACATTGCCGGACTCATGATGGAATGTTTTTTTCAAAGTATCAAAATTGATGCAGCAGAACCAGATATCTTTTAAATACTGCATACATTTTTCCTTGTCCAAACCTGCCACCCACGTTGCCCACAATGCAACTGGACTAGCAAAAGTTTAGTTGCGGATTCAGGTGTTATTAGCTAGTGGCTAATGTAGCCTCAAGCAGCTAGACTCAAGCAGAGATGAGTAGCGGACTACAGAGGTCTGGTAGGTCTATTTCTTTCTGACTCTCTAAGTGCATAGTATTCAGCCTGGTTGCATCATGGGGGGGGGGCTCTCCTTTTAAGGGTCATCTCACCCAAATTTGAGTATTTTCTTGCTTACTCCTGGTGGTTGATATCTTTGGGTTTATCTTTTGATGTTTTTTAAATATCATTGCGATTTCTGCCTTCTACCCTTTGCAATGGAGGTGAATGCTCAAATAACAGAAAAACACATTTTCACAATTCAGGAGGCAGAGCTGGTCGTCCATTTATCTCAGGTTTGGCGGTTCAATCCCCATGCTGCTCCTACTCTGGAAAATCTAAAGAATCCTCCTTTTAAATGTTAGTTGTCAGTGCAGCACAAACATCAACTGTATAGAAATGGAGGCTGAAACCCCAGAGACAGACAGTCAAAACCTGTCTGAATAAAACCAAAAATGATCTAAAATAAGTTTTTTTTTTTCTTTTTTGTGTTTTTTGTTTGTTTGTAATTTGGATGAGCTGACCTTTTTGGAGCAAACTATTCTCACTTGCCTGAGATGTCCTCACTTCCAAGGTCTACAGCTTAGACCGATTCTCTCAAGGATAGAGGCACGGGAACACACGTACATTCACACTTGTGCTTTGACCACTCTGCAACACAATAACATGGTTTGAAATCCTTGGTGTGTCTGTCTCCTTCTCCGTCTTATCCTCTCCTTTCCCTCCCTCTCCTCTGCTGCCTGAGGGAACAAGACAGACTGAGGCAGACAGTGGAAGGCTGGAGGTTAGACGGGGGTTAATTTAGTCCTTTAAACAGGACAAACGATTGGATTACCGGCCCGGCAGACCAGGCAGCCACTCTTAGAATTAAAAAGGACACACCTCAAAAACATGGACAACCTGAATTAGACTCCCGCCCTCTCGCACTCCAATCACTATGCAGATCATGGAGCCAAGCGTTTGCAGGGGCGCGTAGGGGAGGCCAAACTGGGGTTGCTTTGTTTTAACCAACCCATTCCACCTTGAGCAAATACCAAGTAATTTGCTTTTAAAGTGGATGGAATTAAGCCTCCCAAAAAGAACAAGGGAAAGCACGAAAGACGAAGGTTGAAAGAACCACCCCCCCACCCCCACACACACTCCAAAAAACACGTCACAACAAGATGAAAGAGGGGTGGACTGGAAGGAGGGAGTGATTGATTTTCATGCAGCTCTAAAGCGGATCCCTCTGGAGGCCTGGATAACGTGAGAGAAATAGAGGGAGTGAGACAGAGAAAAGAGGGGAAATTGACAAAAAGAGAATAACAGAGATAATAAAGAACAAGACACTTTGCCCTACTCCAGTTACCGGCAAGCTTTGTTTCCCCCCCTTCGCTCCCTCATTCTGCCTTTATTTAGATTTCCTATTTTTTGAATTACACAGGACTGCCTTTATTTTGCCTGGAACTCAATGGAACCTGAGCACGAGAAAGAAAGAGAAAGAGGGGAAAAAAGAGCAACATGTAGAGACAGGCAGATTTAAAAGTGGGATGAATGACTGCATGGATGAATAGAAAGAAAAGGGGTGGCGAGTGAGAGAATAGGTTAGGTGAATGCAGTGAGAAGTCAGTGGATGGGGGAGAGGAAAAAAAAAAGCAGCTCAGAGGGTCCGAAAATCACAGTTGAGATTGGAAAAGAGGTGTGTGTGTAGGTGTTTGGCTGCCTATCACTCTGTCAGTGTGTGTGGCAGAGGTTTTGTGAGTGTGTGTGTGCTCAAGAGAGGACAGCTACAGAGAGGAAGTGAGAGGTGGGGGGGCGGGCAGACTGGGATAAAGGGCTTTGCAGCCATGAATGTCATACTAATAAAGCCCAGTCGGATATTGAGGTTCAGGCTGTGAGGTGAGGAACGACAGGAGCGAAGGAAGAATGGAAGAAGGAGAGATAAGAGAGACAGAGAATAGAGAGAGGCGCAAGAAAGATGGAGGGAGTGGTACAAGCAGAAAAAAAATGTCATCGCTCAGGCTGACACATTCACACGGCTGCTAAACTTTCTCAGAAAAGAAAGAACAGGCAGTTACAAAGGACGCGAGAAAGTGAGACAGAGGAGTACAGAGGAATAAGGGAGGTGTGAGGAATGAAGAGGGGAGGAAAGTGTGAAAAAGGAAAATACTGACTGGGTATAGGAGTGAAGGATAAAGGTAGGATGAGAGGGGGGATGACGGAAGTAAAAGAGAGCGCTGCAAAATGAATGTTTGTTGATATCCCATTTTCCACAGAGGAGATGAAAGAGAGAAAGAGGGGATTAGAAAAGAGTGGGCAGAGAAGAGGAATGAGCTGGTGATATGGAAAGAGTGGGGGGTGAGGCACAGAGGAAAAAAATGACCTGACGGGAAAACAAGTGAGGGAGGGTTCGAACGGAGATGCAGGAAAAAGAGGGACAGGAGAGTTTGATGCTGCTAACCAGCAGTGTGGAGGGATGCTTGTGATGTGGGAGAGTTATCACTACTGCCATCTAAAAATAACATTGGCATTGGGCGGCTGTGGTGTGAGAAATGGGGAAAGAGCAAAGGAAGAGGTAATTACAGTGGGCCTATTAGCATGCATGCAGCCCTCATTAAATATTCACACAGGAAACTGGGACTGAGGAGTAATGCTTCTGGGCAAGTGCCAGACAGACAGCCTGCCAGGCAGCCCCACAAACTATTTGGACATGCAGACAGCAACAAAGACAGGAAGAGGCTACCTATACATCCATCCAGCCATTCATCCACTCAGACCAAGGTCTGCAGATAGCAAAAGACTGAGACACACAATTATAAAGGTGGCCATGCTATCAGCGATTCACTTAATGCAAATGTATGCAAGACTTTTTAAATGATACCAATCAAAGTTAACAAAACCAGACTATTTCCTTATAGCACAGCTAAATTAAAATTTGAAAGTGTACATTAGCAATATAAACAAAAGTACACCAGGGAATTGTTAAGGAACATTAAGTGCAATTGCGTTTAGTAATGCAGACACAATTAAAAAGATGTTTATTGTACTACTACTTCTTTTCTCTGTTACTTCTGCTGAATAAAGAAACTGCATAAGGAAAAATAAGGTCTCTAAACTGTCTCTAAATATTCATTTGGACAATTTAAGACATTTTCAGGCTTTCAAGCACCCACGGATACTGTGATCCAAGGAGCCAACAAGCCATAAAGCTTATTAGCTGAGCAGATAGACACATATACCCAGATGGAGAGACAGTCTAATGAACAGCAGGGAGACACATGGCTCTGAGCCTGCAAACAGAACTTCATGTACTAATCTACCAAGTGGCGATGGTGCGTTGCACAAGCATGCATCAAGTGCACAGATACACATTCGCATGTACATGCGCTCATGGAAATATGCCCACTCATGCACTGTTACACAAAGACACAAGGACAAACAAATTACAATGAAAACAAATAACATTATCACCTTACACATGCATTCAAAAATACATTAATCCAAACAGACATTTTGACACAAAATTTCACTCACACTCAAGGCCATCTGAGCGAACACAGATTCTCACCCCAAGTGTGCTTAAGCACTCACTAACTCAGTGATGTTAATCCTGGTTGACATTCTGACACAAATGCAGTGCAACATAAATAAACATACGTCCACAACACGAACACATCTCACACCCAACACCTCTGGCACTGATACGAGCAGACAGTCTGACACAGAAACACACATTATCCACTCTCCTGACTCCTCAAGTAGCTCACACACACACACACACACACACACACACACACATAAATATGCAAACTCATACACTCACCATTGCAAATAAACCAATGCACAACAAGTGTCATGAGGTACCATCACACACTCAGGTGTTACTGCACATGCAAAAGCATTATGACATTTTAAAATGTTGCCAATTATTTGTTGATAGTAGAGCTGTAACTACTGACTGTTTTCATCGTTAATTAATTTACAGATTTTTAAAAAATAATTTCTTCTTCGTTCGGTCAATAAGATGGCAGAAAAATACTGAAAAAAACTTTTCAGAGTTTGAGATGACATCTTCAAATATCTTGTTTTATCTGACCAAAACTTCAAAATCCAAAGATACCCAGTTTGCAATCACAGAGAATCAATCAAGAGAAATGGTAAATCTTTTGAGAAGTTGTTTGAGAAGCTGGAACGTGAATGTGAAGTTTTTTTTACCACCACTTTTGCTTTCAAATGACTGAAATGATAAATCGATGATCAAAATAATTACTGTTGTTTCTGCTCCAGTTGACGGTGTCAGTATATTAGGTACACGTCTTCTTTCAAACTACTCAGAAAACTGTTTTGTTTCAGTCCCATCACTCTCATCAACCTCATTTAGCAGCTAAAGGGCCAGATGTTTCCCTCAAGAGTTAGTGGAGACCAAAACACAAGTTAAAGGGAGAGTGAATATAGAACTATTATGCACCAGTTGACCACAAACATGAGTCAGAATGAATGCTAATGTTTCCCTGTGTCTTCTGGATGTCTAAATAGGCAGCTGTTAGCTGCTAACACCTCAACCATAACAAAATTTTAAAGTTATGTCAGTGATGTGCTTTAAGCTTATTCTGCTGCCACAAGTGGGCGAAAAAAAGAGTCAATTAAATAATAACAGAAAGGCCAATTTGATTATCTCTCTCTCTCAAAGGAGCAGCTGAAAGTGTTGCATGTCTTTTATAGAAATCCGTTACCATTTTCTTTGACTCAACAGAAAAACAAATGTCTTTCAATACTGTTTTAGATAATTAGATATTACAACTGTTATTCGACTGTTCAAAGTTCCAACTGAGTGGACATTATTACATTATATTGCCATATGCATATGACGCATGCTGCACCTACATACAATATGATCTAAAGTATATTTTCAGAAACAAGGATGGTGATTAATATGACTTTCTTGTTATTATTCTGTGTTGTGGCACTGTGAAATGTCATGTCTATTTATAAATCCAAAAAATATTTCAAATGCAACCAGTAGAGACTGGGGAAAATATGTTTCCTGTTTTTATGAGCTGACAGAGGCAGACGTACAGGAGACAGCGACAGAGAGACAGACACATGTTGTCAATGAGAGAGACAGGCTCACATACTAAATTAGCCAGAGTCACACCTTGGCACACACTCACAGCCGGCTTCCCGAAACTAACAAGAACAAACATGACCTAGCCTTGTCCCCGAGAAAAATCACACTGGTGAGCTGGCATACAGTGAAACAGCTTGGTGCCAAACATGGACACCCACACGGCATACCTGCAGCACAGTGATACACACATGCAAATAGGGGTTGCTAGGAAATAGAGAATACTGGATGTGAATAAGCAATCGCTAACAACAGTTAAGAGTTGAGATTGCAGGAGTGCACTCTGGACTTTTTTTTTGCCAGCGGTGATACTCAGCTACACACATGTACAATTCACTCCTATACTAACACTATGGGAGTTCAGACATAATAATCATTACCTGAATGGCTTCATAAACAGGTTTTTATGGTAATATGTGCCACAACAACTTTTTCATCCCCTTTGCAAACACATCCCTCACCTACGAATGTATTCACAAAGCTCTTTCAATAGGGTGTGTTCACATGCAAGTGCTTTATTCATACTCTGTAACATAATTCCTTCGCTTTGATCCATTTGTGTAGGCAACAACAAAGCCCATTTAACTTTTGTGCCACAGAGTAACAGAGAACTGAGAGCACCTGCAAATGCAGGTTTCAGTATTCATCCAAATGAGCAGTGGGGCAGACTGTTCTGAGGGGCTCAAACAACTGAAACAAATTATCCTTGGATGGTTTTATTGATATACAGAAGGAGATGACAGTATCTAATAGCTAGTTCCTAACTTGGAGAGGCCATAATAACAAAATGACCTACTTGAAAACTCATTCATATTTCATATTTAGGTATTTGTTTGAACGTTGCCGAGAGAAAATGTCACAAATAACATATTGTTGCACGACTGGCTCTGTGCCTTGCACTCTAGGGTTTGTTTTTCTTATTCCGATTAATTGGACTGGTCAAATTAAGACTGTGTACCGTCACAATGTCATATTCCCATGCATTTCTTGAAAGGCAGAGGATTTGTAAGTTTTCATTCTAAATAAAAAAGTGTACCAGTTAAGTATAATCAGTTGTACTATATCTGTTGGAACCTGCCCTCTGTTACTCACAACCTGACACCAACAGACAAAAGAAAGGCATTTTCACAAGCTGTACCTTGAAAAAATAGGCAAAAGTGATGCTAGATTTTTACAGCAGTGACCTTAACCTGCTGCCTGTCTCTTCTCTAAGAGTGTTGTAATACTCTTAGTAAAGACGATTATTGTCTTTAGATATTTCCGTCAAAAAAGACCTAAGATAAAGGACATGAAAGGACATCAAACATTTTTTCTTTTCACTGCAGTTCAGAGGAAAATAAAGGTGGAAGGAAAATGAAAATTTAACCTCGAGCCCAGAACTTCCCCATAACATTTAAAAAAGACAAAATGCCTTACTGTAGACGACTGTCACGGACATTAACACAAAATAACACTTATGCTCACACACATAACCAAGATCAGACTAATTAGGCTAAAGGGGGTCAGGTCACACTCCTCACTGCCTTTTGAGTGCTACAATGCTGCTACAATTCCCAGCGCTCCCCATCCACAGGCCAGACAAAGACTGCCAGTACAGCCACAGTCGCAGACATTGATTACGTAAATCTCCTTACATAAGAACTCTAGAAGGATAAGTGTTTATTTGTGTGTTGCCTGAAACAATAAATGTCTGTGTACATGCCTGAGACTTGCATTATGAGTGCCTGTGTGTAGATACATCACTTGTTTATCTACTGTATGTGCTTTTGCTGTGTGCTCTGACATTTGTCTACGTCTGTGTTTATTACATCTGTAAACCCCCATTCACAGACAGCTGTGCCTCAAATGTTGATCCAATAAATGACACGAGCAAAGATGCTGAAACTGGAGGAGCAGTGAAGGTCACCAAGATATGTCTGGAAATGTTGAACAGCAAACAACAAAAGATTCTTCAAATGAATTTTCGTTCTCTGCAGTCCATGAAACCCCCAGGAGAGAAAAAAATGCAGTATGTTCTTTCAATCTACGGAACAACAGACTGGCTTGTTTCCTTGGTTCGTGCAGATGCACGCAATGGCTGACTGATGGTTTGGAAGGACAATGTAATTGGGTTTTGGAAGTGTCTCTCTCCTGGGGAATGGCTCCATGTTTGCCTCTGTGATATTTGTGACACAGAAAGGGCTTCCTGTTGCACAACCACTGACATTTGAGATGAGAAAAACAACACATATTGTCAAACATAGTAATCAGTACTGCGGTAGTTAAAAGATGGGTAAGCTGTGACAGCCACTCAGAGATTATCATAGGGTTGCTGTTACTGTATAAAAGAAATTAATAATTTGTTTCATGGGAAGGGTTACTTTTACCTTTTATTTATGCATTATTGCACAAATTCTATCACTTTGATGCCACTTACCATAATTCATTCTCATACATATTATACAGATCTACTTCTAAACACAATATAGCCATGGACATTCTTTCTGACTGAAGCTGTGCCATATATTCATTAACATTCACAATTGCACACAGTCCCACCAGGGAGCTCCCCAGTACAACTGCAGTCTTCTGGTATCGAACAGCAAGCAGCTCCGGAGCAGCTAAGGAAATGTAACCTTGGTGATGATTTTTAAGAGGTGAGGACAAACCCCCCCCCCAAAAAACCCAAAATTCCTCTAAAGGTCAGACTCAAACACCTCATATTGTTGGATAAATTGTAACATGAGCTCAATTTAGTGCAAAAAAATCCCAAAAAGAGAAGAATTAAGTCTTTCTAAAGCTGGTAACTAGTGAAGTAATTCAGCAAATCCTCAACCACTTGTTGGCTAAACCAGATACACAAGCAGCATGCTTCTTAATGGCAGAGGTTCAGATTTCTCTCTAGTAATGGCTGTGTCTTGAGCATGAGCTGCAGGGTTTTTCAAACTGTAAGAAGGTTTATGAATTTTTGCATTCATCTACCTGTTCTTCATTAGAAAAATGGTTAACAGCGGGCTATGTTGGTGTAATGGCAAAATGCTGCAGTTATCATATCTGGTCATACAAAATGCACAGTTGTTGCCTTTTTACGTTATTTCGATAAAGCCGTGCAGAGTTGCAACGGCCAGAGGTGTGGGCAGAAAGAGAGAGCCACGCAGGAGGAAAAAAAAACAGGGAGAGAAAGAGAGAGAGTGTGTGAGAAGCCCCCAGATATAGAGAGAAGTGGTTGTGTTTGCACGAGATAAGGCCAAGGAGCTAAATCACATAGTGAGCGAGGAGGTATGCTATTAAGCAGGACAAATATGCCTATTCAAACAGCAACTTTCACAGCCCAAATGAAAATACGTTAGGGCAAGAGACGAGGATGGGAGGAGTGAAGGAGGGAGGGGGAGAGAAACAAGGGAGAGAAGACAGGGAAGGGTAAAAGGGGCAACAGAAGGAAGGAGCCTGAGATGGATTATGCCCAACAGAGGGAAAGCAAAGAGAGATAAAACGAGGAAAGTGCTATTTCATTTGTCTAATTATATTTATCTATCTCTCGTTCTCAAACAAACAAAAGAGACAAATGGTGCTGACTGAATAAACTAAAGCTGAATGGGTACAAACAGGCACTCAAACACACAAGCACAAACACACATATTAACCAAAGGCATGCAGTAGCAGCAGCAGCGGTGGCAGCAGCAACAACAGCAAAACAAATTCAAGGGGAAGAAATACTGAGGGCGAGAAGAAAAATATGGGAACTGAGAAAAGTGGCGAAGAAATGAGAAGCTGAGAGTGGAGAAGATAGTAGGGCTAAGGGCACAAGCCAGATTGACACTGAAAAATTAATGTGCAATTGCAAAGAGGAATGCGTGTGAGACTGAGATGGAAAGAGAATGTGTGAGTGACACAAGGACGGAGAAAGAGAATATTGGTCCCAGCGCTGACAGATTTAAGGTTATGGTCTATGCACTCCTTCTCAGCCACACACACGCATACACAAATGCACACACACTTTCACTTTCTCCCACTCATTCTCATTTCCCCTTCCAGCTCCGTCTGCCGCTCACTGGTTTTTTCTCTTCCTCCCTTTCCATTCCCATTTCTCACATCCTCTTCCCTCTCCCACACCCCTTTCTTTCTCCATGTGTGTGTGGTGATTTGGTGATTTGTCTTCTGCATGTCACGCACACACACACAGACACGCACGCACGCACACACCCTTCAACGAATGTTCATCTTCGTAGATCTGATTGTGTCAATTTGTCTCAGTGTCATGCCACTCTCCAATTTGCCATCTGCCTGACAGGAGCTTATTGATTGGCCCACACACTTGTCATTCTTCCAATCTCTCACCCTCCTGTCCAATCTCCACATCTCCATATGAGAATACTTTTCAGGCAACCCCCCCTTCCACCTCCATATATCCCTGCCTCCATCCTTTCATTATCACACCTACTCTAACACTTATATCTCTCCCTCTCTCCACCCTTCTCAACACCATTCCCACATTCCACTTCACTTTTTCTCTCATTTCACTCCCTGGGCTTTATAGCGCACACAAATCAAGGCTATGGGCTTTTATGCTGTAATCAGTAACCCAAATGGAAACGCAGGCATAATAGTGATTACCTGTCATAGCCTGGCTTAGCTTATAAGCAGTGCAGGAGCATCCATCGCGGACTTGAAACGGCAGACTAACAGTCTTAACAGCCTCTGTAATTCAGCAGAGGTTCCGGGCAAGTCAGAAACTGTGTTGCTCTCTCTTGCGCTGCTTTAAATGCCTGAAGACAATTTTGGAGTCATCGAGAAGTTTAACTTCAAAAGATGAACACGGCAAAAAAGAAAAATCAACCTGAAGGAAAACACAGAGGTTATTGAGTTTTCTTTTTTTTTCTTTTTTTTGTTTATCTCTGCCATTTTTCTCTCTACTTTTGACCCACCTATGTTGTCATTCAGTGCGGTGCAGTGTGGTTTTTAAACTTTTTTTAAAAATATATTTTGGAGGTGTGTTTGTGCGTGACTGTGAGCGTGTCTGTGTGTGATTCAAAGTCTCCTAGGAATGCACTGGATTTGGAGACTCCATCAAATATCCTGCTGACAGACAATCTTGTCAATCTGCAGCTGCAAACCATCAATGTAAATGCAGCATGTTCATTTTATTCAGAAAGAAAAAGCTTCATTTTTTCTATTGTTCATTTCAGGCAATGACTTTGATAACTGGCAGTGAGTTTCTAGATAAGTATACTGTTTGAAACAATGTGCTCAGCAGGAAACCTATACAATTTATACTCCCTTAGACACACTGCTCTAAGGATTTCTTTCTTTTTTTTGCTCATATCACAAAGATACGACCATTTCTTGTTCTTCATGGGATCACGTTTGTGTCCTTGTTTAAACAGTAAAGCAGCGTGGTTATTTGGAGGGGAATAGAATGACGCAATGCTTAGAGAGACTCTACCTTTGACAGTAAGTCAACAGGTTCAGTCCCCACAACATCTGAGGTGTCAGTCTACTGCCATGCGTCTTATTGATGTGTTTCTCTAACAAGAATCCAACTCACTCATTTTAATCTACTCATGGATAATTCATGAAAAATGTAGACAAAGCTCTGTTGTTTTTTTTCCTTCTTTTCCTTTCTTTTCTCTTTCCCATGTTGTTTAATTTGTTGAAATACTTTTATTGTGTAAATATCCACTGTAATTTCTTCTTGGCTAGGTTTTGTTGTCATTTAGTTTCCTCGACCCAGTTCAGTAGTGCTTTTGTCATTTGGCTTTTTTGCTCCATTACTTTTGAAGTGTGGTGTTTTATAAGCCCCTTGCCTTTTATTATTTTCTTTTTCTATTAATGTTACCTCCACAATCCCTTTACCACTTTGTTCCCTGTGCTGTGTCATATTTATTTGCTGAAATAAAGCATACCTCACTGAAGCTATTTCCAGGAATACTGGGTTTTACAAGCCCAAAAACTCCCTCTACCATGATGCAAGCCCGCACTCTTTTGACTCCGACTGCAGCTGCCATAAAGCACAATGTAGCCGCAAAGAAGAGACGCTCAGGAAGAAGACATGTCGTCATGATCAATCAGAGCCGTGTAAGACGTGCAGGAGAAAACTGATGTAGGCCCACATGAGACTGTCAAGGCTGTGGAGTCAGATGAGTGCAGGCTCCGTCTGCAGTCAGAGCTCAGGAGCTGTCTGGGGACTCTCCAGACTCAGACCAACTAACCAACCAAGACTCCCTGCCTCCACACCGCCCAATCAGTGTTTTCTCTGCCTGTAGAGTAACAGTTCATCATTCTCTCTGACAAATCCTGTTTCCATTCCCCAGACAATTGAGGAGCACTTTTTTTTTTTGCAAAGATGCACAAGAGTACATTCAGTATTTATCTGAAATGAATTGTTTGAATGTAAGAAAGATTACCAGTGACCCAGTATGTACAACACAATTTATATTTTTTCCTCAGGTGATTGCAAGACTGGTAACAAGGTAAGTTGCCTTTTAAACAAGCTGGACCTACAACGAACATACTTTGATCCATACTACATGCCTTCAGTAATAATGTTGATTGATTTGCACATTCTGTGTAAGTGAATGGATGCATAACCATACTCAGTATATAAAGCATGTCCTGTTTCCTGGTATATGCCTCATCAAAAAGAACAACGAATTGGACAACTACAATATCTTGAAATTGGATTTGTTGGTGATATATATATATATATATATATATTGCCGGGTTGGAATTTCATTATATTATCTCAAATCTGACTTCCTCTCACTCTACATCTTCTCTCAGTGTAACTGCTCAATAGGTGAGCTTGCAGATTTAAAGGTGGAATAAGTAAGACCTGCAGATCAATTAAATAAAATCAACATATACTTCTGCAGGGGTTTAATAGGGCCACTGATCAATACAAATGCCTCAACATTTACTTTGCTAGATAGAGAAATGTATGGTTTTCAGAACTCATTTTCTACGTTTTTGAATAAAAAGCAGAGTTTGTAATTTAAAGGTGCTACTCAAGCATTTCCTTTGTTTCAAATTCTCATTTTTTTTAATTCAGCTCCTCTGAGATATGTCAGACAGTCTTTTTCTAGCTCATCCTTGGTTCGCAGGGCATAATGGGAAAAACACTGATTTTTGCTAAAAAGGAACAGACACAGCTGTGTATCTCTGCGCCGATCCATCAGCTGCACGTGGTGAACAGCATTTGATTTTGAGAGCAGTGCATGGAGATAATCACACATCCTTCTGCGAAATGGAGTGTTTTCTGGCAAAAAAAAAAAAAAAAACCTTCAAACATTCACAGGGGTGTTGAGGTCAGCAAAGGGGGGCTTTAATATGAGAAGGGGCGGGGGGAGGGGAGATCACGGGAGAGTAGGAGGGAAATAAAAGATTAACTTCATCATATAATCAATCACACTTGTTCCCTACCATTAATCAGCTCTTCTCCACTCCTCAAGTGCCTCATTTTCCCCTTCCAAATTCATTTCACAAGCTTCGTTGTGCATGAGCTACTCTGCTTTTTGGTTCTCACAGATCAAGCCTTTTCATTATATTGCATGATCTGCTATATTTCATCACATCTCATAAAAGTGAAAGCAAAAACTAAGAATAGCCAGACGCATAATGAATTGTTTTCTCCCTGCTGCTGCCAGATCCGATCAGCTGCAGTAACAGGAATTTTAAATCAAAGCCATCCTACGGAATATGTATATATACATACAGCTGGCTGTGGTCAAAGCCAGTTAACTGTGAAGTACCTCTCACTGCAGTGGCTACCTAAGACTTTGAACTGAATATAATCTTTTTGCCAACAGTTGCTATTTATAAATCAGATTTGCATGAGTGTCCAGTAGTACCCTCATCCTGTGCATAATGAGTAGTCTTCCTCATTCTCACCTATAATAGCACCTTAAATAAAGGAAGACTCCATGTACATCTAGAATGAGAGTTAAGAAGTCTTTAGTTATACCAGGGAATAACACTCTATAAAATGAAAACACTGGGAGTTCATCTTTGCTAAACTTTTTTTTTTTTTCCCCTAAGTTATCAATATTAAAATCTAGAAATCTATGAAGGCTTCTCTCCTTTGAGACCCTCGACTGTTCCTGTTGTCAGATCTGCTGCTTCTTGTTCCTCACAAGACAAACAGGACTTGGCTTGGATAAAATTGGCTTTGAGCTGTTTGCAGCAGATTTCATCTCACTGTTAGTGAAGGGAATGTTGCCCAAGGCAGGGCAGGTGATCAATATTATCAAGGTGTATCTTCCAATGGAATCAATCACATCTGACGGCTTTCCAATAGAGGAGCAAAAATGAAATGTGCCTGTCTCAAGTGAGGAAGTGATGAGAATCACAGTGGTCACTAATGTGGCTGTGTCAGTTGTTTTTCGGGTCATCGGTTTGGATTGTAACCATGGTTTTGTGTGACTGCATCCCCAAGGTTGATATTAAACTGAAAAGACAACAGAAAGTTCTTTTACGTTTATATTCAATTTGCTCTAGTTCTACATTGTTTTGCACTTATGGGGACTAAAATGTAATGATGTTTTTTTCATGAATTTCACTCTAAATCAAACTATGCAATGCAGTTTTATCTAACTTTACCCTCCGGCCAAAGAACATTATTTTTATCAAATGATAAAAATCAGGATGTATCATTTAAGATTTTAATGCTTCACTTGTGCCCTGAAAAGGAACACCTAGGGGCTCTGATTGCTTCCTGTAATCAGCCCCAAGTTTTCTTTCTTACTGAACAAACGTCACACTTCCAGGCTTCTGATGAAACAACAGGCTTTCTAATTTGGCATTGAATGTGCCAGCAGGTGGCAAATGAGTCTCATGGCAGCTCCACCAGCATGGCCACCCACTCTGAAAGAATGACCATCTTTGATGTGGGCAGCCAGAGGCACTGCCATTGACCTGTGCCATGTGTGTGGGGCAGCCAAGATTGGCTGGCTCTTGATGGGAGCTTCGTTTGATGACAGCAAGACTACTAAATGGGTGCGGCTCCAAATTATGCCTTAACTACCTCTTTTATCATTACCCAACCATCCTTATCCCCCCACTTCTCGCTCCCCACAGGGCTCTGCAGTGATGAGAATAGAGCCCGGCCAACCGGGACACTCAAGCATGTCTGGAGTGTGTATTTATATGTGTCTTCTACAAGCGTGTGTGTGTGTAGAATGCATGCAGGTGTGCATCTGTGTAGACCGGGCTTCCGTTCATCACTGAGCTCTGCTCTCAAGGCACGGCTGGAGACATAGGTTGTCTCGGAGGACACTGATTGGCCCAGCAGGTGACAATGAGCTCGAGGTAGATGAGGTGGAAATGAACTAAACCTGACCTGCTACAAAAGTACACACAGCCACTCTGGCACATACACACCACTCATGTTTTTTTCATATACACAAGTACTGACATATAAACACTTGTACGGATAAAAGCTTCTCGGATATGCTTTGATACAGCATTTCAATTACACTTCAATTAAATGCATACCGACTCACTTCATCTGCACATAGATGTATCCCACAGCTTGTCAACACCATACGATGGCTCATCGCGCTCTTGTTTGTATTCCCTCTGGCCTTGCTGTGCGTGTGTGTTTGTGTGTGATGTTCCTACATTATCTTCTTAATTTTCTACATCCCACTGTGTACATGTACAGCAGGGTTCACACTTCTTTGTGAATTTCTGTATTTCAGTAGTTTCATGTATATGCGTGTCTGAGAGATGTTTTATCTTTCCCTGTCCCACTGAGCATGTGCCCATTTTTATGCATCTGTGTTTGGCTGCAGATAGTGGAAAGCTTTGATGTTTATGTATGCACGAGTATGAATTATGTGAAATATAATTTGTACCTATGTTTCGGTGTGCTGCTTCGGTTTCTCCTCTCCTCTGTGTGTTTATGTCTGTGCCTTTCTGAACCCCTCACAGGTCTACCATGGATATGACGGATTATTTTTAGCAGCCTTTGGCTTTCCGAATACTGGGACATTATGTATATCACTTACATCACCAAGACAAAATTCCTGCCAGGACAAAATAAATGTGGGTACCTTGCCAGCGCTATTCTAGTGTGCCTACACAAAACACAACTGCACAATGTGTAATGAAACACATACATTGCTTTGACAGTGTGGTTATGGCACGTTACACTTAAAGATTATTTTAGCCCTTTTCATAATGCCTCATGATTAATGTAGAGCCACTGTGTGAGTTAAATACTTGGTTTACCCTGCCTGTACTTTTATAGTTTATGCAATCATACATCAGAGATGTTTTTTTTCACAAAGTGTGAAAGTCTAGTAGGGATTTTTGTTATGCTTCCCCTCTGGTTACTCCAGTGGCAGAAATATTTTTTTCCTCCAGCACTGCAGGAAATCCTCGCAGCTATCTATCTGCAGGAAGACACATCTAAACTATAGATAACATAGACATGGCATTTGTGAGGTTTCAGAAGAGATGTATTGGAGCCTGCCCATCTTTGTCAATTACTTTGTATGTCCGCAAAGAAAGATAGAGGGATTTCCTATTTTCCTCAGTACAGTTTCAGCAGGGCCTAGAGCAAATATAACACAGAGTATGACATTTTCAGCATCATATTTTTGGATAGCCACTAATTTCTTGGGAAAGGAGTTGGTAACGCTGATTCTTGCGGTCTGTAAATCAGTGTTGGCTAAATCTGAGCATAACTCACTAGTCTGACTAAAATGCTACCATGCTGACTTAACTAAAATAAACTTGTTTAATAGCTTGTTAATAATTTTAATAATGGTATGATAAAATAAATGCAGTACCAGCTGTAACGCTGTTATGCTGGCTTGACTTGTCTATTGTAATACTAACCCATCCATCCTGTTTGGGTGGAAGTAGCAGGTTTGAATCATGGCATGAACATCCTTCGGTTTAAATACATCTGCCAAATTTGTATCAAGTATGACAGTAACTGATGATTCATGTTGACCCCTGCATGGCACAGCAAGTTGATTCAGGGTCATCTCCACATTGCTTGCTACTTCTGTGTGATGTCTGTTATTAGAACTGCCAACATTCCACATACATTATGGAGTGTTGACACATCGGTTTTTCACCCTATTGTAACCATAGAGGGAGGCCGCTCACCACACAGAGAGGAAATAAGGTTACAAAGTGAACCTCATGCAGATCATTAAAGCGAGCACAAGCATCAGTGTTGCTGGCTTTACCATGCAGAGCTGCTTTTTTAAATAGTTCTAATGTGGTAACAAGCACTATTCCCCTCCAAAAAAGCAGACTCTTAATACAGAAACTGGAGAGAAAATACTGAATGTCTATTTCCATCTTAGGAGAAACAAATCCCAGCAGTCAACCAAAGAAGAAAATCAAAAGGCCTAAAAACCATTCATTTAAAAAAAAAAAAGAAGAAACATATAGAGTATATGTGTCTAACTTCATTTATCCTCACCAAATGAAATGAGAAAACGCAACATTTCTTGATAAAATGTTGTTTTCTTCACCCAGTGTGTTGTAGAGAACAACAGAAGTGCCAACCTTAGGTGGGAGTGTGTCTGAACCTGAGTGAGAGATTGCTTGAATTGGCAGATCCCCAAATTATGTGCCATAATTTATACTGTCTTTTTGTAGATCAATATTTATTTTCTGTACAGCTGGTACTTTATTGAAAATATGTTATTTCAAAACTAACAACAAATAACTTTGTCCAGCACTGATCAGTAAACAACTGTCTAATTAGTTTCTGCTTCAGACTGTGAAGTGGATAATACCATAAGAAAAACTGTCGATAGTCGGGAGTATTATCAGCGAGAGAGCTGGCCACACCAATGGAGAAGATAAACCACCCGCTGCCCACTGTCACAATCAATCCCCATGGCCACAAGCCCTTCACAGCCTATCATCCCTCTTAAACTACTGGTCACACTGACGCGGAGAGAAGAGGAGGAGTGATGAAGTGAACAGAGGTGGAGTCGAGGTGAAGGTGAAGAGTCAGTTGGGGTGAATTAGTGAGGAGGTGAGGTGAAAGAAAAGGTCAGAGGAAAGAAAGAAACAGAGATGACAAAAGATGTAGGTAGTAAACCAATATTCAAATCTTTGTAAAGCCCAGGAAACCACAAGAGAGGATGAAAAAGAGGAACAGTGCCATCGCATAGGAAGGGTTGAAAAATGACAGGGGGAGAGAATGATGCGCGTCCTGCGGGCTTAGAAAGGCAGAGGAGAGAGACGCCGTTAGGCACTGAAGGAGAGAGCAATTAGATTTATCTGCTCATTAACAGAAGGGATAATTGACTACAAGAGTCTGCAGCGATACACTAGGAGACAGGGGGAGAAGGAGAAAATGAGCCAGGGAGAGAAATGAGAGCAGGTGGAAGGAGAAAAGACAGGACTCAGGCAGGGAGGGATTGGGAAGAAAAGGGAACAAGGCAGGGAAAATAAACAAGGGAAAAGTGAAAAATGAAAAGAATGGAGAGAAAGCAGAGAAAGGATGGGGGGGGGGGTCAGCCCACAGAGAGTGCTGAGAAAAAAAGGATTAGTGAGGGGAGAAGGAGAGTAGGAGGGGGAGGCAGGAGGAGTAAATGAGGATAAATGTACAGTGTAGTGTTCGTGCAAGTGTGCGTGCGCACGTGTGTGCAGTGCCTACACACACACACATTTTTTATGTTTCTGTTTTAAAGCACCAAGGAGAGTTCTCACACATTGTCGTACGTGTGTGTAGTTCTGTGATGAGTGTGTGATGGTGCAGAATATGTCTTAATGACAGATGAGACTGGTTTTACAGGACTGGTAAGAAGCAGCCTACTTAACGTCTGTGGAAGTGAGTCAACTTAGGACTAACACATACACACACACACACACACACACACACACACACACACACAAGAACACTGTAAATCAGAGCAGACTGGAGTCACATTATCGTCCACCTGCTGATACATACCCATTTTCAACACCAGTTGCAATCAAAACCTGACACACTTCTCAGACATGGTGCAGTGGCCTGCAGATTGGCATGTATGTCATTAGCACTTTGTGTTTGCCAATCAGCCACTCACACAGGCATCTATTACTGACTGAAGTTAGAACTGCGACTATGATGACGAATAACAACTTCATTACTCTGTCCTGAGGTGCCTCAAGCCTTTTCCTTATGCAATAAAACATTGACAGATTGAAGCAAACTCTCACACCTTCAATCAACCTTCTACTCCAGGAAGTGCAATGTCTTTATAAAACTCAAAGGTCATGAGGAGGTCAGGGTGGGTGGTTGGGTGTACATGCAGTTGGCAGCATCTAGGATGCATCCTGCCAACCAAGTGTTATTCAGTTAAGGCTTACCTTGGTTAGGAAAAGACTGTTGTATCGGTAAAATCTCTAAAAGTCAACATGTCCCATCTTGTGCTTTAAATTAGCATTGACTTTTTATTAGTCATAGTAGGGATGAAGTTCTAGGGATGGCATTCCGTTCAGTCACTCAGTTGGTCTACAACTTTGCTCCAGACTGAAATATCTCAACAACTATTGGTTAGATTGTTCTGTTAGACTGTTCACCATTCACTGTTTCATTTAGTAGCATCATCAGAACAGAATTAAAAATTGTCCAGTACTTTGGTTCATTCTGGTGTATCTAATAACATTTCCATCAGTCTCAGCTCAATTTGAGCATATTACCATGCTGCAGTTAGCATTAGTAGTATAAAGGTTTCTCATCATGTTCATTTTAAATCTACCTAATTTAATGTGACATTTCCTACAAAAAGTATTTGTTAATGCAAATTAGTTATATAGAAATGTTTTTTAAGGAGACCGGGTTGAATCATCGATGCATCTATTAATTTATTTATCTGTGTTTGTCTCTGCTCTAGAACACACCACCCAAGTTCTCCAGCAGCCCACAGCCACCCATACTCTACTTAAAGCTCTTTGGGATTTAGGATTTAAGAAACAAAAGCTTCGAACATTTGACTCTGTGAAGCAGCAGCCTGACTCTGAGCCAGACACGCAAGTGTTTCTGGGATGGCTAGACACAAGTCAACGTGTGACATACCATTAATGCAACATCACGCCTTTGATCCTACAGAGGTGGGCTCAATCCGCACAAAGTGGGAGGTTGAGACAGGGGGGAGGAAAAAGGGAAAGCTAAAAATACCAAGAATGGGAAAGAAAGCCACCCTTCGTCACCTCCCTTATCAGCGTTTTTTTTTTTTTTTTTTCTCCGCTGATGAGTCAGTGAATCTCCAAGTAAAGCAGCCATTGCCCTCAGTTGCATCATGGACACGGCAGAGATGAGAAAGAAATAAAACACAGGGGGGAAGGTGAGCGAAAACTCTTGGCTCCTCACTGCTCCTCAACTTGCAGTTTCATTTTCAGTTTTACCACCCACCCCCTATTGTTTTACTCACCTTCTCTCTTTTTCTAACTTCTCCTCATCCCTCAGGCAATAAAACTGTGTTGAAAGGTCTCTAGTCTGATGTTCGTATGTTCATTCATTTTAAATTAGAAAACGCTTTGTTGCATCATTCTATTGCAGATAGAACGTGTTGTGATGGCAGTGTTACATGAACTGGATTTATTCCACTAATGCAATTATGCATAGTGGTAATCAAGAGTTATTTATGGGCTTTTCATTATGAAATTATTCCTGCATTTAATGAAATACGTTCATATTGTAATATATTTTTGCTTGTGCCACACTTGCACGCATAAATGCAGTTCAAAAGTCTCAAGCTCAAGTCTTCAAGCAGCTTCTATGTTTGGGTCTTTCAAAGGTCACTTTGAGCAATATTTGGGTTTTTGCTCATTCAATTACATGTTATTAAATCATTTTTGTGTCATTTTAATGCAATATTATTCACTCCATTTATATCCGAACAGCATAGAAAACAGCTCAAGAAACATCAGTCTGCACAGATAATCCATCACAGAACAAGAGGCCATCAATCATTCTTTGCAGAGCTGTATAGAATATGAGGTTTTAAACTTTTACAATTTGAAAGAAATACAACTCACTGTTTCATATTAATGTGAGCACTCATGCCGACTTTAAAATAGACAGCAAACATTTACAAAGCCTAAGTCTCTGACTCACTCTTTTTAATTCTGCCTTTGATGCTGCATTTCTGTATTTTCCCACTTCTCCCAGCACTGCTGCAGTTTAAGGGTTTTACGAGAAGTGCGATTGTGAAAGTTGAAGTGAGGTTTAGCTTCCAACAGTTGGCCTGTTCTCAGCCTATAAGACTGTGAAACTGCCTGACAACGCAACTCTCCATCCAAACACAGCCACACACCGCAGACGTGCATGCACAAACACATACACACACACACCAGTATACCTCCATGCTTGACAGGAACAGGAAATGGCTTTTCTCCTTTTGGAGAGCCACAAACAAGAGGTGCTGCCGGCCCATTTCAGATAGCAGCCCTCTTTAAGAGCCCCTCTGTCTATGAATATGGAGATGAGGATTTAGGGGAGAGGGAGATGAGGAAAGAGGGGGAAAACTGAGTGAGGGAGAGATCAGAGAGCGAAAAAGTGGGAGCAAGAGAGAGATTCTGTGTCTCTGAGGTGCTTTTCCTGCCTGCCCTGTGGCCCTTGGCTGGATTTACGCACTGGATTTAGAAGAGTGTGTCTGTGTGTGTTTGTGTGTGTGTGTGTGTGGTGCAAATGAGAGGGTCTGTGTAGACACACAGCCAGAGGCGACAGGTCAGAGAGTAATCACACTCAGACATGCCTATAGTCATGGGACATAGAAACACACAGAAATGCTCACACACCTTGATCCACTCTCCACTCCTCATCTATTTTCTCTTACACAAAATTCCTCCTATCTTCTCCACTCCGCTAAACACATCTGCACACTCACATACAGAGCACATACACTTATGCATCAGCCGAGTGCACAGTGCTGCACTTCTCCACCTGGCTCCTTCTCATCCTTCTGTTCATCTCTCCCTTCATTGACTGCAGAGCCAGCATCCGTTGCACCTTAGATAAACCTATACGGTTTTCCTTCCCGCCCGCATTCATTTATATGCAGCTCTCCAGCAAAACAAACAACCGTCCGTGTACAGCAGATAGCATCTCAGTATCACCATCCAGCAGCCACTACACACCACATGAATTATGGATTGGTGGAAGTGCGGGGAGGAGGTCGGGGCAAGAACGACAAAGGGCAATCCCTCGGGGCCTGTTAGATGATTGACAACACTTCATTTTCATTATTATCAGTGTTGCCTCTCAGGTAATGATAAAAAATACTTACAGTGCTGCTGTCAACATGTGAGAGAATACAACCTTCATAAACGGGAGCTGACCTATGACCTATGCAAATTAAATGAACTTATTAGTGCTTTGAGTTACATCATTGTTCTCATCACAAGCTCCCACAGCCCTCTCCTGGCATTTTCATAACTAATCATCATTGTGACCATACTGAGGTTTTACAAAGGCATCGTGGGAAATGTTGTTCTCATCACTGCCATATGCAGTGATTAACAAATGAAGAGATTCATCTGCTGTTGGAAGACATTAACACTCACTCCTACCATGCTGGCTTTAAAGAACCTCTTCACATTTTTTTTAAACATTGTCAGCACATTATCTGCTGTTTTATGTTATTGTAAATTAAATACTTTTGGTTTTAAGCAAAAAAGGCACCTTAGACTCATCTTTACAGTCTATACATATATTTATCCGTTCACCCATTAACTATACCACTTATCTTTTGAGGGTGGCAGGTGGGCTGGAGCCAATCCCAGCTCACATACACAGACAAACAACCAGTCACACTCATATTCACACCTATGGACAATTTTAGAGTGGCCAATTAACCCATCTTTGGAATGTGGGAGGAAACTGGAGTACCCACGCAGGAACAGGGAGAACATGCAAACTGCGAACAGAAAAGCCCCAGCCAAATTGAGGTTTAAACACAGGACCTTCTTGTTATGAGACGTTAGTACTAATGACTGTACCACCACAGATTTATTTATAGTAAATAGAAATGTCTGTTACTGTCCTACATAAAATCACCACTATTTATACAATACTAATTAATTATGGCAGGTGAAAAATGCCCTTGCTGCATAGAAGCTGTGGAAGGAGACCTGTAACCTTTTGTTTCTATTCCTCAGTTTTGTGGAGGTAAAAAAAAATAATAAAATAAAATCATGGACACTGCATTTTACTCTACTGCACAGTTTGCAATGGACCCAAGAGCATGCTGACTTCTAAAACAAAGAATTATGTGGAACAGCTGAAAAAATATTTTAAATTTAGCTTACAATAATTAGCAGAGTGGACAGCACAGGGGCTCCAATTCTCTCCAACGGTCCAGAGATGTGCAGTTCAGATAATTTGGGAAGTTTAAAGGTGTTAATGTGATACCCCTGTGATATACTTCTCATCTTCCACCTACTGCATGCTGGGATATGCATCAGCCCTCCCATGACCCTGCACAGGATAAGCTTACATAGAAATTGGATGGATGGATAATTAGCAGAACTGGCAGCCATGACACTGTCATCACATTTATCATCATCGCCATTACAGCAATCATGATTCTGACCATCATAATCATAATCGCCATTACACCGGCATCTTCATCACCATCATCATTGTCCGCCTAAGAGGATGGTATCTCACATTAACACCTTCAACATCATCATCATCACTGCAGAACTAACAGACGTCAGCGCTGTGGCCGCCTGCAGCTTCATCATCCTCCTCCTCGGTGGTTTCACAGACCTTGTCAGGCCTCATTTCTTAACAGCGGCACCATATAATGAGAGCCATAACCATTATTGTCCAAAGGTCTCCTGTTCCAATCCTTTACTTTACCAAATGACTTTCCCTTACCGCGGCCCTCTCGCCATCTCTATTTCCCATTCCCCTGCTCTAATTACACACTGTTTGTTTGGCCTCCTGGCTGCCCCCTAATGCAGAGGAGAGGCGTCATTAAAAAGATTTACAGATGTAATCCCCCCTCCCCCCCTTGCTCTCGAAGTTCCCGCCCCCCTGACACCCCCCAAATATAACTCACCCTAATATCACCGTCGGGATTAAAATCCGTTTCCATTAATCCCCTTTGCTCACTGCTTCCCTCCTTTCATGCTTTCTCTCTTACTGCCCTTTCCACCTCGGCAACTTTCTCCAACATCACCCCCTCATAACTCTCAACTTTTTAAGCTAAAACTGTTCTTACGAGCTGACAGTCTGTCTGCTTCGTTCTCCCTTTCTTTGCCCTCCCCTCCATCCCACCCTTGCCCTGTCTCTCTTTCTCCTTTTTCAAACACATAAACATTATTCCCTTCTGTAATTATGTTATGGTTAGAAACTGTAATCATTTCGGATGCCTGACTCAAATGTTATCTCCTTTCATTTACTCGACTTCAAACATGAACAAAGGAAGCGAGGCAGATAGTTTCCTTCCTTTTTTATTTAATCTCCCATCATAGCCCCAGTGGCTTTGACTTCATTTCAACTTTTTCTTTGCCTTATTTGACCTCCTGGAACAAGCACAAGAGCACCTCCACCAGCCAAGTTTTTAAATTTAAGTAAAAAAAAGCTATACAACAAGCAGATACAAACAGCAGGATTAAAATCAGATTCAATTAATCCCTTATTCCCATTGCCTCCTCCTCAGCAATGCTCCTTTTCTTGCACACTTTCCACATCACTAACTTGCTCATTTTATTCTGCAACCCATATCTTCTCAGGTTAAAATGGGTTTTTCTATGTGCGTGTGTGTGTATGTGCATGTGCGTGTGTGGGCAGGTAAATAATTTTTTATTCAGCTCTATGACTCCATGTTATCTCTCTTACCTGATTTTCCCACACCCCCACTCTCTGCTTTTAATTAACACTCTTTATTTCACAGCTCTCCTCACTAATCTCTCCATCGGAGGCCTAGAGCACTAAAGGCTGAGCTTTCACTCCCACCGCGGGCTCTTTGTACTCTTTCAAAACAGAAACGGCAACAAACACAAGTCTAAGCATGCGCATGCAGATAATACCCACACACACTCACCCCCCCCCCCTCCACACACACACACACACACACACACATCTCTTGAAACACATTAATACGCTCAAATGAAAAAGCAAAAGTAAAGATGCACCGGCAAAAATATCTCTCATCTGATTTATAGCGAGAAACATACACTCTTTCTCCCTTTGTGCTGCGTGTTCCAGGTGCTGCATAATGCTGGTGTATTAACAGTTTTGGGTGATAACTGACGCGTTTCAACTTCAAATAAAATGGGTCATCTCTGCACGGGCAAGGTAAATCTTTGCAGACTGAGATACATACTGATTAGTCTCTACTTTACCGGAGAGAGAAAGTGGTAATTGTGTGCGTATGTGTGTGTGTATTTCAATAAATGTGCAGATGCATACCTGTGACTATATTTATGCACCTTTGCACTCGTGTATTTGATTGGATTTATATTCTTTTCAACAGAATCTTTGCACAGATCAGTTATTTTCCAAGCATGCATTTAACAGGAAAAAGAAGGCATGCACATATACACTATTAGGTACACCAACTAAAACTAATGCCGTCTAATACAAAAGATCAAACCTTCATTGAAGTCATAATGTTGATTTTTGTTGAAATTGAAAAACTGTGTGGTAATTTTGCAGGCTGTCATTTGTGGTGCTGTTGAACCCTACAGCTTTATACATAAAAGTGTTTCTGTTATTTAGCCTGCCCTAATTGATATAAACTCAGCCACAGCATTAAAGCCACCTGTCTCATATTGTCTAAGTCCCCCCTCATGCTGCCAAAATAGCTCTGACCTGTCGGGGCATGGATACAGGACCGCTAGGGGTGTCCTGTGGTGTCTGGCACCGGGACATTGGCAGCGGATCTTTTGGGCCCTGTGGGTTACGGGGTGGGACCTCCATGGATTAGGCTTGTTCCGGCCCATCCCACAGATGCTCAGCTTGGGATCTGAGGGAGTTTGGAAGCCGGGTCAATGCCTTGGGCTCTTTGTTGTGTTCCTCACACCACTTCAGAGCAGTTTTTGCTGGAACAATGTTCAGGTGGGTGATACATGTCAAAGTAACATCCAGCTGAATGCCAGGACCCAAGGTCTCCCAGCAGAACACTGCATTGCATTAATCAGTGGAAATGGGAAGGACAAAATAACAGAAACACCTGTCACTATAAAGCAAAACAGTTCAATAGCATCACAGACTGCAGCCTCCAAAATTGACATACAGTTGAATTAACACCTCTCCAAAACACTTTAAAATTATGGAAGCGTAACAAAAAACCCACAGGAGTACCTGCTTAGATCAATTACCAAAATATCTGGTGGTTTATTTTCTATCCACTAATAGTTTCAGCGCTAACCTCCATACTTGGTTTACACCACACTTAGAAAGACCTTCATAAGTGTGCTGAGCTGAGTGTAAAACAGCAATGTGGCAAAGAGAAAGATAACATCAAAGAGGGAATTTGGGCTCTGGGCGACATTTTATTTGGAGCTGTAATCTTTGCAGCACATCATGCTGTCGGTCTCAACAGATTCTGAACACAGCTCCACATAAAATTAATAGATGAGTACATTAACATCCTACTTTCTACACGATCATTTTCCTCTTGCATGAGAAGATAGGTTTACATATTGTGCTGTAATGTGGGAATAACATGCATGACATTATATAGTAGCTCCACATGTGCCATGAATCGGCTGTTGTGGCTCACAACATATCAGTGTGTAATGGATGTGTGTAATTACAAAAATGATTGCTGTGGAGCTGTCAGACGGTGTTGCCAGTGCCAGATTAAGGAGAAAACAAGTCTGGTTTATGTCTAAATAAGGTCAAGCAGGGATTTGTTGACATCCATTATTGAATAATTGTGTGAACAGGCATTACGTTTATGCCCTTGCGCAAAATTTCACACTGACGAACGAGATGAATTTGACAGAACAATGCATTTACAGGGGTTAATAAATCTGGCAGAGAGTTTGAATATGCATATTTCTGCTTTTGTGTATTCACAGACTTTTAGTTGTGAATCACTTGCCCCCCAGGGTTTCGATACCTCACCCATCTACATCTGTAAACACCTGAGGGCATGATTCATCAGCGCTGACAGTGCTTTACACTGCTTCTGCTGAAAAGATTGTGTAAATGGACAGCCTAAGCTCACATTTAGGAACCTAAGATGGGGGAGCTGCTCTCAGGTGTGCTTAACAATTCTGCTAGTAAGCCCAAGGTTATACTATTCTTCCTGACAAGCAATTACAACTAATACCAAATGCCTTTATTGTTCACTCTTTATGAGAGGAATCTTGAAATCACTCAATGACACTAAAATGTGTTTATTATTAATTAAACTAAAGCTCACACACAGAATAGTACCATTTTCCATCACTTAATTCTAATAATATTGGTTCATTAGCTTTTCATGTTGCAGTGGTTTGTATAAGATGGATGCTCTGTTTGCTGTGTAATGCAGTGCAGTGTAGAGTTTGCATTGTTTCAGTTACTGAGCTGCTTTCCTGTCAAATGCCACAGATTTTTCTGAGCCAGGATGTAATAAAAGTGTCTGCTGGTTATATGGTCTTTTATGAATCATTAATGGTGGCTGATGAAAGCCAAAAATGATGTCAACAGTTGGCATCTTTTCAGTTGAGAAAAAAAAAACAAAAATTGTACTTTTAATTTTCTTCCACAGGGGATGTGTTTTTGTCTCATGCACACATGCCTTGCATACAGTACTGCATATTAATTAAGTAAATGCAGTTAAGAATATGCCTGCACAAGTCATTTCTGTTCTGGCTATAGTGGATGTGCAACTCATCAAAAAGAAGGTTATGACACAAATATTTAAACAGGTGCTCTAACCTATAAGTTAATGAGAGTCTTATTTTACTTGTATTAATGTCCTGCCATAAAGGCACTGAGGGCTATAATACTATTGGTCATGGAATAACTTATATTGCCCTTGTGATGCAAGATTTTTAGTTTTTTTTTTTTTAATCCTGTATTAGCATTACTTAAAAATACTGTATATCCAAAAATTTGAATTCTTTGTTATCATATGAGTAGGTGAGAAAGTAAAAGCAGAGGAGGAAAAAAGGAAAGAAGACTTGGGAGAGATAACCCAGGCTGAACTAACACCATGCAGATGAGGTTCTCTGCTGCTTTGCTCTATCCATCTCTGTCACCCACCCTTGAGATGTCTTTATTACAGTGAATCACATTACACCGCTGTGCTGTTTACACGGGGGAGACACATCACATAATTAAATGAGTGTCACCCCCCCGGATCCAGATAGTTGTTAAACGTAAATATGGCATCGCCAAAGGGGCTCTGAAACCCATGTTGCATTCATACTAGTCTATGAATATCTCTATATGTGCACTGCAGGCCGAGTGCAGAAGTAAAGCACACCTGATTTCCAAGAACACTCCTCTAGCTATAGTAGCGTAAAAAACAATGTTCTTCCCCGGAGCTCTGATTCGATGTTGAGGAGTAACCAGCGGTGTGAAGAAAGTCAGCGCTACCTTTGAGTGAAGACATCAGGTGTGTAATGTCATCATATACTCTCTCTGCCTCTTGGTCCACTTTTAAACACACCGCTCCGAAAGCCAGTCCAGTCTTTCCAATCAGACTTTTATTGTCCCATAATGAATACGGTACATTTCCCATAAAAGAGAGGCGCTGTGGGAAAAAGGGGAGAAAGGCAGGAAGAAAGATAAAGACAGACCCAGACCCAGGAGAGGTAAATGAGGATAAAAGTGAAACAAATGACAAACACAAGCGAGAGTGAGTGCGGGGGTTTAAGGGTGAGAGCAGGCTGGAGGGCTTTGGCCAAGTTCTTTGCTTTTTCCGGCACCTTCATATTTCACTCCCATTGTTTTTAGTTCAGTATAAAAGGAGTTTTGTCAGACTTGAAGTTTGTTCTTGCAGATGCAAATCAGCATTCAGTTTGCTGGCTGCTGTGTATGCCTGTTTTCTGGCCCGTTAAATAACCCTCATTAAAGGGCAGCAGCAACTAATAACAATGTCCAAGCTGCACCAAACTTGTCCCTATGCCCTGTCCCTTTCTCTCCTTGTTTAATTTCCCTTTAAGCCTGCTTATTGATTCCAGCCCCTCCATTCCGTAACTCTTTTTATTAATAACACAAAGCAATAACAAGAGTGTCACAACCCTGAGTTTGCACAAGCAATTAATATGATTAATCTAAAACTGGCGGATGCGTGTTTGTGATGCTCTTTACAGTACGGGTCCTCTCCCTGACGGTACATCTGACCTCATCACAGGCCTGCCACTTTTTTCCTCCTCCCTCCTCTAGGTTTTCCCTTCATAACTCTCTGCCAACTTCCGAAAGAAGATGCAGAGTGGGAGACGGAAAGAGAGGCGCAGAGGTTTGGGCCAAGTACAAAAGACTGGGATTTGATACCGAGGCTGAGCAAAAGAGACCACGACGGAGAGAAACTGAGGCCAAGAGGAATGAGAGGAAAAAGACACAGAGGGAGAGAAGAGTAGGGAGGGAGAAACGGAGGAGGAACTGCCAAAAGGCAAGCCTTGGTGGTAAATTCAGAGGCGGACAAGGTGGAGAGAGAGGGAGACAGAGGGGGAGGCAGAAAGAAATACAGATGTGCTGAGGGGAACAGAAATGAATAAAAGATGGAGGGAGACAGATAGGATCGAAAGGTAGCTAAGGTGAGTGAGGGAGCTGCTGGAACCATTAGATTCTCAGTAGGTAGTCGCTCCCTCTCTACCTCTGCTGTAGTTATTGAGTCGAGCTTCGTGCAACGCTGTTAGTGCAACTGCTAAACTGTCACAGTATGACACGTGTGAGTTCAAGTGCTCATTCATCTATCTGCATCTGTGTGCTTTGCATGAATCTACAATATATATGCACAGGCTTCAAACTCTGCATGTGCTTATGAACACAGGGTGTGAAGTAAACTTTTCAGAACAGTGTGCAGCAGAGCATCACCAACTACAGGTACATCCACTGATAACCAGAGACTGTGTTTAATGCTTTCCTTGAAAACAGTGCAGGTAAATCACCATGCCCACAGGATTTAAATATCATTCACAGAGGTTATCTGCTTACTTTGACACTTGTGTAAAGAAAAAAAAAACATCACCAGTGCCACACAGACAGGTTATAGCTGAGATGGAGCTGAATTTCTGTCAGATGTCTACCTCCTAGTCTGTCAACTGTAACCCACTAACTGTCAGTTTGTAAACATGTCCAAGGCTGCCAAATATCACAACCACTAATGCGCTTGTGTTCTACCTCAGTGATATCTGCAACCAGGGACTGGTACTTTAAGGATGATATCAGTTTATTACAACTTGTATTTTCATAGCTTCGACCATCATTTTTATTGGTTATGATAATATTCTACTCACTAAAGTAAGAAGCAAAAAGCTGTCAGATGTGTTGTAAACAAGCCAAGTTTCATCAGGTAAATGAAACTTGGCTTTATTTACTTTATTTAGGTAAAACCTAGAGCAAGAGTACAACTACGGTAAGTACAGTAGGTCAAAATTGTTGCAGGAAGTTGGTCTGTAAACTGTGACGGATGTTTACAATAAAAACAATAAAAAACAGTTGAGAGGTGGTTTACACCCTGTACAATCATCTGACTGCTCATGCTTTTGGACCCACTGGAGTTTTTAGGGAGGTTGCTGTGTTCCCAGATCTCAGTGAGTAACTCTGTAAACACAGTTTTGTCATAACCAATAGAAATAAACAACAAAAGTAAGATCTAGGCTGTAATGAATCAGAACTACCCTTCAATCAGCTTAACTGCAAAAGCATCATCCATGTTTAGGTAAAAAGCATAATCCATCTCTAACATTAAAACTCATCTTCAACCTTCATTTAGAAAAACAACATCAGCAGTGTCATGGATCTCTACTCATTTGCAGTCTTTGCTTGTTTAATGGCCGATCGTAAGGTGGTAAGCAGTCACATGTGTATCTGGAATATACTCAGTCTGTACTGCATCAATAATGGCTGCAACAACAGCTATATCAGGCAAAGTGTTTGTTATACCAGTATCACACATAAACCCACACACACACAAAGGGACAAGGACAACAGATGCATCCCGGGCAAATGGTCCATTATTATGTGTGACTGTGCTGTTGGTCCTCAGTGTGGGTGGGTGACCAAATCATGCAACGCTACAGTGCCAGTGATGGTCAAGTGTGAGTGTGTGTGTGTGTGTGTGTGTGTTTGCATATATATATAGACTATAGCTGCTGATGTGTGTATGCTAAGGGCTAAAATGAAGCTGGGCTGTTATCGGCTCCCACCCTCCCTCCCTCTTTCCATCCCACCTCTCTGTCCTCTCAGTGGCAGGCCCATGTAAGTCAGTTACAGCCACATAATTTCCAGGAGGGTCAGGTGGCAGCATTTTTGCATCACCACTACTACCTCCCCCTCCCCCTTCCCCTCCCTCCTCCCCTCTATATACTCCACCTCTGGCCATTCGCTGCACTTCACAACTGGATGAGCAAAGCAGCAGCGGCTACCTACCTGGCTCTGTGATTGACTGCAGTGCTGCTGAGCGAGCCTCACTGTATCTGTGCCATGTTTATTGCTTCTTTCACCTTCGCCGTAATTGAGTCCCTTCCCCACGCGAAATATGCACCGTCAGACGGGTGGATGTGTGTGTGTGTGTGTGTGTGTGGAAGGAATCTGCCAGGGGTGTGTGTATGTGTGGGAGCTGGGAGTTGACTGACAGGGTACATAACTCAATTCAGCAATTCTGAGGGAACCTGATGGCTGTTTTCCTGTGCGTATCTGTGCATGTGTGTGTGTGTGTATACGCAAATTTGTGTGTGGGCTATCTGACAGTGTCAACTGTATATATGTGAAAGTATATATATGTGGGCTCCTATATTCTGTAACTCTGTGGAATTTTCTAGATGAGAACCTGGCATATCTCTAAAAGGAAGGTGTATGTATTGAATTCTAAAGTAACCAAAGTATTTAAAAGCAAATCTCTATGAGCACATGCTTGTTTATGTACAATTTATCATGTGTCAGGCTCAGCCAGTCAGGAGTGTGTTTGGCATGACAAAAACACCAGGACAATGATGCATGTGTATGTGCCTGCATGTGTGAACAGAATGCTACTCAGACTCTTTCAAACACACATACACAACAGCACACACAACTGTAAAATGGCCAATATGCCAAGAAGAGGCCAAGTAGAAGAGGTGAGTCATGATGTATAATGGATAAGTGATATAAAGTGCCACAGAGGTTAAGGAGGAGAGATGGGAAAAGTAGAGGAGGAAAGAGAGGAGTGATGAAGTGTGTATGCATGTCTGTGTTTGTGCCTGAGTAATGGCCTGATCAAAAAAAGATTGGTAGGAAGTAGATGAGGGAATTAAATATGAAGGAGCAAAACTCTGCTTTGCTGCAAACAAAAAGGAACACAAAATTATGCACAGGCTTCAGGAGAAAGAAAAAGAGTTAGGGGGTGAGAGGAGGGTGCTGGAAGGAGGAGAGAAGATACAGGGTTTGTTAAAACAGTCATGGGAGCAAGAGGAGGTGGGTGGGAGATGAATGAAGATGGTTGGGGGGGCTGCACGGTCTCTGAAGTGCACGTATGGTGAAAATAAGCCTCCACCTCCAGAATATTGCAGTGCAGCATATAAGTAAAATGCACAGTTCAGCAAGCCCAGAGCAAGAGAGATGGGATGAGAACGTAAATCTGGAGGTACAGTAAAGGGGGGGGGGGGCAATTGACTATAAAAAGAAAACAGAAAGTTAAAAGAAAAGGAAGGAAGTGGAAGTGTAACTTATTCTGCAAGAGCAGTGGGGAGAAAACTAAAATAATATTGAAAATGAATCGATGTGGCGTGTGTAAATGGAAGGAGAGAGTGAGGAAAATAAAGAGTTGGAGAGAGGGGGAAAAACCATTTTGTCTATGCAAATGAGAAGGGAAAGGCAGAGGCACAGGCGCTCAAGCTGGCCACCTGGGCCCTGTCAATCGTCCCTCTCTCCTTTTCTCTTCCTCTCGCTGTCTGCCTCTCCTTACCTGGCCCTGGCATCCCTACAGCCTGCGGCTACAGTAGAAGAGAGGTAGAGAGGAAGAGGAGGCAGAAACGGGGTGCAAGCAGCAGGGAGGCAGGAGAGACTGTTAGCCAAAAGATCCATCAGCAGGTGATCCTGGCAATGAAAAGTACCCTCCCCTCTCCTTCACCAAAATCTGTCTTTCTAGTTATAACTGATTCTCCCTCTCATCGCAAACTCTCAGTTGGACAAGGTGCACGCAGACCCCTGCACCTGGGGCACACAAGTGGAGGGTGTGCATGGCCATGGGCACTGGCATTTAGGTACCAACAAGGTTAGAAGTAGAAAGACAGGCACAGGCAGGGATAAAATGCTTTTGAGTGATCATGGAGAGTACAAACAAAGAGGCACTAAGTCACTACTGACACCCTTGAACCGGCTTCACATTGCGGGAGAATTGGGAGTGAGAGATCACAGGGGAGGGAGGGGTTTGAGTGAAAGAAAGACAGATGGGGGGGGAAAGTACAAGGCATAAAAAAGGCAGGGAGAGGACAAACAGTAAAGCAATGAAGAGTGAAAAAACATGTCTTGTTTGAGAACAAAAGGCAGAAAAAGAGTGCTACGTGGACAAAAAAAATTGGAAAGAACTGTCTGTATGCCTTTGTGAATATGCCTGTATGCTTGGAACACAATCACCAGGTGTGTCCCTCTATTTGTCTACAATATCCTGGGGAAGCTCATAAAAAAGGAGGCCAGAGAGAGAACATGACATTTAAAAAGTACAGATCATCAAGACACAAGACGCTGCAGTAAATAAGTTTGGAAACTCCAAAAGGTCTCCACAGTCTCCTGAGTGCAGTGTGATGTTTGTATTCATGCATATGCAAATCTGTGTATGGGAGTGCACGCGCAAGCTAACCTGCCAAACTGCCTCGTCTGCTTCCATGCAGATTTGTGCATGCTTCTGTAACACGACCAGTGATTTATACATCAGTCATCATTTGGGATCAACCTGCTTTCTAATTACCAATGGTTTATGTTTGTTTTTAATTTCCCCGTAAGCTCATAAATCGCTTTCCCCACTGCACAACTCAAATCCATCTCCATGGTAAATAAGCATCAGTTATAATTGCATATACAACTTGTGCTGTCACGAAACTAAATTTGACCCCCTCCCAATTTATTGCACAAGGTTGACATATAAAATAATGTTGAGAAAGTACCATAATGTTATTTCAGTATTTTCACTGTACACAACACATAAACAAATTGTGATTTCTGGTGAGCTTTCTCAAGTGAGCTTTTTCCTTGTTGCAATTTGTCTGTCTATGCTAACCACATCTTTAAAAAAATCTTTCAGTTTAAAAATCTTTCTTGTGTAATAAAACTTTCAGGTATCCAGAGTCACATTTATCTAAGGAAGTTGATGTCAAAAGACACCTTCCTCTGCATCTGGCAATGTTATCTAACCAAACCTGACACAGTAACCAGATATGGGCTACTGCTTCATTATATCAGTTGATCCAGTCCTGACATTGAGAAATTAACTTCTGGTTGCAGCACACTCAAACCTACTTCAGTCAGATATGTGGCAGCCTCAATTTCCTGCCTCACAAAGCATACATGAAAGAGTTTTTGCTGCTAGTGACCTGACATAACCACAGTTTCGTGCTGTTCAGATTTACGCTAATGTAGTGCAACTAACTGAGTGATGCAGAGCACTTGTGATGATGTTTGTCATGATATTTTCTTGACACTGAATAAAAGAAGTTACATTTTATTTCCTGATATAAATCAGGAGAGATCAGACGTACAGAAAACTGGAAGCTTGGAGACTACAAAATAGCTCTGATAAAGGGGGGGACAGATGGCAGCCATCTTGGCCCTTAGGAAGAGAAAAAAATAATCAAGAATGAAAGCACATTCCCCCACAGCTTTCTTTTATTAGTTTCTCTTGCAATAAAGTATGTTACTGTATACACAGTCAAGAGGCGACAGTGTCGTGCTGTGTGTACTGTGCAGCCTTCAAGACTGTAGGATCTATATTGCAGACACAAAAAACCACTTGTCCATGGCTACATGGTCGACAAAAGCTAAAAATGACTTTGGTACCGACCACAGAACCCCACTGGCCTCTGCAAGCTGCTTCACAGCTCAATTCTCCAGTATGGCCCAGCGGGTGGCAGTTGCTATGAACCACCGTTTCTCCGCAACTGTGCAAAGAGCCCAAGGCCTGTGTCAAACTCATTCAGTATCACAGACTGTACTGCTGTTCCACTCCTCTACTGCAATGACCAGGGAAGGAAAGTAACTGGTCCTTCTGCAGTCCACGATAACATTATTCACCCGACAGATGGACACAGAGATAGGAGTACGTCTGTGGACATGAGTAAAAGCACCGCTTCAATCTGCTGGTGCACTTTATGGGAGGTGAGAAGAGCAGGGGGTGGGTGGGTGTACCTGTTAACGGCCATAAGGTGAATCAGCAGTCGCACACTTAAATGCCCCTTCAGCCGCTCAGGAGAAAATGAATCCTGGGAGAGAATCAGTCAGAGCTTTCCTCAAGGTCGTTGGTGCTTGGCCACTTTTTAAGTGGCCTTGCCAACTGTAACAATCTCTGCAGAAACAATCACAGCACCAATCCAATTTGGCCTGGCTTCTTTTCTTTTCTCTTTACTTCACTGCAGACGGCTGCATAGCCTCACTTTTGTTTTGCCCCGCTGCTGAAAGCAGAGCATGAATTGATGACCTTATGAATCTCAAAAGCGCCCAGCAAATCATTGCGGTAAATCTCAGCCCAGCACATTAAGCATGACCGCAGGCTCTTTCCCCTCATTTTTTTTCCCTCCTTTTCTTTCTTTTTTCTTTGTCCATCTCTCCTTCGCACTCTTTCCCTGCCTACAAGTGCCTTGATGGTCTTTGAGAGCAGTCAACTTTTCAAGGATTGTTTTCATGCGCTACTAATTAACTGACTCTAATTAATGGTTGTTTACGGTTTGCTAATGACTTGGATGAAAGCTTACTACTCCTGATGTTGAGGCTCTTGTCTTGGGCCGGAGAAAGAGATAAAGAGGAGAATAGACTGATAGAGACAAGCGACAGGGCGAGTAGAGGGGAAGTTAGTGGAAGCTGCAGTTGACTTTTTTTTTTTCAGTAGCTGTGTCAACAATCACTTGGCATTTGTCCAGAATGGAGCTGGGCAATCTGAGTTTGATCTATTGGCAGCTGGTGTTATCACTTGTCTTTCATTGAGAGATAGCATCTGATTTTAAAATGCATACAGTAGATACAGAATGACGCGATAATTCTTTGCTTACTAAGTGCTTTCCTTCTACAGACAACAACTTTTTTCTCTAACTTCTCTAACACTCATTAACAGGATGAAGGCGATGATCAAATTTTAATAAACAATATCACTGACATTTCTGTAACCACTGTAAGTGACACTACCACTTTATCTATGCCAGACATGGTCATAGCGCAAATGAATTCGCCACTCGTGGGAGAGACATTTTGAGAGTTTTCTAAGATAGAAAACTCATCTGAGACCTCTTCAGCATTGTTGTGTCCGCCTTCTGAAAATCTCCATCTGATTTCCCAGTAGATAGTGCATTGCTTTGACTGGCAATTTTCAGCATCCAACAATCTCATCAAAGCGAACCTATTAATGGCGATGATATAAAGAGGGATTCTAAATGGCAGACAGATGAATAGCCCGCGCGTGTGTGGGTGTTTAATTCTCCGAGCCGAAGCAGCATGGAGCATCGCTGTAAGTGGGAGGACTGGCCATGAGCTGCTGGGAAACAATTTCAATACTCGTTCGAGAGCGAGAGCGTGTGTGCATACTGTGACCTCATCGATCATGACACCTCATCTCTCTGGAGTGGTCACCTACACGGTGTTTGCCCTCTCTCTCCCTCTTTATCTCTATGTATCACCACTTTCTGTCTCCCCCTCCTCTACCCCCTCCACCTCCTTCTCACCCCCATCCTCTTCTCACACCAGCACCCTGTACTTTTCTGATTTGGTCCCACCACCTTCTTAATCTTACTCCTCACCTCCCTCCTCAAATTTTTTTTGGCCTACTAAATCTGTTATTCGGTGCAGCCGGGGTTGCTGTCTCCCCCTCCCTCTCTCCCTTGTCTTTTTTTCTGTTACACCCCTCCATTTTAGAGCTGAAATCCTGCAATCATTCACTCGTTTGTTGGACTCCTCTCTGCCTGACTTTCTCCTCTGCTCCGCTCCTCCCTGCTTCACTGGTCTGTGACGCATGCCCCTGGCGCTTTCCTCTCTCTCTTCCTTCACTCTTTTATACACTGTGCAGCCAGCCATCTCTCCCTCTCTCCCGCTCTCTCTTTCACTCTCCCTCGCTGACCCCATCAGTCCCTCGGTGCCCTGGCTAAGCCTGGTCACCCTTCATCAGCTAGCCTCCACTGGACACACAGACCTCCCAAGGGTAAAGGAAAATGGGGTCTTGTTGGCAACCTCTGTGCCCAGACTTGACAGTTTCACCTGGGTTTAAATCCCTTACTGATCCCTCCTTACCCCTGGGCGAGCACCCCATTACAAGCCATCCTCCCTTCCTCTTGTCTCTACATCAACATCATCATCTACATCATCTCCGATGAGATGCGTATTAGCCTGAGAGCTGGCAGAGTACACAGTTTCCAGCTCTTCAATTTTAGGCACTTGCCCTTTTCAGCTCAATCAGCCTCTCTCGTCCAATCACAGATAGTGAGCGCTCCTTCGCAGTGCCTGAGTGGGGATAATCACCTTGGTTACCGGCGTTACCGGAGGCCGCTGTCTGGCCACGTTAGCACTGTGCCCTGCGGGAGCGGTGGAGACAGGTGTCACAGCAGCGAGGGAGAGTGTTAAACAAGCCCAGGGCCAAGCAGGAGGTATAACCGTTTACTCTTAGTCATGGAAACTGTGTCACCAATAGCGAGGAATGCTCACCCCATGGCATTAGTCTTTTAATGTTTTTCCAGACTCAGGATCCCATCTTTGTCCCTCGGTCTCTGTTTCCCCGACCACAATTCAGCTTTGACTGGCTTTAAACATAAGCACACCTTGTACCCCAGAAAAAAAGAATACATAGCAACTGCCTTTGTGAGGAGTGCCAAGAGGCAGTGCGGAGGGAATCGCTGTTTACCGATTTCACACTCCCATAGCAAAGACAAATATACAGCAAGAGGGGTCAGCGGCTGGAGAAAAGCTGCTGGCTCAGGGGACATCAGGTCACAGTATGGAAAGCTGCACCCAAGGGGGTGGGGGCGTTTCGCTTTTGCGCCGAGCCAATCAGATGGGACGCAGTTAGAGAGCGCTGGATTGATTGGCAGGCTTCGGATACCAGCTAATGGAGGAGATGTCCTTGGCATCCTACTCAGCATTAAAAAACTTGAGCAGCAAAGTTGGTGAAACGCCAGTTGTTCCCAGAGAGAGACACGTAAGGACGACATAGATCACCATTATGATAATCACAAGCGGCACTGTCTGGGGAATAGTAATGGGAGGGAGATGAGGTGGCAGCCATAAAGAGTGTTTCTACATTAGCGCTGGCCTGATTAGATTGACAGAAAGTTTCACTAATGGACAATTAAACAAATGGTCAAATGAGATATAAGGCTTCAATTACCTCTTGGTGTCTTTGTGTGCCCCATTCAATCTTTGTGCCTAACATAGTCCAAATCACAGTGCTGTAAACAGGATGTGAAAAGGGATATGTGCTGGCCTTGTCATATGATGCATCCTTGCAATGGAAACAGAATGACTTGTCTTATTTCCTCATATTTCTATTTAAGCAAGTGTAAAAATAAAATCCTCTCTGGAACTCGCCTATAATGCTGGAGGGGGTTATTGAGATGCAATCATTGCATGAAACAACAGCAGTTCAAAACAAGGAGTTATGGATTGCATTGAAGACTGGGAGGCAGATTAGGAGATAATTACTGTAAAATACATCACCTGCACTGAACAGTGAGCCTAGGAACTTCTTTTGCTTCTGAGTAATGGACCTATAAAAGCCCAAGGGAGGATAAAACCAGCCCACACTAAGCTCTGTAACTCTTTCAGTCGTGACTTGCCCGAGAAGCGACACAGTCCAATTTGTTTATGGAGCTTATGCCGTGGCAGTTGCTCAGCTGAGATAGTGGGCCACCCTGTCAGGACCCTTTAAGACTGCATCAGTTGATCAAACAGGGCCGTGCACGACAGCAGTAGGCAGCATATTTTTTAAAAAGGGCTCATTTCAGCTTCTCTTGTGTTGACGGGCATGCCAGTACTGTCTGCCAAGTTCAGGTAGTCCAATTATTTAGACCGACAAAAGACAGGGAATCACAGCAGGAAAAAAAGAAAAGAAAAAAAAAAAAAAAAGAGTGTAACACTGAAATCTGATTGTGTGCTAAGCTCAAATTTATACCATGAACCAGCAGATGGCAGAGCAGAGAGCAAAGAATGACGGTCTGGCTCTTTTTAATTAAATTGTCGACAAGTTTATTTTATTTTGGGGGTGAATTACCCTCCAAGGTTTGGATCAAAGGATAAACCTTGGCTTACGGTGAAGACTTTTTCAGCGCATTAGAGAACAAAGAAAGATGCTGAAATAGCAAGCCCAGCGCAATGTGGAAGAAAGTAAAAAATGAAGTCTCAACTCTGGCATGATGCAAACTGCGTCTGACAAGCATCAAAAACTGCAATTGGGCTCAGACAAACTCTTGCATAAGCAAGAGAGCTATTCATATGTTCAAAAGAACCTCTAATGTACTACATAAGCTGTCTATAGGCGAGGTGTACGTGTATGAGTCCATGTGTTTTTCCACTTATGTGTGTGCTTGTGCACATCCATATTTTTAGTTGTTGTGTGTACAGCATTTTCCTTGATGTTTGTGTTTACACGCCAGGCCTCCCTTCTGTGACTCACAGCGACATTGATTTATGCATGGCCTCTGTGTGTGTGTGTGTGCTTGCACACATATACTAGCTATAATTGGTATTCAAATCTCCTCCCACAAGTACGTCCAACTGCTGCCGTTTTTCAACTGCCAGAGCTCCAGCCAAGGTCCAAACAGCATGATGGGGAACAAGCTCAAACGGATGGCTCTCATTGCACACATTCAAATAAACAAATGGAGGTGATTTAATGCACACAGCGATAAGGCAGGTGGTAATGGAGGCATATGAGAGGAATGGGGAGGAGGCGGAAGAATGGGAGTGATGGAGGGATGCGTGGTAGCGATTAAGGTTGGGCATGCAGCAGAGGTGGAGTTAGCAGCATTTGTTACTGTACGTGGAGTGGAAGTTTGGCCCACAGCTGCTGTGGATCAGCCACCCCCACAAAGCCAAGCACTCAAACACACAGCGCTGACTCTGTGTGTGAGTGACTGGGTATGTGTGTGTGTGTGTGTGTGCATGTGGGTCCCTCAGGCCTGCCCGTCAGACACACTGTGAAGTCTTTCTGCCTTTCTTCTTCCACTCTTTCTCTCTCCCTCGCTCTTTTCTGCCTTTCTTGCTCTCTCCGTCTCTCCATTCCTCTGTCTCTCCCTCATTCTACAGAGAAGGGCCAAGTCTCCCAGCCTTGCAATCTTCACAGCACCCTCTCAATCTATCTGTCCGCTCATCCATCTATCTGCCCGATCAATCTGTCCATCTCTATCCTAGCATAATAACAACAACCATCCCCCTTCCCCTCCCACTTCTCTGCCTTTTCCTCTCCTCTTAATTGGTTTTGTCATTTTTCTCGTTGGAGGAAAAATGACCAAGACATGATGATTTGTTTTCAGAAACAGTATTTTTTAAACACATGCAAGGTGTTTAGGTGCTCATGAGCAAGGTTTTCAGAGACAGACCATCTATGCACTCCCTCCTCTCCCTCCTTCCTCCATCCCTCCACTCTCTGCCTCCACTCCCCTCGGCCCCGTCTCTCCCGGCCCCTGTCAGTGGTTAGATTAATGACAGTGATCAGTGAGCAGCCCCCAGCAGAGGTTGCCTGCAGCTCAGGCAAAACCCAGCACTGTAAGCAGCAACACACACACGCACGCATGCACACACATCAAGCACATTTACATGCAACACACAAGCATGTTCACAAATGGGCACACACACACACAAACGTCTTACACTGTACTCGCAGACTAACATACACACGCCTACACACTCGTGCATACAAATGAACCCTACACTGTTCCTGGAGCAGACATACACAAGGGAAGAGATCAATACGCAGGCCATGGTGAGGCTGGTGTCAGTTAGCCCGGAGAATGGCTGTGGAACCATTCCTTACATACAAGAGACATCATCACAACAGCACAGCACAGGTCTGACTGTGACAATACAGGACCTAGCACTTAACCCTTTCACTGCCTCAGGATAAAGTAAACAAAGCCCCATAGCATAGCACAAGAGCCACAGGACACAAACCATTAAAGCAACATCTGTGTGTGCTCCCTTGTCACCACTCCTGCTCAGCCAGAACCACTGAAGCTTTGGATGGAATTTAATAAGGTTTGTTACGAGTCTGTATTTCAATCCACATACAAGCAGATGGCACAGAATACAATGAGGCTGAAGATGCTCAGAGTTATGATTGAGCCTAATCCAAATCCCTATTTTTTGCAGCAGATGCACTTGTTATAGGGTAGTGACCATGAAATACATTGTGCCTGTAAAGGGAGCGATGCAGGACTATCCCAAGCTGAGATGTTCCAGTGGGGGAGAATAAAAGCAACAAAGCTACTGCAGGTGCCATTAGGAGCCTTTGTAATAGATTGTTAGATGTTATTGTATCTGAGAAGGTGAGGTCTCAAAGGTCCTTTCAGTCCCTCGCACTGCTGCAGAATATAAAAGCAGTAACACACACACCACTGCTGAGTCTGGTGTGTGACACATGTCTGGTCCACTGCGGGCATTTCTTAGGAGCTCTCGTGTGGCTGTCACAGAATATTTAATCGGGAGCTTTGTACGTGCATGTCTATGTGCACAGGAGGCGTATGACACAGTCTCCCGGTCCCGTCACACTCACACACACACACACACACACACACACACAATAGACTACATCCAAAATCGCGGTCTGTCCGGAAAAGATAATCAAAATTCTATGACGCACGAGAATCAAAAGGGAATGAAATGATTCCAGAATGAATTTCCGCGTGGGAAAAAAGTAAGGGCGAACCTGCGCCTTTCACTTTTGTTTTTATTCTCAGATATTTTCGGTTCTTTCCAGCTTCTTACTTTTGAGATAAGTGGTCGACACAATGACTCATACCCAAGTAGCAGTACGGATGTAGACCAGACTTGCGCAAAGGGGGGCTTTGATTCTAATTTCCCAACGGTGAATACTAACAGTGGTCCGCAGGACGATTGTAAACTGAAATATCTGCACGTGTTTTTGTCCCGCGGTTCGCTCCTCCTTCCTCCCTTTTCCTTGCCTGACAAGTCAGACCCGATGTATTTTTAAGCGTTTTTCAGCTTTCTCCTCTTGGAGTACTTGGAGGCAAACTTGCACGGGGAAAGCCCCAAACATCCAAACGGCTTAACACGCTTCTCATTCACATCACACTCATTCATTCGCTCGTTCGAGCCTTACCAGTGCGCACCAGGCAGGCGACTGTGATGATGGTAAGAGGGACGCAGTAGTTCCACACGGTCGCGAAAGCCATCGCTGTCGCCGATATTCCCCTCTGATCTCTTTGCTCGGTATTCCTCTTCCCTTGGAGAAATCAGAGTGTCATGAACCCGCAGGTTCACTCTCCGACAGCGCCTTCAGCGTGTGTTTGTGTGTGTGTGTGTGTGTGTATGCGCGTGCTCTATGAGAGTGGGCGTGCGTGTGACTGTGCGTGAACGAGTGTGTGTGTGTTTATCTGTATCGCTGAGTGCGTAACAGCAGGTCTTTACATACTAATGCTCCCTCTCTCTCACACACACACCTAGTTTCTTTCCCTCTGAAAGCCTGAATGTGACGGCTTGGCCGGTTTTCCTGGTTACTTTACATTGTAAATATATTTAAAAAGCTTGCCAATAAGGCGGGCCCGAGTGTCATTCTGACCAATTGCAGAGAGCGGGAGCAGGTGGAGAGGGTGTGCGGATGAGACAGAGGGGCCGGGCTTTAAAAAGAAACAGGCTACACAGGAGGAGAGCCGGGGAGGGAAGAAGGGCTGCATCTTCCAATTAATTTGAAATCAATTCGCTCTAAAGGTGATTGATAACCAACATTAATTTTCCGACGCAAATAACCAATTTATTTCAAATTCAGTTCTACGGACCGAAAATGATGTGTGGCACAATGATTAAGATGACGAAAATGAAACAGATGTTTATTGTTGGAAGAGACAATAATGTTGCAATCATTTATTGTGATCTGAAGTCAGTTGGAAAAAGATTATGCAGATTAATCAGCGCCTGTATTGGACAATGTGTGCTGATTCATCTGTATGTGTGTGATCAGGTGGGCTCACCTTTTTCCACTTTATAAGGCTGACATGATGGCAAACAGGAATTATTCAATATAAGATGTTTTACTTTGTGACTGATCTTTTTATATCTGATTAAAAAAGCAAGATGAAACTCATCACATCATCTCATGTGCAGCGGCCTGGTGGTGTTTTGAGGTTAGGGAACTTTTTTTTTTTTTTTTTTTTTTTTTTGCAGAAACTGCTTTGTCTCCAAAATGTGCACAGGACTCATCAAGTGGAGCCGGGAACAGACCTGAGTGTATTCAGTTAAATCACCGTTCACAATGACGGTAATGGCCTGGAACAAAAACTTGTGCTCTGGACAAGCCAGTGTTTCTGCTCATCTGTAGTCAGGGCCTATTAGGTCCTGCTAAAGGGGCTCTTTAACTTTACCCTCATGCTGTGGCCACAGTTTGCCCATAATTGTGTTTTCCAGTCAGAGAGCGCAGCTCCATTATGAAAATTGTTTCTCTTTCCACATCTCTTTTTTTCCCTCCCTAATCTAGTGTCATACCATGGGCTTCTACCCTCCGTAGCTTAAAGGCATCTCTTTGAAACTGTGTCTTTGGCGCCCCCTTCAGGTAACATTTGGTATGGCATGTCATGGGTTGTGAGATCTGCTTTGGTGTCTCTCTCATCTGTCACAAAATCCTCCAGACACTTAGTCATTTTGGTTCAAACAGTCAGAAAAGTTCAAACAAGCAGTCAAGCATCAAAGCAGGCTGTTACCATTAATGTTAATATTTCAACCCTTGACCTCCATAAAGTTGCTTTGAGAACCCTTGCCTCATATCTGACCTCCACTTGTGGATCTGTGCAAAATCTTCCAAGTCTCGGCTTCGGGCTCTCTCTCTCGCGCTAAATGAATTTCTTTCTTGTCACAAGTTTTAACCTTGTTGTTTTGGCGAGGATAATGTCTGCCCCGCTCATTCCCCTCAATTCCCAGCCCATCCCATTTTTCCCTGTCAGCCTCACCCGAGTGTTTGTTCCCCACTTGGCAGGGAGTCGGTGGCAGCGGCTCCCCCGCACCAGATGGGGCATTGTCAGGAAGTAATGAGGGAAAACACCTGCTTCACCAGCAAACTTCGCTCCTTCATTTCCAGCCATTTGACACAACATATGCAGGATGCACATACAAAACCAAGTGACCGTGACGAGAACAGCAGCGGGCGACGACATACAGTTACAAATGTCTTGCACTTCAATGTATTAGTCGATGAGGAGTCATGTTTGGTATAAGTCACTGTTACATGTAGATTTACGTACAGAGGGGTGCCATGGTGTTTGCCTACCTGAGTCTAATGCCACAGATCTGCATCCTTTTCCTCATCCCTGCCTTGACTAGACAAAGCATTGTGTCTACTCTGTATTCTGCATGCAGCTCTTGCATCGCCTTAAGCTGTTGTCCGGTGGTTTATCCATGAGGCACCATCAAGGTCAAAATGTCACTGTAAACTACACTTCTCTCCCTCCCAACCGGAGCCTCGTACCTCAGGGACAGCTCCACTGTGTGAAATTCCTGATACATAATCTTGTCTTTTCTGGCCAACCGGATGAAGCCCCTGGACCAAAGCCCACTAGGGAGCACGGAGCTTTTCACTCATGACCGACTCAAAGGCCAAAACAAAGTGGTGCTCGCTGGCATTTCACATGCAGGAGGTTATTTTAAATTTACAACATTGTGTTTTTTCCGACCGAGCGTGACAGTTTTTTAAAAAAATCTTCCTGTTTTGGTTGTAGCCTCCCTGTCTGTTGTCTCTTATTTTCCTGGGCTTGACCTAAGACATTAAGTGAGCAGAAGTTTGTAGAGTTAGAAAAGAGATACAAGGAGTCTGTAAAATACTCAACAAAGGATGACTGCAGCAGAGGCGAGCTGTACAGGGGGATTGAATAATCAGTTTAATAACATTATCCTGGCTGTGCTCCGTGGCGCATGCACCCGTTAATGGAGTGTCATTGTTGAACTGCCACTTCGCCCATTATTAACGACGGCCTACGGTCAACCACACACCGATAATAAAACCACATAAAACCCAACATAACTTCAACAGACAAGCGTAATGAAATTCACAGCATTATGAGCACGGTTATGGTAATAAGCGATGGTGCTGTGGCACGGTGTTAAGGGTTACAAGGCAACAGAGGAGAAAATTTAAAAGATGAAGTTGTAGGCTATGGTGGTTATTTTGTGGAGGGGATCAAGATAGACTAAATCTAACCCAGTTTAAAAAAAAAAAAAAGAACTAGCAGTGACTATCCCTGCCAACAAATGGGCAAAGCCTCAAGGTTACCTGACTTTACAATTACACTCACTTTGTGTAAGTGTGAGTCTTTAGTCCATGCGTGTGTTTGGGAGCTGAGCTGACTGAAAATGGGATTTGTGCTTACAAGCAGATGGGAAAAACACAAGCATGTTCAGATGCAGAACTTTGAGTAAAGGTCACTGCCTCAGAGTCAGGTCTTACAAACTGAAAGGGAAGGTTGGTAAACAAGCTGATGCAAGCCTGAGATAGCACCGGATCGAGAAGATGTGCGTCCAAGCAGGCATGCATGCCTGGCTTTCACCACATTGTCAATATTCTCCAACCTCTTTTGTATCTCTAAAATGGAACAAAATCAATGGTGCACAGGAGGACGGTAAATGATATTTTCAGAAAGCCATTTAATATAGAAGAAAATACAAAGTACAGTAAATTAAATAGTAGAGTGCAATGTGCTTGAGAGCTGTCATGGTAAATAGATTATAATAACATTTTTACAGATGCTTTGAGCTGGTTCTGCTTTGGGAAAAAGGTTGAAAGGGAAACAAATCAACAAAATAAAACCTTGTCCTATTCCCCAAATGGTTCATTCATAGTACACAGCTGAGCAATTATGTTTGCAAGAGAAAGAAGAGAATTGCATGTGGAGTCTTTTCAGTTCTTCCAGTACATAAGAATCATCTTCCCCATCATCTTTCTAAGAATGTGGTTTACCATTTTCCACGCTGCAGAATAAATGAAGAGAAAATTGCCCACCTTTTTGTCCAAGACGCATAACTGCAGTCTACGCTCACTAGGAAAGCAGCTTCTGCATCTCTAAAGTAATCATTTGCCCCTTGGTGTTTTTTTGATGCCCAGCCTGATACTGATTTAGATTTTGTTCTCCCTATAATTCCAATACCCCCCCCCCACACACACAACGTGACCATCCATAATCCTATACATTTTTCCTCTTTTAACTATCCACTCTATGCCATCCCTCACTTTCTGGCCACCCACTCCATCTTCCTCGCCTCTCACTCCACCCCCCGCCCCACCCCACCCGTCCTCATCCTTCCACCTGCCTGTGCGGTCACACCAGAGGCTGTTTGTCTCCGCAGGCAGAGGGTAGGGACTCCACACTGGCTTTGTAGATGGGCTTTTTCTGAGACCGGTCATCGCTGAGGAGAGAGAGAGAGAAAGAAAGACAGAGGAGCATGATTATCAGTGTATCGACCTCCCAGTAGGCACTAGAGAAGTATAAGTGAGGAAATTATAGACTAGAACTGAGCGATGGAGCCACACCTGGCTGTTGATATGAAAGTCCATTTGTCTCTCTTTCGCTCTCTGTCTCTTTTTGTACACTCATGCTTGTATGTGGCAGCACGCGCTAAGCCACATTTGTAAGGATTAAACTTTTTTCTTCTACACCACAACAAAGACACAGAAATCCTGTGTGAGGCATGCTTTTATGGAAATTCTGTCTTTTGAAAATGCTTCTTTTCAGCCCCTATAGAAAAGAAGTTAATGAGCGAAGCTGTACGGGGTCATAGTGAACATTAACATGCTGTCGGCATATGGGTTTAATGGGACTTCCACTAATGTTCTTATCATTGCTGTGGCTGTTTTTATACTTTATATACTATCACAGAACTAAACCTGGTCCTATTAGCCAGGCTTTTCATAAGTAGAAAGTGTGCAGAAACACACTGCAGTGGGGGGAACATGAAAGAGATCAAGGATGGGGTCAAGTAGGTGAGACCTGCTGAGACAGACTTAAATATTCAGTGTGAATAATGCCTATTAAAACACGTGAAAGCACACAGGCACAAGTCTGTATGTGTGTAGAAAGGTTTTTTGCAAGTACACTTGGCATATGTAATACGCACACACAGTGTGAAGTATACTCCAAGGTGCACGCTGGCACACAAAATACACACACTGTAACTGAAATGGCCCTGGTTCTATCACATGAGACAGAATGAAATATTGCAGCAATAGCCATATCTGTAATATAAAGTCAAACTATAGGAGGAGAGACTGCGGCTAGGTTAGGGAAAAAAGGAAGGTGGATAAAGCGTTGTAAGGAAATCAAACATGCACACACACACACACACACACACACACACACACACACACACACACACACACACACACAGACACTCTTACTTTCAGAGGCATGTTATTCATCAGATTTTGAAGGTGATTTAAGATGAAGATCACAAGTAAAGAGCAAAGTGTTTGTTTGTAATGAAAGAGGAGCAGACACAAACACAAAGACAGTAATTTCTTACATGGGTCCCTTGCTGGTCTTGGTTTGCTTGGCCCTGCGGCACAGGAATACACTCATGGAAAGGATGAACACCAAGAGAGCCACAGCCGCCGCCGAGGTCATCAAAATGAGACGGCCATTACTAGACTCATACCAGGGGGCGTCCTCTGTGGGACAGATCAGTAACACATGAAGGGAAACATGCATCACACAGAATCTGAAATCAGCTAAACTATGAGCTTCACACCCTCAGGCAATGCTTCTAACAGAACCTCCTGTTTGTTTGTGGAAGAAAAGAGTGTCTGTCTGGAGTTCAGACAGTTAGAGTCCCATACACAGCACTGATCTTCAAGAAGACTGGCTATGACAATTTCCAAATTATAAATAACATTTGAAAAAGCAGACTGGTGGGACCTTATGTTCTGAAACCTTTCTTTGGAGCACTGGACAAAGCAAACATGGAAGAATTGAGGTTGCAACAGACACAAGCACTTTATCTGCTCACATATAGGATAATTCCTTATGTTAAGAGGATTTCTTGGAAGCTGGAGTCTGGACCAGGAATGTTTGCTGAAGGTTTTTGCTGCTATTGTAGTGCAACTTCAAAGCCACACCGTTGACATGCAACATTTGCTCAGCATACCTTCAAGGATGAGCAAACATTATTCCAGCATCTAGAAATTATTACCTTTTTAATTAGTACATGTGCTGCAGAGAAGATACTGGAGACACTGTGGAGCACAGTGACCAATGAGTCAATTGCAGCAGTAATAAGATAACTGTTCCATAATAAATAACATACATTGGCTTAATTGCATTTTTAGAGGTTGCGTAATTTCAACGATTGAAATCTCAAGGCTTATGAATTCTGCTGGGTGAGAGGACGATGTTTAAAAACCGCAGTGCATTAACACAGTGCAGTCATCTCACAGGTCACTGATAAAAATGATGAAGACAGATGAAGTGCTATAAATTGGATTAGCTATAATATTGTAATGAAATTAGTTCTCCACCTGAATACAGTATTCATGTTTCATGAGAAAGAAGACAGTTTTGTCAGTCATACAGATTCAGACAAAGACAAACTGTCACTCTGCAGACATCCATCTGTGAAAGCTAACAGGCCAGACGTCTAATCAAAGTGTGTGAGTGTCTTCAGACTTTCACTTATTATTATCATATACTGTAATGCACTGTATACTTTCTGATAATTTTAGAAAAAGTCCAATTGGTACATCTAAATCACTTTGAGAAAATAAAATAACAAAAGCACAGCTGGTAAAAATGGCCCATAAGTATTTCTAATTTTAGTGTGCGCTCTAGAGTGCACTTATGTTTGGCCTTATAGTTCTGTCAAAAGAGATGGAGTAAAGAAAAGGGAAAAAAGGTCAGGTAAAGTCATTGCTTCTTTTGTATCTTAGAATTATCCTCTTATCCTTTAAAATTAGTGCAGTTCTGTTATTGCCATTTATTTATGATATTCAAAATGTATCTGGTACGATCATCTTACCTGTTTTCATTTGACATTTTAGAGGTAATTTCCCACGGGACTTCTTTGTCACCTTTTTAACGTGAGGTGTTTTCATAAATGTCACTTTGTTAGAGCATCACAGTCTTTTTCCCACTTTTTCATAATTTTTAAAACTATTTTCAAACCTCAAACCTGTACTACTTCCTTAAAGATTTACAGCATAAAAGGTTTCACAGAGGTGACACTCTTCCACTTCTGCTCCTAAAGACGTAATTGCACTCACACCTGACCTGGTCACATTTGAGTTGGTGCTTAAAGAAAGAACTAGAACACAACATTTGATCCTTTTTTGCTTAGGGAATGTTGACAGCTGAATTCCCCGCCAGTTACAAAGGAATCCAAAACCGGTTTTAAGAAAGGGGAAGTGACAAACTAGACGCAGTCGGTACAAAGGGCAACAGGCCTTGTGCAGGTACATCTGAAGGCTTTTCTTACCAGAAAGTACGGTGATGCTGACTGAGCGCTTCCTGCTGAGTGACTCCACGGAAGGATGCTGAGCCATGCAAGTGTACTGTCCTTCATCCGTGGCGCTCATCTTCTTCAGTGTCAGCTTAGAGGAAGGCAAGATCCAATCGCTACCCTGAGAAGGAAAGATGGAAACGTAAGAGAGAGCGTAAGAGAGTGACACACAGAGAAATATGGGCAGAAAGTAGAAACCATATTTTATTGGCTGGATTGTTTGTGGCCCTTCAAGACAAAGTAGAATAAATTAAAACTGTGCTTTGCTGAGAGCATGAGAGAGATGGAGAATAAACAGTGCTAGCTGTCAAAAGAGAGAGAAACGGATAGAAAGAAAGAGACTGCCATATGTGACGAGTGTAGATAGAGAAGAAAGGAGATAGAAAGGGGGTAGTGTTATTTTGGATTTGTGGAAATAAGGACAAAGAGAGAAATGAAGAGACTAGAAACAGTGGTGGGACAGAAACAGAAAGACAGAAATATCTGCTGGTGTGTGGACCCTCAGAGAGCAGTCCCCTAAGTCCCAAATGAAGTGTATTTACCTGAGCAGTAATCCCACTGAATGAATACACATTGACACAAGTCAATAACCCAGATAACACCATCATCCGCAAAGAATGATGCTGCAACAACACATTGTTAACACAACACATAATGAGATGGCAAGGGAGAGGGATGAATTGTTGACACAAAAATAGCAGCACTATTATGAGATAGAGCCCAACATGGGAGGAAACAAATAATAGGCCAAACACAAGGATTGGAAAACAAACGAACGTGGAGGAGGGGGTAAAAAAAAAAAAGACATTACACCATGCAAATGATTTGGCTCCTGGGAGCTGCAGCTCCTGCCAAGAAAGTCCATTTCAATTTGAATGGATCTGAATTAAGAGGATTTCCCATAAAGGCCAGGTCTGGCCAAAGCAGCATTTTGTATGCAAATCCACTGGCTCCCAAAGCAGTGGCCCGTTTCTGCCTCTGTCCTGCTGTCATTACCGGGGGCCAATGTGCCCACGGCGACTGTCTGTCAAAGTGGGCCATTCTGATGCCACTTTCTGCCCTATATCCATTCCCATCAAACATACAGTGGAATTACACACAGACAAAGACACACACACGCATAAATACACTCCCATCAAACATTCCACCTCATCTTATCATTTCCTTGAATGTGTCATTCCTCTTTTCCAAATGTCACGTGACTTATGTAAATGCAGCGCAAATAGATCGACGGGTGAGTCGTGAAAGCTGGCGCGCTAAATGATTCCGTCTGCATGAGGTGACAGAACCTGTCACTCATGTCTACAATAGTTGTTACTCTTCATCAAAATGTACTGTACATTCAACTAATGATGACAAAAGCCTATAGCACCACATATGATCATGTAGAGGACAAACAGTATTAGCAGTATAAAATGTCCACTGAATTGGATTTGGATTTGTAAGCCCATTTAAAACCCGGATTAGCAGTGACCCTTTAACAAGCACATTAACCCCAAACTGACTTATCAAGAAGAATAACAAAAGAGGAAACTTGGCAATTACGTCTGCCTGTTCCCAAGATATCCTCATAGTTGCATAGCTTCATTACACCTGTTACCTGCTGGTGGTGGCAGTGGAGATTTTGATGACATCTTGAAAGTGTAATAACATTCTCTCGCCACGAGGGCACAGCGCATCTCGCAACTCATCAGCTTTTCCTTGCTCTACATGCCTGTTGTCACAATGGCATTTTACATTGAGACGTCTTAATTTCCCTCGGGCGAGGGTTCCTAAGCTCAGCAAAGAGCCCAGTTGAATAATTCAATGCCAGTTAACCAAACACTAAAAAAATCATTAGAAATCTCTCCACATAATTGTTTTCAGGTTGACTGGCTCTTGTCTAGACCTCATTAAACTATTAATCCTCTGTAAGTGGGCAAGCTGCAATCCCCAGTGAGAGGTGGGCCTAAGCCAACTGGTCACTTAAATACAGAGCACTCCTTCTGTGGAGGGGATGGAAAGGCGACAGGCGAGGTGGAAACAAGTGGCTTGAGAAAAGTCAGGGAGAGAAAAAGAGACGTGTTATATGAGGGGAGAAAGTTAAGAGAATGCTTGAACAAAGCCAAGAGAGACCTGGAGAGACTGGAAGAAGACAGGAAAAAAAATAAAGAGGTCAGATTGAAAGTGGAGGGAGGGAGGGAAAGAGCAGGAGAGAGAGAGAGAGTGACAAGTTTCCAAAAGCATAACGAGGACACTGCCGCTGTGCAGATTCCCGAGGCTTTCTCACCTCTTTGTGCCAGAAGTAGCTCAGCTCATCCGATGAGCTGGCAGCGCACTTCAGCACCACATCTTCCCCAGGTTGCACCTTCAGCTCCTGCGGGACACCCAGGTAGCTGGTGTAGCCTTCCCTGGTCAGTGACAGATCTCCCATGTCTAAAACACAGAGAATGAGGAAGAATGACTCTGAAGTTACTTCTTCAAGAGACTGAGATGTGACTGTGTATGTGTGTGTAGCAGTAGCAACTAGTAAACACACAGACCTTTTAAGTATATTTGAGTATATAGGCGCAAGTATGAATGCCCCCCCCCAGTGGCACAGACTTTTCCAAGCAATCAATAATAATGATAATAGGCTTCATCTTATCGAAGTCTTTAGAGAGGCAGTGTTGTGAATAATGGCTCATTTTCTCTTCCATCTCAATAGATGGCCCACGTCCATCTAGCTCCTGGCTTCTCTCCTCCACTGTCTCCTTCAGTCCTTTAGTCCATTCTAATCTTTGCCTCTTATTGATTCCCCCCATGAGGCTGAGGAGCCTATCAAACAGCATTACGGTCAATTTGATGGCCACTGAGAAGATAGAGGACACTGATAATCTGACTAACTATGCCACGGATGCCGTTTCATGAAATTGTGTATCCTACACTGACAGCTTGAAACTCCAGCCCCAGCAGGATAACACATCTTTGTTTGCTTGGAGTGCAGGGAAAAATTCTGAAATGACTGTGGTCAACCTATCATAGGTAACACAGTGTTTGTGTTGGATCTGTACTTTTTTGGAGTTGTTTTGTTGTGCAGCTGCATTGCATAGATATGTCTTGTGTTATTAACTATTAATGTGTTTTTCTATCCCTCACTGTGAGGAAAGCTGTGTCCACAGTGTCTGGAAGATTGTCTTTACCTCCTGCTGCTTTCTCTGTCCAGTTTTTTCACCCTGTTTACTAATGTACATTCAGGTGTTTTTTATGCTTCCTTCTTTGTTAGTAATGTCAGTATTCTTAGCTATGCCACAAATTTCCTTATTGGAAAGTGAAACCAGGGAACTGTGTATCTTATTCACGTCACATGTTTATCAAGCTTATCATTACATTCCTGTAGAGATCTCCTTGACCTCTGCAGTACACAGACACCATGAAAAATGTATGGCTTCTTTGTTTGGAAAAAGAGAAAGACAGAGTCATTGTTTCATAGACTTTCAACACCAGCTCCCACACAGCTCCCACCGCACATCAACCCAGGCACTCACAATGCACTTTGAAAGCCAGCGTCTGGGAGGAGTTGTCTGGTGCGGTCACATTTTCGCCATAGTTCACACAGCGGTAGGGTCCCTCAGAGAACCTTCCTGCGCGGGGAATGTACAGGAACACGCTGTCGGCCGTCCGCTCGATGTCCATCGTGTAGTAGCACCATGATCGCTCATAGATTAGACGCCAGGACTGCATGTACTGGTGAGGAGAAAAAAACAGGGGAAAAAAATGGATAAAGGCAAACAGAGAGAGGAGAAACTTTCATTTATCTTTCTGGTTTACTTTATATCATATTTTGCCAGCCATTCTGCTGTAACCGTAAGAAACATGGGGGTACAATCAGGTGAGATTATAGAAAAAAACACGATCATTGTTTTGGATGATCTGGTTGATCTGTTTAACTACATATTCTATCCAAAACATTACATTACTGTGCATTTTCATCGACTACATTTCATGTATTACAGTTTTTATAAAAGTCCCCACTGTGTTAAACCACACAGCAGTCAGCAGCTTGATGCTATATTTACATAGTTCCCCATCTGGGAAAAGGTATTGCAAATTAGTTTGGGCAATAAAACCTATGACGTGATAATGTTCAGTGATCATTCCATGCTTGTGTAAATATTCAGTCTACATATAAAAAAATGATTACTCCAGTTGTTCCACCACTGCAGTGTTGTAAGCAAGGCCAAATAATGGTGAGAGGAGAGTCCAGAACATTTGAAATGCATCACTTCTTTCCTCTGTTCTCTCACATGTATTTGTTTCCACGGCTCACCTTGGAGAAAACCTCAAAGTGGACCTGGCTGATGTTGAATTCAGAGTCTGAGTACTGGCACTCCAGTGTGATCATCTGTCCCTCCAGGACCGGCTCGGTTGGCCCTTTAATGAGCAAAGTGGCTGCATGTGGACAGAGATTACAGATGCAAGTTATTGATCACGACATGAATAGAAGCGGGTAGAAAGCGCGTTGACCTGCACTGGGGAGCTAGCTGCTGTTCTGGGCAACATTTTCAAAACAACCTCTCCCTCTTCCTGACAATTGTTTCAGGCCGCCGCTGGAAAACTGCCAACACTCTCAAAGTCACCATGGCCACATGACCAGTAACAGGTTCCTCCACTTTACTGAGACTGGTGGCAACAGAGACTATTTGTCTTTCACTTCAGGCAAGATCTATTGCACAAGGCAAAGAGATTACATTATTTTTTCACAGTTGAGAATATGAATATGCAGTTGGCCTTGGCATACAGTATATACACCAAGATATTTAATTGTTCTTCTTCACAGTCTCTCCATAATTTCTGAGTCTGAGTCTTGAAACCACCAGAGGAAACCCATCACTGTTACAGAAGAGTTTCCTCTAGAGGACAAACAAACTCAGAGGCTGACAGGAAAGCAGACAAACACACACACAAACACACACACACACACAACAAAATAAAACCTGGGAGTACCAACTGTATGAATATAATTGTGAAAAAAGACCAGAGCCAGACCTGAAGATTAAACCAATAGCTCATTACAGAGTAGCAATAAAACTACATTATAGAGGAAATTGTTAAACAGTCCAGGAGAAAAAAAGAAACAAACATATTTACCATAACTGGCATGAATCAGAGCGACCAGTGCAACAACCAGAAGAACCTTCATGGCTGTAAATAATCTTTCCAGTGTCAGGGAAAACGGCGGGTAGTGCTGCGCAGCTTCTAATCTGAGATGAAAGTTTGCTCACTTTTTATCTATGTCGCAGTGTAGGTGTGGCTTTCATTTCTTGTTTTTCAGGAAGTGGGTTCAAAATAGTGTCTGTGACTTCTGAAAGCAGAGAGAAACTCTGCAAGCAAATGATTATAGAGCCGAAAATAAATTGCTCAGTAAGCCTTATTATATGTCCACGGTCTTATAACTCATTTTTTGATGAGAATTCACGCTAGAAATATTGTATCTCTGAGCAGTAAATGGAAGACCTGCCGCTGCTCCAATAATCAAAGTCACTCCTGGTGCGTCATTTGTCTCTGGGGGGAGTCGGACCTATCACGTTTTCAGTCTGAGCTTCTTGTTGTTGTTGTTGAAACCGGTGGTGGTTCTTTTTTTCTGAAGAAGTTCCAACTAATTTGAAAGACGCCTCGTCGTGTTGCCACATGAGTTTTGAAATGTCCTGGAGTGAGATGTAATGCCGAACAAGCAAACATTTCACGCTTCATTTTCTGTGACCTTTGATTCGTTAGTTGTTAACCGGAGCTGAACAGGAGACGGAATCGAAAGAGACTCAGTCTGTCAAGCTCTCTGATAGTTTGCTGCGCACACACTTAAATTGCCTACAGGAGCGACTTTAGACTGAGTGATATATAACACTCTTAACATATTCATTTTTCACCTGCAGTCAGATAGTAAACTATGTCAAATGCTTAGGTGTTGCAGGGCCTTTCCCACTTTGTGTGTGCTGTATTATCTTCAAATTTAAATGAGCATTACCACTGCTGAGGATATTGAGTACTTCTTATAACTTTACCTGTGATCAAGTGCTACAAGTGCTGTGAAGGTGGTTTGCAGACATTAGTTATGGTAAAGATGTCTGCACATGTGTCTGTTTTATTGCATTATAATTATTTACCACTAAGACTTTTTTTTTTTTAAATTGCCTAGCTTTCCTAAAAGAGCTTTAGGCTTTTTCTTTCTTTCTTTCTCATTACTTTTGTATATTTTATTTTACTATCCTTCTGGTCTAATTGTGTATAAATACTGCATATGGCCACAAGAGAGAGAAGATAGATGATATAGCACTTTAAGTATTGCAAATTAGTAGCGAATGTTCTATTAATTTACCAATGTACACTTTAGTTGCCCGGTTGTAATACAGCCTTGGTGTTCGCGGGCACTGCACCATGTCCACTGCGACTGTTACTAATTGAAGAGAACTGGAGCTCATTTATTTGCTAAATCCCGGTGTAGTTCTGTAAAAGAACCAGCAGGTGGCAGGGTAGAGGCGATGTGTTGCCACAGGAAATAGGCATAATCATAGCGGAAGTAGTTTAAGATATCTTCGATCATTTTGCTAGCCGTGCAGAGGCAAACTGAAGCGATCTCTCTGAATCAAAACTCAGACATCACCGTCAGCGGTGCCGAAGCATGGATGGATAGTGTTTGTTTAATTGGGTAAGTTGGCAATTTAACGCGTAAATTCCAGATGTAGTCTGCGTGAAGCCGCGCCGCTAGGTTAGCTGCTAGGTTAGCCTGTCCGGCTAACGTCAAAGCTTGGTAGCTGCTATTGTTTTTAGCACATAACGTTGTGTTAGCATCTGTATTTTGCCCGTTTGCTTTATTAATCGGAGCGGCACAGCCACTCAGTACTTACCGATGTGGTGTCTGCATTTTTCGTGTGTGGTATTATTTTGCTTAGTCGGTCAATACAGAGTAGATCCTATAGCGGTGTTTTACGGCTAAAACGACTAGCTTGTAGCTAACACAGTTAGCGAATAACTTCTGACATTAAAAACAGGTTAATTTAATCATAAATTACGCGTTTAGAACATTTTGAAAGGTATGAGGCATTTAACAGGAGAAAGATTATAAAGTCAGCGCTGAAATGGAAGAAAATCGTCATTTAACTATTCTACTTAATTTAAAAAATGAACTAGAGCAAAAGTCGCCAGTAAAGTACGACGAAAGACTAAATTACTGCAAATTAAACAGGGAAAACATAATGATAAAACCTGGCAAAATAAAACATCGATAGACTTACTTTTTCCATATGGACCTTGCTATCGGATTTTAACAGGTTGATCAACCTACTTAACCTGATTACTTTAGGAATAATATAATTTCTGACTTTACTCCAGATTTACGGACGTGGTTCCTGTCAGAAGATAATCCATCACACCTGTGAGCATTTTGGACTGTCACTCGGGACTCTGATACATACAGACATAGAAGAAACACAACAGTTTAGCCTCCAGTGAAGCTCCGGTCCCTCCACTTTTCCTGTAGCCACCAGCATGGCTAACAGCACCACAACAGCTGTTAAGGCTTTGGGAGCTCCTGGCCCTGCTGGCAGAAGTAGTCCAGAGGGATCTCAGGTCAGTTGATTTCTTTTTACTAGAACCAAAGATGTTGCTCCTTGGCTGGGTTGCAGCATCAGTATCTGCAGAGTCCCACTGACTTGCTATCTTTAAAACTACATACAGACGTGGATCTCATGTAAAGATTTTAATTTTGCTTGTAACTCCTTTGTATGAATACCAGTCATGCTTCAGCCCCATAACCTATTCCCTGTGCCATTTAATCTAGACTACTGTCAACAGCACACAACACCTGCACCCTTGAGCTCTTTTGTAATTGAGTGAATGGATACATATGCTTCCTGTTCTAGGTGCTCAGTAAGAAGAAGCTGCAGGACCTAGTGAGAGAGATTGACCCAAATGAGCAGCTGGATGAGGATGTTGAGGAGGTTTGTCTGTGTTTTTAATAAATTAACACTGTACTAAGATTTTTTTTTTTTGGAAGCTTGGAGTTAACATAAGCAGAGGCGAAATTTTTCAAGTGAAATAAATACTATGTACATTTTCCATGTTGTTGTTGCTCTAAAGCTTCCCAAACCTACTGCCGCATCCATCATTTTGAAACTTTACTCTGTTGAAAGCCTATCTGCATGACAAATGGTGCGAGCAGCTGAAAACAAGGGGGATTTTCCAGATGTTTCTTGCCTTTACTGAACATGATTGATAATTGTCAAAATGTCTGTCTTTTCTCAGATGCTGCTACAAATTGCAGATGACTTTATAGAGAGTGTAGTGACAGCAGCCTGTCAACTGGCGCGCCATCGCAAATCCAACACCTTGGAGGTGAAGGATGTTCAGTTACATCTTGGTAAGTTGCTGGTGGCTCTGTTGCAAGGTTGTACTGCCTAATTTAAAAAGGGTGAAAATATTACATTACACTCACTTTGAATGCAAGATGTTACTTATCAAAACTGGGCATTTTAAGTTAGTAGATAGTAAGTAGATAGTTGGCAGATTATAGGGAAGCAGAGTAACATGGCAACCAAATCACTGTCAATACACTGTGACGCTCCGTGTGTGCGTCACAGTGTATTGACAGTGATTTGGTACAAGATAATGTCAGAAGTTGTAATTATTGTCGTTACAGCCCTGACAATATGTTAAAGAATTTTTTGAAATGAGATGGAAAATAGATCATGGGAGTGTGACACATTGCTAATAGACTGAGTCACCCACAAAGCACCGACAGTCCTCATTTCGCCCTTTGTTATATTTATAAAAAGGTTGATGTCTGAATATTTGTTGGAAGGAAAGGAAATAAGGTTGGAGTAGTTCATACAGCCAGTGTCCTGCTGACATTGTGCATTGCTTTTCTCAGAACGCCAGTGGAACATGTGGATTCCTGGTTATGGCTCAGATGAGATCCGGCCGTTCAAGAAGGCTTGCACCACAGAGGCTCACAAACAGGTGAGTGATAGAAGGCTTGTTAGAATATTCCTGTTACTTGTATGTAGATTGTGCAAAGGCAGAGAAAGATGACATCACTTGGTTTATAATTTTGCATTTGTCAAATACATAAATTTGTCTTGTATTGGAATGAATATACGGTATGGTGGACTTAACATTTTGCAATTCTTCTGTTTCAGAGAATGGCACTGATCCGCAAGACAACCAAAAAATAGCAAGACTGTACATTAATATGCTGTACCCAGTCTGTAATTTCTTTTTTTTGGATTGTTTTTGTTTGTTTTTTCCTTCTCAACTGGGATGTTTTGGGCTAAAGTGAAGAAAAAGAGGGTTTGTTTGTTTTTTTTTTTTCTTTTGACATTAGTGTTTCATCGTCATGTCTCCCTAATTTTTGAGTGTTTTGCCAGCACCATCACAAAATAATGTAATTGTTGTCTCTGCTTCTTTTTTGTTTCCATTAAGCTAAGCCTGGCAGAACTCTTTATTCATTGCATTTTTGTCAATAAACATTTACTGGAATACTTCTTTTGGATTGTGACCACTGCTGTATCCAGTGTGCCTTTTGATACTCTTAGATGTCAATGTTACTGATTCATCTGCCTCCTTAAAATGATATTTGACGTTATCTTGACAATAATAGATCATCATTTATGCTGAGTCTGTAAAAGATTATGGTTCCCCTGTTTACCTGCTCTACTCATATTGCTGGTGATTATAGTTGTTTTTATTACATAGAGGATTTATAATACCAAATTCCTATACTGCAAATAGTGGCCATAAATACAGTAAATTCTTTACCTTTGTTGTTGACATGTATATGTTATTCTCTTACTGAATGTAGTGTGTTTTATTACATTAACACATTTATTTCAACCATTGTTGTACATTTGATTTTTACTTTTGTCTAATTGAAATTGCATCAGAATAAGATAGAAGGAATGATCTCCAGATCTTGGCTTTTCACTTTCATGTCAGATAAAAAAAAGCTAAATAAATAAATGACTGATATTATCAAACAAGGAGAAGTTTTGGAGTATGGCAGCCAGACTAGTTAGCAGAGGTACCTACATACGTAGGAAAGGGCCATGTTTAAGTTTGAAGGGAAAGCTTTAAAATAACTAAGCTAAAGCAAGGTAACATTACTTTTCATTTAAAAGTGACTCTCCACATTTATCTTAGAACCTCCCAGTAGTTGTAGAAATACCATATTAATGTACAGTACATTAAGTATATAAAAGTTTTGAAGGGTCAAATGGAAGCAAAACATTTAACATCTTGACATATAATAATTTTACTTACTGTATATTTGCAGTGAACCAAGGACAGAAATCAATGTGCAGACAAAACAGTGAACAACTGATCAGTGAATCTGAGTGTCTTTTAGCAAAATAAATTGCCTACATTTTTGTTGCAGACACCCAGGAGGTTGTTCATCATCCAGATGAACAGTAATTGCAATGGAAACCTCTCACAACATTTCAAAAGAACAATATCCAAAGGCACCCTAGGGTTTTCATGCAATTAATTTAAACAGCAGCACCTGAAAACAATCACTCGTAGGAAGCTGAGCAATTATTGGTGATAAAACAAAGACTTTTCCAGACAGTTACCCAGGCCCAAAGGAGTAGTTCCTATACTATGTGAGAGCCTATCGTGATGCATATAATCTCAACCAGGGGACCCAACTGTTGCCAGCCATGGACAAACCAGCAACACAGACAATCACAGATATATGTCCTGAAATGGGTTCTATTAGATTGAATAAGGAAAATTAACTCCACTGTTTGGGAATTATCATTTGACCCCTTCAGTTACTCAGCTAAGGTAAGAAATGACCTCATGTTACAGTAGTCTAAACAGCGATATACCTAGCATCTCACAAAAGAGAGCAGCATCATGAATGTTATTCTCTAGGAATCTTGAACATCTGTTGCAAATTTCACAGTCATCTATACAGTAGTAGTCAAGATTTCCCTCTAAATCACATATGTCAACCTCACAGTGGTGCAGACAAGAAGTCAGGTTCACCAAAGTCAGTAGGAAATAATCCTCTAGGGACCATGAATGTCTGAGCAAAATTTTATGGAAATTCATCCATATTTCTAAGTTCTATAGATATTTCTGGACCAGTGTGATGGACTAACTGACCAACCACATTGCCATCCAGAGAGCCATGCCACTAGCGTGACTAAAAATGACTCAAAAAGTTAAATCACGTATCACTTATTTAGGAATGTGAATGAACATATTGTACACAGTAAGTCACAAAATGTTTCAACGAATCAGTCTCTTGCCGAGTTTTAAAGATTATCTTCATGACAATGGTGCAAAAAATGCATTTCAAATCAGTATGTTGATAGTCACACTTTAAAATGTCCCTACAAATCCAAGAATGGGTGAACATCGCCAGTCCACATTTTAACCACAGCACTTCTTGTTCTTGGGGGCTGAGCTGGGCTGAGCCAGGCTGGCTCTCTGTAACTGCAGCGCCTGTGGCGCAGCACACTTAACTCCATCCCAGCCCTCTTGCAGTTCTACCTCTCCACTCAAAAGACCCTGATAGACCCGTCGAGTGAGGAGTTCGAAGGACTCCCTCACGTTCTGGCCTGTCTTGGCAGAGGCCTCCACATATGGCAGCCCTAGCTGTGCAGCCAGTTTCTCAGCCTCCTCTCGACTCACCACCCTCTCTTCGAAAGCATCTCGGTCACTTTTTTGGCCCACCAGGACGAACAGAACCTTATGAGGCTGCACTCGCTCACACACCTCGTCATGCCACTCCTTAATATGGTCAAAGGAGGCTCGGTTGGTCAGGTCAAACACCAGCAGGCCTCCGACTGAGTTGCGATAATAAGAACGAGTCACTGACCTGAGGGAAAAAACAGAGAAAAAGGGGGAAAAAACGGAAGAGAGAGGGAGCCCATTTGAATTTCAACACGTGAAAAAACCCAAAACCCACACTGGGCAGCGCAGAGTTCAGACTTTGCTACCAACTCATTTCCTGGTCTAGTTAGCAAATAATCACCTGATTGTCTGCTCTGTTTTAGTTGAGCTCTTTTAGATAAGTACATTGACAGAGATTCTGTGTCTCTTTGTAAGAAATTGATAACCTCTGTGTTTTTCATCCCAATTGTGAAACTGTCAGGCAGCATAGTTCCCCTGTGAGTCACTGCATAGTTAAACCAAAGGAAAGGCTTAGTAAAGGATCCTCCCAGCTGCCAGCTAGTGAAAACTTACTTCTCTATTAGAATACTTCTTCATGAAAACAAAACAGATTTGCCTGAGCTTTTAGCTGACTCATGTGGGATTAGCAGGGTACAGATACCATGCAAAGAGGAGGTAAACACAAACAGGCACAGTTTGCAATTTGCTACGCTCCATTCAACTGGAGAACCGTAATAATGAATTTAGAAACAGAATTAAACAAGTTACTCCTCGTTCTTTCATTATATATGCTGAGCAAGGAGAATAATGCAGTTTCAAAGATGTGCCTTTTCCACTTAAAGCATTACACATACTCTATCTATGTAAACACTGCTTACTGGTCTTGTGAGGGTGACAGGGTGGATAAAGTCATAGGTGAAAGCAAACACAGATGAACAGATCTGATGTGAACGGGATGAGATGTGGTAGTTTATTTGGATAATATATTTGCATGCACACCAGAAGTATCTTTAATACTTTTCAGTTGTCTGTTCTCATGATATATTTTACTGTTGTATTCAAAAAGACACAGAACAGAGACAGATACCTTACCCCCTATCTGTCACAAGATGAGTTTATCCTCACCTGAACCTCTCTTGTCCAGCTGTGTCCCAGAACTGCAGCTTAACGCGTACCCCCTGCTCCACCTCCAAGAAGTGAACATAGAAGTCTACACCCACCGTCTGGTTGATGGATTCCAGGAACAGGTCCTCAGTGTAGCGTTTCAGCAGGGAGGACTTGCCCACCGTGGAGTCCCCCAGCATGATGATCCTGAACTGGTACTGCCACAACGTCAGGTCCATTGCTGGTGGTGGTGGGAAAAGAGCGATGAAGACAGGGGAAACACCTTGAGGGGAAGGGGGATAAAAAGGTGTAGAAGTTTTGAGAAAAAGTACAGGAATTTGTAATGAGGTTATAAGTAAGGTTAGGAGTGGAACAGCCTAGATGGGACCACAAGGGTTGGAAAAAAGAGATGAAACCTGCAAAAGACTAGCAGTCCCACACCAGCCTCCCAACAGCTCTGGCCCGATGTTTGACGCTCCAAATATTGAGGAACAACCACTGCAGCCACTCCTTGTTAATCGCACAATCAGTAGAGCAATCTGTGTCCACAGTCTTCCCACACCCCTGTGCATATTATAGCTGCAGCACAACTCTCGGTCTCATTCCTATAGTGGATCTACAAATCTCCTACAAGAGCAGGTATGCAGAAAAATCCTTTCCCACAAAGCAGATTCCAGTATTGCTGTGGGTTTTGCCTGAGCTGCCGAGCTTCACTGTTACTGTAAAGCATGTGCATGAGCATGCTGGGCGTGGACTTCTAAAGTTTGCCTGTTGTTACTTGACAAAAGGAGGGGTCAGGAGCACAAGGACATGGGGAGGGTTGTTGTGGAAAGGGAGGTTCCAGATGTGGGAGGAGGGCGGTGGGGATAACAGGGAAGTAATAGCTGTATTTCATACCAGAACATTTTCCCTTTCCTACTGTTACCAATTCATAACTACATGTCACCTTTAACATCAGAATGTGAGGCTGAGTGTGGGCAACTGTTTATCCAGTTTGCAGCGGTTTTTATCATTTTATGGCCTTATACACACAGTGAGCATTGCCACCTAAAAAAAGGAAGTTGATAACAATACAGCTTTACATCCCCTGGGATACACTAGGAAAGTCTCAGGATATGCAAATCATTTTTCTACAGTAGATTTGTTAGCAGTGTAATGCTATATTTACATTAAATATTCTACTGATAACTACATGTCTGCTGACCTATACTTAGGGATGACATCATGGCTACTTTAATATGAAACATAGGTGATAACAGTTACTACAGGCACTGTGGTCCAAATATAAACATTAAAGCCTCTCAAAATCAAAATTCAGCAATAGCAAATTATGAAAATTCAAAACAAAAAAAATCACAAGCTGATTTTAAGTGAACATTTTCTGATACTGTTTAAGTTTGATTCAGGTTTTACTTAAGTATCATCAGGCAGAATGGAATCTGACAAATTACCTGTCTGGTCAATATGGTCATTCATGGCCACACCGTGTGCTGTAATGATCATTGCAGCTGCTATGACTGTAATAAACCCCCTTATTTGAGGGGCTTGAGACTTATGGTCGTGTATACACAGAAAATAAACAAGACAGGCACCTGTGGTCTTAAGTGCTTCTAATACCAGAGAACGGATGCAGAAAACAGTGTAATCAGTGAAAACAGAGGTTTTTAATGGAGGGTGTGGGGACAACTATGCATGACTTTTTAGTGTTGCTGTCACAGAGCAGAACTCACTATGATGAGCTTCACAGCTCAACTAGAATAAAGGCCAGATTGTCATGAGAAATAAAATTGTATTTATTCAGAATAAATGCACATATTGCATCACGCACACGCTAGACTTAATAAATATAAAAAATATGTTATGTTTTCCACACATTTGGGTCACCAACAAATAAATGGATGCACTGGCAGGAATAATTTAACAATCAATGTCAATTTTACAGGACTTGAAGCAAAAAAATGTAACTTGGAAGCTTGATGCTTATCATTTACAGCTGGCTACCACTGATGCTTTGGGATCAAATTTAGGTCTTAGCTTAAGTTTTATGACATCAGTTTTCATATGCCAAGCTTGCATTTCCAATTCACACTGTTGACTCAACAGTCACTTAAAGTTGGCTGGATTGTCAGATGACTGTATCAGTATATTTCATTTTAGGAAGCTATGGGTCAGATATCACAGTAAAAGCCAATGGAGTTCAAAGTTGTGTTTGCTAAAAGGTCTTAAACGAAAAATAGCCACGCCACCTGAGCTGGTGAGTTTGTGTTAAGGAATAAAAACTTACAACAGCACAAGTTTTCCTATAACAATTTTCATGCAGAAAATAAAACCCTGGTGATATTGACTAATATTTAAAACAGTGTACCTCATAACAACAGAAAAATTCATGCACACCCCACCAGAATGACATGTAGTACTTTGATGTAGTAACCCTGAGTGAGTGTTGTTGGAAAGGAAAAAATACATTAAAACAAAAAATTGTGAGACAGACAATAACGAACACTTTTAAGAAGGAAATGTATCAATGATATGCTTGTCACAATACACAAGCAAAATTACTGTACAAAGTCAGTGTTTGTCAGTATTTTCATACACTGGACTGGATTGATTGAAAAACCTGATTGCAGGGACCCTAATTCCCACCTTAGCGGAGCGTCAAAGTTGCTATGCTTTCTATACCTAACTGGAAAATACACTTCTTGATATGTTTGCCCAAATATACTGATAAGGGTGCCATCTTCCCCACTGATTTTGTACTCTTTTTTCTCCTGTTCTCTACAGATTTTATACATTTTACATTTTATTCTGTCATCTGCTTATTGCAGCAACTCTAAAGCACCAACAGAGATACTGGTAAGACAACCCTATACACAATCGCTGAGGGCATAATATATTTAGAGTAAAAATTATTAACATGTTGTACAAGTCAGAGTGTGAAACCAGTTTAACACATATTTTGGTTTTGCAACATCAGTTAAGGGCAGACCAGAATTTTTTGGGGCTCTGCATTTATCTGCGTAAGTGACACTAACAACACAACTACAAAGAGGGGAACCTCAGCTCTGAGATCTCAACTTCAGGAGAGCTGCTGCCACTGCGGTCGCTGTATGTGTCCCTGCAACACAAGACAAACACACAAAATGACTATTACATCTGTGATACCCATGGGTCTTTTGATTAAATGACACTGCATAATAATATATAAGTGGAGACTATGACACTGAATACAGTCCTGTATATTGCAATTCATATTCACTAATAAACTAAATTTGAGGAACTTAAATAAATTAGGCATGAAACGGCTGACAGCATTTTCCAACTGTAATACAATAAGTAAGAAAACAAGCATAACATCGAACAACACAAAACAAAATATATACAGATATACAGCACTGAAACAACACTTAGCTGACTGCAGAATTGTGGAAAATGACAGTTTAACAGGTTCATCTCGAGAGCGTACGATGGAGCTAAACACTTATAAACTGCTGGAGTATTCAAATTTAACTAATGTTTGCATGACAACACTGTGTCAGAGCTTACCGTGGAGAGAGGCGACAGCCCTTGGCCAGGTAGCTCTGGAGTTTTCCTGCAGCGGCCAGCAGGAGACCAAAGTATGGAGGAGAAGGTTTAATGGGTCTGGAGGTGAACTCTGGGTGGTACTGCACTCCAACAAAGTAACCATGGCCTGAAACAAAAAACAAAAGGTGGGTGAGTAGACTTTTTTATCTCAACTACTTTATAAATAGGACAATAAAAATGGCCAACTTGAGGCAGCACATGTTTATTTATGATGAACAGCATGTGGATGTTTGTTTTCAATGTCCCCTTCCACTCACCCTCCAATTCAATGACCTCCATTCTCTCTCCTTCCTCATCTTGACCAACAAACTGAAGACCCTTCTTTTCAAAGTGGTGCTTAAGCTCAGGGTTCACCTGAAATGACAAGAGATAAGTCTGGACATGTTTTTGAAAAATAAGCAGTTTATTTTATCATAATGCTTCAAGACTAGATCTGGACCCAAAGAACAGGAAGATTAAAAGGGAGCCTCAAGTCCCTGCAATGTGCACTAGCTGAATAAATATGTATGCATTTGTTCTCTTGTAAAAATGTAATTTGTATTCATAAAATATTTTTCAAGTTTTGCATTCCCAGACAAAAAAGCTTCAAAATCTTATTTTCATCTCTACCTCAAATCTGTGTCTGTGCCTCTCCTCAACATATTCCAAATCTCCATACAGTTTTCCTGCAAAAATGAAGTATCAGTCATCAGAAACACACAAAGTCTAAAAAGTGAACAAAGCCTACCAGTTATTTCAGGATACATACTCAGTACACTGGTGTTAGATTTGAAAATTGTCCGCCTCTTTCCCAACCTCATAGTCCCACCCATCTGCCCTGGGTTGTGCTCTGGCATGTCAATCACCTGCCAAGATCAAACAGGATGTTGAAACCATTCTGCTGAAGACTCTGCTGATATGATGTGATATGAGCATTGCGAAGAAAAGAGATAACCTACCACAGGGTGTTTGGATTCGGGATTAAATTCTGTGGAGTTTGCATCTGAAAAAGATAAGTGAAAACGATCTAAGCTCAAATCAGCTTCCCTGCAGGACTAAGGCTCTTTCATCATAAAATTAGAAACCATA